>NC_136059.1:32854732-33207232 GCF_964261635.1 Lissotriton helveticus | reverse complement strand
TGCGTGATGAAGAATATTAAATGACCATTAAATGCAGTATTTCTCTAACGTGGAGACGTGAAGGCTAGACAATGACGGAAACTATTGATGCAGTTCAGTAGCTTAGGAATGCAGAGAAGGAGGACTGAACTGATAACTGGAATCATAACATATTCTTGGCAGACTCAGAGGCAGAGCCAGGCTGGGCCGGGCACTGCGAGGCAGGAAGTAAGTGAAGGGTCGAGGATACAGGTGGGGGCTGCATCCCTCCTCAGCGAGGCTTCAGGAGACAGGAGCTGAATCTGGTGTCCGGGCCCATTTGAGGCCTAGAAACGGGGACTTTATAATGGAATAACGTGCACACTGAGAAACGTGGCAACGTAGCTTTACATAGGCCTGATAATCGTATTATTCACGAGGACTGGAAACTGGCATACTAGAGGGGGACACAACTGTAATTGCGTCATTAATCGGACATGGGGAGTACATATGCATATTTAATCATGCACACATAACATATGATGGATAACACGTAGGGACACAGAACATGGCAAAATTTACTTTTCCACATTCCCTCCTTGTCACTACGTTTCCATCAGGAAACATCAATATTCATGATACCATCTATCATTTCATACAGTATCATTTGCTCGTCTCGAATTATCCTGGAACGGGGTTTAGAACGGGGCTTGGGACTAGGAATACAAGAGGTAGCACAAATGCCGCAAATCGCAGGGCCACATTGTATACAGAGGCAGCAGCTGAATATGATCGCTACTGCAATACCTAGAAAAGACAATATTTTCCATCCCCATGCGGAAATTATATTCCAGAACCAACCGGACCATGTCCAGGTGCCTGGATCTTGGTGTATCAGATGGGCAATTTTATGGAGTCTGGTTATAGCTGAATAGACAGACGGCGCGTTATTTGGAATGAAAATGCAGCAACTAGATCCGATGACTCTACAGGCCCCGCCCCTATCGGCCAGTATGACGTCAAGGACGAGACGATTCTGTAAAACGACAAATCTCATAGCAGATTGCTCTTCAGTTAAGTTACCTAGAGCAGAGGCAGTCTCATTTATTACAGCTTCAAGGGTTCTGCTTAACCTACGGATTAACTTACTATTCTGGATAGGTCCTATAAAGAAGAAGAAACCTTTATTGAAATCGGTATATTGTTCTAGAGTAGTTTCAGTATAATCGACAATTGGGGACTCCCTTCTATGTCTAATGTGTACTAGATGTGTATTTCTATGATAATCAGGTGGGGCTAGGAAAACTGGTGGCAGTAGGAAGGCAATGTAACAGGTTCCCTCCCAATCGAGGGGCAGACGAACATATGCGGTTTGACCACAAATAAAATATGAATGACGTGAAGCTTTGAAAATAGATTTCCCACTGTCACTATACTTGACAACAGTAGTACAATCACTATGTCCTACATGTACGGAACCATTATTTCGGACACATAATTCGCCTTTGACTGGTAGTACTGAAATAGCAGGTAAGTCTGGAGTAGTATCAGACTGAACATTCAGGACCATAAAATTCGACGAATAATTACCTAAATTATACACTTCATTTTCTAGATCTAAACCTGTTCTGTGGGGAAGACCTTGCTTGTCTGGGAAACATGTACTGTTAAGAAAAGACATATCTGTTGAGGATGACGTTAACGTGGACCATGCTCCACACGAACCATTATGTGAAAATGGATAAGGAAAAAGTGGCAGAACTCCCTTCGGCATCTGGAAAGGGGGGAGTCGACCACACACCCAACAATTAGTGGCATTGCTGGTCTGGTGTGAGTAATGTAACATGCGGATAAATGAGTTATTACGCATAGCGAGGCGGTAGGACAGTTCATGAGGGGGCAGATCACTAAACGTGTGCTCTACTGTAGCATTAGCAGACTTATTTACATGTGAAACTGGGAAATACAGGAAAAATGCATAACTCGTGCAGGAAATCATAATGCTGAGAAATAATATGAAACATAGAAAAACGATACATCGGATTGAGTTTTGACTAACTCTCTCACTATGGGGGTCTATTTTATACATGTCAGAAACAGTCTAACCGTTTCACCTAGGGGAGGACTTAGACAATCAAACTGGCTGACTTATTTTACTAGACCGTAGTTTCTGTTTATACTCCTGCTGCGGAGTTTTCTCTAACAGGGGAGGGGTTGTAACAATGTCTTTTGCGGGACAGTCCTTGAGAACAATATTCGGGCAATCCTTCAAATCCTGGGAAATGTTCTTAAAGACGGGTTTCAGTCCTTTAAAAAGTTTAACATGAGAAAGGTGCACCCAGCCCTTGCGTCCTTCCAACTTCACGGCTGTACGGGTGGTGAGGAGGACCTGTCGGGGCTCTTTCCATCGAGGCTCCAGCGGACTTGATCTGTCAAAGTTGCGGACCATCACCATGGATCCTGGAACGATTTCATGCGGTGCCACCTCGGTATTGTCTGGAAATGCGGCGGCAACCTGTGAACGACATGAGTTGAGGGCAGACATCAAGGAAGCTAGGTAATCTGTCAGCATATTACTTGAAACATCGGTAATACTTCGGGGTCTAGGAGTACCCCACATGTTAGGGGGGCGGCCGAATACGACCTCGTACGGGGACAGACCTGATCTGGAATGTGCGACCATGCGCATATAAAATAAAGCGACTGGCAGAGCTACTAGCCAGTCCACACCTTTTTCCTGACAGACTTTGGCGATGCGGATTTTCAGGGTTTGATTATGTCTCTCGACCAGACCAGCTGCTTCAGGATGGCGTACACAATGGAACTTCCACTGGTACCCTAACAGAAGGGAAACATGCTTCATTAACTCTGAGGAGAATGGCTGGCCGTTGTCAGAATATACGACTCTAGGGAGTCCATAACGGGGGAAGAATTCACGAACCAACTGCTTGGCAGTGGTCGCGGCTGTGTAATCTGGGACTGGATATGCTTCTGTCCACCTGGACAAAGCGCATACAACTACAAGGACATACTTGAAACCTCGACATCGCTCCATCTGAATATAATCCATCTGGAGGACTTCAAAAGGGTGGTCAGGGGGCTGGAAACCACCTTGTTCCACCGGGACACTTTTACCTGGATTAAACTGACAACATATCATACAGGTACGGACTTTCTGCTTGGCTGCAGCTCGTAAATGCTTGTTGAACCAAATGTTCTGGATACTATCTAACATAGCTTTTTCTCCTAAATGTGCTGGACTATGTGCGGTATTAATAATGACTTGAACCATAGAGTCGGGGAGAAACCATGTGGCTCTACCCTTCGTTAACCATCCTTGATCTGTCTGGACCCCTCCTTGTTCGGACCATTTCTTGATTTCATCGGGAGTAGCATGTAGCTGGATATCTATGACATCTTGTGTAGGGTCCTTAACTGTCATGCATGTAATTGGATCTGGAGTATGTGTCATGTTAACTGGAATGTCTGGAGTCTGTGCTGTAAGCTTGGCTGTGCGATCTGCTAGATCGTTACCCTGGGAAATAATGTCAGTGACTTTCGTGTGTGCCTTGCACTTCATGATGGCAATGGATGTCGGTAAATGTATTGCATCTAACAGAGCTTGAATAAGGAGACCATGCTGAATCTTGGTTCCATGAGAAGTCATGAAACCTCTCTCCTGCCAGAGCACTCCGAAGTCGTGTACAACTCCAAATGCGTAACGTGAATCTGTGTAAACATTAACTTTCAGGTTCTTGGCGTGTATGCAGGCTTGTGTCAGAGCAACTAGCTCTGCTGCTTGAGCGGACAGGGTATCAATACGGTGTGTCTCAATAACTTCGGTGTCAGTAGTCACTGCATACGCGGCGACTAGTTCTCCTGTACTAGTTCTTAGGCATGAACCATCCACATAAAGTGTCAGGTCGGGATCTGGTAACGGAATATCTGTCAGATCTTGTCTTGGCTTTGTCGTAATGTTAACTACTTCCACACAGTCATGTGTGGCAGAATTCGAATTAGCTGATGGTAACAATGTAGCAGGGTTCAGGATGTTGCAGCGTCTGATTTCTATGTGTGGCTGGAACAGTGTCAATTCATAACCTGTTAAACGTGCAATTGTCAAGTGCTGAGTTTGTGTTCGGTTTAGAAGAACTTCCACGGAGTGTGGAACTTGTACTGTCAGGGAGTGTCCTAAAACTATGGAATCACTTTGTCTGATAGCTAGTGCTGTGGCTGCAACTGACTTGAGGCACGCAGGCAAAGCCTGGGCTACAGGATCTAATGTGCTAGAAAAATAAGCACATGGCTTGTATTGTCCTGCTTGATCTTGTGTGAGAACAGATAATGCTGTACCTTCACGTTCTGTGACGAAAAGTGTAAAAGGCTTACTGTAGTTCGGTGTTGCTAGAACTGGAGCTTGACATAAAGCTTTCTTTAACTCGTTGAAACTAAGTATATGTTCAGATGTCCAAGGGAGAACAGTCGATACGGCTGCCTCCTGTGTCGTTAACTGTATCAGTGGTTTGGCTAGAAATGCATACTGGGGAATCCATTGTCTACAGTAAGAAGTAAGGCCGATAAAGGCACGTACCTCCTTCTGGGTCTTGGGCTGAGGAAGACTCGCTATTAACTGGATACGGTCTGATGTCAACTGCCTACCCCTCTTGGACAGCAAGTGTCCTAAGTAGACCACTTGCTGGGCACAGAATTGAAGCTTAGAAGGGGACACCTTGTGCCCCATCTCAGCCAGGAAATACAAGACTGTAAGGGATGCCCGCTCGCAAGCACGTTCAGAACGGGCTGTGATCAGTAGATCATCGACATACTGGAGCAGGGCAGTGTCAGTTGGCATGTGAATGTTGTCAAGTTGTCTCTTGAGTGCTTGACTGTAAATACTAGGACTTTCTGTGAAACCTTGAGGAGCGCGTGTGAACATATAGCTCCTTCCATTTAAACAAAATCCGAAAAGGAACTGGCTGTCTGGATGAATTGGAACACTAAAAAATGCATTCTTGAGGTCGATTACTGTAAAGAACGTGGCTTCGGAATCAATGGCTGTCAATAGGGAAGAGATGTCTGGAACAACTGGGTACTGCGGAATAATACATTTATTAAGCTCTCGTAGGTCGATCACTAATCGATATACTGGGGGTGCATTTGGATCAGTACGTTTCATGACTGGAATGATCGGAGAGTTGCATACGTTGGAGTCAGTTTCTACAACTACTCCTTGAGCGATGAGCTCGTCAATAATTTTGGATAAGGCTGCTACAGCCTCGGGTGGCAATCTGTACTGTCTGATTCGTGGTAACACTACACCTGGTTTGAGAGTCACACGATAGGGTGTGATTTGCATATAACCTACATCAGTTGGACCTTGCGCCCATAAATGCTGTGGAACATTAGACAGTCTTGAATCAAAATCTCGTAATACATAGTGACCCTTAAAGTCACGTAGGAACAATCGTATTCCCTCTGGGGAACAGCATATAACTGCACCTAACTCTTTCAGTGTTTTAATGCCTAATAGGTTTTCTGGACATGACTTAGTAAGTAACAGATCAGTAGTGCGGGACAATGGACCTACTTCTAGAGTAACTGGCTTTGAAATCTCATTTACGATAGGTTTTCCTGAAAATCCAAGGGAAACATTTCTTGAGCCTGAGAGCGGAGCCCCTGGAACTTCGGCATGACTAATTGTGGTCCTACTTGCCCCTGTATCAATCAAAAACTTTCTGTCTTTCCCTAATACTTGACTGTGAACATAGGGACCTTCTTGATCTACAGGTATCTCGATGAGAGGCAAGCCTACCTCCCTCTCTAGGCTGTTTCATGAATACTGCTGGTACTCTGGATACTCAGACTGTGCATACTGGTACATCTGTGATGTAACGTGCTGTGTTGCAGCAATAGGCTGCGGTGCTGTAACTGTCTGTTGTGCATTCTGTGGCTGAGGAGTCTGTGAAACTTGCTCTTGTCTAGGCGGACGTGGTCTTTCTTTAGTCTTACCGGTAGCTATGTTGTGTTTCAGAACTGCACACTCGTTTATAAAATGACCTGGCTGTTTACAATAGTTGCAGTTCCCTTTAACGGGAGCTGCAGGATGACTGGCTTGATTCGGACCCCTCTTCTGACTGTCTTGAGGAACAGATTGTGCAACTAGTACTTTCATTTTCGTGTCTTTCATACGTTTTCTCTCGTGTTCTTGCTCTTCCCTGATTCTATTCTGGTGGTACTGGAGCATCTGCAACATCTGGGACGGGGTATTAGCTTGCCAGGTGCTTTCGACTTTCAAAACTCGATTTTTAACTTGTGGGCTTGAATTCTCGACTAATTTAGTAACAAAAAGGTGAGGGTATGACTCACTACTTGTCTTGAGGCCACTATTGATGCTAAAGCATTTTTCAAACCTAGAATAAAAATCACTAATATCTTCATCTTGTTTCTGTTTACAGGCTGAGATTGCATCCCAGTCTTCTTTTCTAGTTGTCAATAATCTGGGTAAAACTTGAATCAATAATTCTGGTAATTCTTTACATTTCTCTCCTAGACCGGTACCTGGTACACGTGATTTGTCTTCTGCTTCTAGAACTGCCCAATCGATCTTTTTCTCTCCCACCTCCCATTCTTTTTCCTTTAGCTTTTCATACACCCCTGCGGGCAACAGGACCTTTAACATTTTAATTATATCTGGGTAAGTGTATTCTCCCATACGGAGCATGTCTTTTAATTCTCTATGGAACCCTGCTGGATCTTTGTCATGACAGGGAATTAATTTCTTCATTTCGAGGAGTTCCATCTTTGTAATCGGGGTGTAAACAAACACTCGTTGCATTTCACCGTCCTCTGTCTTAACTGGATGCACTTCTCGTAACGGGTTCTGTCTTTCCATGTAAAATGGTTTACTTTCTGGGGGTGAGACATGAACAAAATGCGGATTCAGAAACGTTCTATATTTGTGGCGCTGTTCTAGAATGACACTAATTAAATCGGTACCTAGACCTCTCCATCTATACTGGAGTAACTCGTTCAGGACATCATGTAACGGACCTGGATCAGAGTGCTGACCCTCATACAAAGTAATGAGGTGCTGGATCATATACATACCCACCAGTCGCTGCTCGGCTGGGGGCAATTTCAGAAACATTTGTGCCACTATTTCGTCTGGAAAAGTGGTAGAATCAGTAATCCATCGGACTGCTGATCGGGCTAGTTCTTGTTCATGCATGGTACTTAACTCACTGTAACCGATTCGTGATTTCAGAATGTAATCGGTAGCTTGGAATACTTGTTCTAGGGAACCTTGTTCTGGTACTGAATGATGGAAAGTAGACTTGTGTTCTAGGCGTAAATGGCGATCTGGAAATCTAGATTTTCCTACATACGCTATTCTGGCGGTATTCTCGTCCTCTTCCTCTTCAGGATCAGAGTTACTTTCTTTCTCGCTTACTTGTGCTGCTTTACGTTGTTCGTGTATCTTTATTATTTCTCTACGGATTTTCTTGTACATACTCTCCATGGCACTAATGGTATTGTGCTTACCCTCGGCTATATTATCACTCCACTTTGTCAGGGTTTTCATTTCGGCCGGATCTTTAGACGGGTAATCTTGTTCTCTTATTAGACAGTTAATTAAAAACTTTAATATCATACGCTGGATCTCAGCTTTCCTTTGAGACATGGCATCACTAATACTTTCTGGATCATCCCCTGTACGGATGAAACGATATATTCTGTCTAGATCTTCTTTCATATTGGGTAGGGTGACTAGATACTCGGTCACCCTCCTTACGCGTACTGAATATAAAACCATATTATTCTCGCCTGGGACTGGGTCATAGGCACATTCGCCAAGGGCTTGCCTGATTTCTGCAACCGACTTATTACTCTTGGGAGTACGCTGTGATGCTTGAGCATGTAATTCGAGTGCTGATAAACGCTTGCGTGGCGGCGGGGTTTGAGGAGGACCTCCTCCTGCGGCCCCTAGACTAGAATCGTCGACTGATATTCTTCGTGGCGGAGCGGGAGATTGAAATGCTGGCTGGACCGGGGGTACCGTAGCAGGTACTGCATGGGGTGCCCCGGTGTCTGGAGGAGCAGGATGTGCCTGATTTACAGGGACTGGCGGAGCGCGAACAGGATCTGCATATTCAGGGACTGTGTCGTCCAGATAGGACTAAATAAAAATATCAGCTGCGGTCGGTTTGTGACGTAGCTTGGTCGGAACTAGTGGTGGCGGGAAATTACTGGATGCCTCCGGGGTCGCTTTTGGCAAGCCTTCGGCAAGAAGAGGATACATACCCTTAATAAGGGCATTCCTCTGTCTGTCTCTCTGTTCAGTTTTGACTTGTTCACCTATCTCGATTAATTCTTTTTCTTGGGCTCGTTCTAAGGATTCTCTACTTAATTCTGACTTTCTGATTTCTTTTTCGGTTCTTTTATGAGCTTCTTTGCGCCATAACTCGATGGCATCTTTCTGTGACTGTCTGGCTTTCTTTTTCCATAATGCCTCTTCTACTCGCATGATGCACTCGGCATCCCATGTACCCGATACGGGCCATCTATACTTTTCTTCCAACTGTTTGGTATACTCTACCCATAAATCTAGATACAATATGGCACTTATGCCATGTTTCTGATACATAAAGTGACCTGGACTGTCCCTGGGCGGGACGGGAACTGCTGCTTCCAGCAGACACTTTCTAGTTTTTAACTGACGTAACTTGGAAAATATGGGCATGACTGAACTGTAATCTAGACACAATACAATACTCAATGAACACGATACTTATTCCCCATTCATACCACGACATTGAAATACATGAAAAACATTTAAAATAATCAGTTCGAACAGAATACTACCTGGAAATACTGGGAACAGAACACATAAATTTTCTCGAGAACAGAAACTGACTAGAACAGAAACTAGATGCACTGCTGAAACAGTACGAAACTTACCGGTCTCATAAAGAGACACGTCAGGACCCGCATCCACCGAAGTGGACACTTCGTTTGTGGGACTGTGTACCACCAACCCACAGACCAGAGTCAATTAAATGGACCCTGTCTAGATACCACCCCAGTAACGGTACTCACCGGGCAGCAAGAACGGAAAGCCTCGGACTGGACTGGACTGCTACGACGACGGACGACGAACTTCGGACTTCGGACTTCAGTTACGGGTGGACCTCCGGATACCTCGGGCCTTGGACTCTTGGCTTGGGCTCTGGTCGGGACTCGCCGCGTTCCTCCACCGTCTCGTCTGGATGCTTTACCGCCTCCTCCGTCTCCTCCGTGGGCCTGAGGGATACTTGAGCAGAAATATCTGCCACTGCGCAGAAGAGTTCCGTCACGACTGCAGAGGGTCAGGGGGTCGGCGTGGCTTCACCGACGCGTGGGGAAAGGGCAAGTCCCTGTTCGGGCGCCATTATGTGGTAAATAAATAAATAATACCTCTCTTTTTGACTAGACATATATCATAACAGATAGCTCAATAAATAAGAGTCAAGATTCGAGGTAGTAGGAGTTTTGCAGGTTTAATACAGCATAAGGACAGGAACAGGACAACCTGCATAGGAATAGGATGGCAGGGCCCAGCAGCTGCTGGGGTTGGATCTGGGATGAGCGCGCTGGCTTTTAATAACAATACATGAGCATATATACATAACGCAAACACATAGCATTACATTGCAGTAGGCGTAGCAGTAGGTGGAGCAGAAGGCGTGACGCGTAGCAGTCGCGAAAGATAAGGGTAAAAGTAGGTGTAACTGGGCGTATACATAGACATGTGATGCAAACGTAACAGGATATGTCATGAATGGGGCGGAAACCATGGAGGGGGCTACCTGGGGAGCCGGGACCTCTAACCTAGTGGTGCGCGCAAACTGGCAATGACGTATCACTAGGAGAAGCTGGGGGCTATGAACTCTGTGCTAGGAGCAGAGACTGAAGTCTGGAGAGTCAGAGCGACATGTACCTAAACAGTATCTAGTATCTGATGTTTAGAGAACATGTTGATATAAACTATAAGTCAGGAGGGGAAAGGCTAACAGACTCTAAGACTGGACCATGCATTATTCTACATGTAGTGCGTGATGAAGAATATTAAATGACCATTAAATGCAGTATTTCTCTAACGTGGAGACGTGAAGGCTAGACAATGACGGAAACTATTGATGCAGTTCAGTAGCTTAGGAATGCAGAGAAGGAGGACTGAACTGATAACTGGAATCATAACATATTCTTGGCAGACTCAGAGACTGAGCCAGGCTGGGCCGGGCACTGCGAGGCAGGAAGTAAGTGAAGGGTCGAGGATACAGGTGGGGGCTGCATCCCTCCTCAGCGAGGCTTCAGGAGACAGGAGCTGAATCTGGTGTCCGGGCCCATTTGAGGCCTAGAAACGGGGACTTTATAATGGAATAACGTGCACACTGAGAAACGTGGCAACGTAGCTTTACATAGGCCTGATAATCGTATTATTCACGAGGACTGGAAACTGGCATACTAGAGGGGGACACAACTGTAATTGCGTCATTAATCGGACATGGGGAGTACATATGCATATTTAATCATGCACACATAACATATGATGGATAACACGTAGGGACACAGAACATGGCAAAATTTACTTTTCCACACCACTTAAAGCCCTGACTGCTGGTGCAGAGCGGTGGCGGGACCCGCCCCACTTAAAGCCCTGACTGCAGGTGCTGAGTGGTGACAGGACCAGCTTCACTTAAAGCCCTGACTGCTGGTGTTGAGCAGCGGAATTACCCCCCTTCACTTAAAGCCCTGACTGCAGGTGCTGAGCGGTGGCAGAACACGCCCCACTTAAAGGCCTGACTGCTGGTGCTAACTGATGGCAGGACCAGCCCCACTTAAAGCCCTGACTGCTGGTGCGGAGCAGTGGCGGGACCCACCCCACTTAAAGCCCTGACTGCAGGTGCTGAGCGGTGGCGGGACCCACCCCACTTAAAGCCCTGACTGCAGGTGCTGAGCGGTGGCGGGACCCACCCCACTTAAAGCCCTGACTGCAGGTGCTGAGCGGTGGCGGGACCCCCCCCACTTAAAGCCCTGACTGCTGGTGCAGAGCGGTGGCGGGACCCGCCCCACTTAAAGCCCTGACTGCAGGTGCTGAGTGGTGACAGGACCAGCTTCACTTAAAGCCCTGACTGCTGGTGTTGAGCAGCGGAATTACCCCCCTTCACTTAAAGCCCTGACTGCAGGTGCTGAGCGGTGGCAGAACACGCCCCACTTAAAGCCCTGACTGCTGGTGCTGAGCGGTGGCAGGACCAGCTACACTTAAAGCCCTGACTGCTGGTGCTGAGCGGCGGCAGAACCCCCACCCCGCTTAAAGCCCTGACTGCTGGTGCTGAGCGGTGGCGGGACCCACCCCACTTAAAGCCCTGACTGCTGGTGCTGAGCAGTGGCGGGACCCACCCCACTTAAAGCCCTGACTGCAGGTGCTGAGCGGTGGCGGGACCCACCCCACTTAAAGCCCTGACTGCTGGTGCTGAGCGGTGGCAGGACCAGCTACACTTAAAGCCCTGACTGCTGGTGCTGAGCGGCGGCAGAACCCCCACCCCGCTTAAAGCCCTGACTGCTGGTGCTGAGCGGTGGCGGGACCCACCCCACTTAAAGCCCTGACTGCTGGTGCTAAGCGGCGGCAGGACCCGCCCCACATAAAGCCCTGACTGCTGGTGCTGAGCGGCGGCAGGACCCGCCCCACTTAAAGCTCTGACTGCAGGTGCTGAGCGGTGGCGGGACCCGCCCCACTTAAAGCCCTGACTGCAGGTGCTGAGCAGCGGCAGAACCCCCCCCCCACTTAAAGCCCTGACTGCTAGTGCTGAGCGGCAGCAGAACCCCCCCCTCCACTTAAAGCCCTGACTACTGTTGCTGAGGGGCGGCAGGACCCGCCCCACTTAATGCCCTGACTGCTAGTGCTGAGCGGCAGAAGAACCCCCCCCCCCCACTTAAAGCCCTGACTGCTGGTGCAGAGCGGTGGCGGGACCCGCCCCACTTAAAGCCCTGACTGCGGGTGCAGAGCGGTGGCGGGACCCGCCCCACTTAAAGCCCTGACTGCAGGTGCTGAGTGGTGACAGGACCCACCCCACTTAAAGCCCTGACTGCTGGTGCTGAGCGGCAGCAGAACCCGCCCTACTTAAAGCCCTGACTGCTGGTGTTGAGCAGCGGAATTACCCCCTTCACTTAAAGCCCTGACTGCAGGTGCTGAGCGGTGGCAGAACATGCCCTACTTAAAGGCCTGACTGCTGGTGCGGAGCGGCGGCAGGACCCGCCCTACTTAAAGCCCTGACTGCTGGTGCGGAGCGGTGGCGGGACCCACCCCACTTAAAGCCCTGACTGCTGGTGCTGAGCGGCGGCAGAACCCGCCCTACTTAAATACCTGACTGCAGGTGCTGAGCAGCGGCAGAACCCCCCCCCCAACTTAAAGCCCTGACTGCTAGTGCTGAGCGGCAGCAGAACCCCCCCCCCACTTAAAGCCCTGACTGCTGGTGCTGAGCGGTGGCGGGACCCACCCCACTTAAAGCCCTGACTGCTGGTGCTAAGCGGCGGCAGGACCCGCCCCACTTAAAGCCTTGACTGCTGGTGCTGAGCGCCAGCAGAACCCGCCCTACTTAAAGCCCTGACTGCTGGTGTTGAGCAGCGGAATTACCCCCTTCACCTAAAGCCCTGACTGCAGGTGCTGAGCGGTGGCAGAACACGCCCCACTTAAAGGCCTGACTGCTGGTGCGGAGCGGCGGCAGGACCCGCCCTACTTAAAGCCCTGACTGCTGGTGCGGAGCGGTGGGGGGACCCACCCCACTTAAAGCCCTGACTGCTGGTGCTGAGCGGCGGCAGAACCCGCCCTACTTAAAGCCCTGACTGCAGGTGCTGAGCAGCGGCAGAACCCCCCCCCCCCCAACTTAAAGCCCTGACTGCTAGTGCTGAGCGGCAGCAGAACCCCCCCCCCCCACTTAAAGCCCTGACTCCTGGTGCTGAGCGGTGGCGGGACCCACCCCACTTAAAGCCCTGACTGCTGGTGCTAAGCGGCGGCAGGACCCGCCCCACTTAAAGCCCTGACTGCTGGTGCTGAGCGGCGGAAGGACCCGCCCCACTTAAAGCTATGACTGCAGGGGCTGAGCGGTGGCGGGACCCGCCCCACTTAAAGCCCTGACTGCAGGTGCTGAGCGGTGACAGGACCAGCTTCACTTAAAGCCCTGACTGCTGGTGCTGAGCGGCGGCAGAACCCCCCCCCTGTAGTGTAGCTCCTATTTTCCCAATAGGCTCTGCGCATTGGAATAGTACCTACAGCAGTAAAGGCCTAGGCCAGACGTTAACTAGGTCTACTACTGTCGATACTAGACTTAATTTTTGGGTTTGCCAGCTAAGCTCAGAGTTCGCTAGAAACTTTCTCGAATGTTCAAGGAAGGAATTAACTCCCCTGATTAGACAAGAAGGGATTTAGTTTCTGACAACCATAGAACATGACAACTTTGCTCTCCCCTAATCAAGAGTCAATCTCGAGAGTCGTGTGAGCACAAGGCAATTATTTTACTCAGTCAGTACGTGCATTCTTAGTCTCATCAGAATGTAGAGAAAAGGAAGAGACGGGCGTGTTCAATAAAAGATGTTATTTATTGATCAGTCTCTTTTCTCATACATGAGAAATGGATCTATATTATTGCAATACTTATAGTTAAGTAAAGTGCATACATTAAAAGCAATAGTATAAAATAATACTGTAAAAACATTGATATGGTTTCTGAGCCATATGATGTTTAAAATGATTAAAATATATTTACATACACATATACATTTGACTAAACGTACTCAACTGGTGTTTCTAAATACGCCTACCCCGTGTACCTGACCTAAGTCTAATGCGTGGGCGGGAATAGAAAGTTACAGTTTAAGTTAAGTTTGTTTTTGCCAAGTGAATAACTAAAGAATTCTCTGTGAGGGGTTATTCAGTTCTGTACCTGGAATTTAGGATGGATGAGGAATAGTATCTCTTTCTCTGCTCTCGATATTCCAGGCTGCCTGCGAGGGCTGCCCGAAAGCGCCGGTGCTGGGTCTCTCGGCTTGAGATAGCAGCGCGTCTCTCAGCGCGTCAGGAAGGCGGGGCTGCTGCCAGCGGGGTCTGCTTCTGCTCTCGGCTTCGGCAAGTGTGGCTGCTCCGTCTTGTCACCACGCGTGTGTTTGCATAGGGCAAGATCGGCAATATTTATACCTTAAAGGTGCCGAGATTGACGTAAAGATGGACATAGATACGTCAATAAAGATGTCATACGACTTGCTCGTTAGCACATTCTTTACTAAAGTTCTCTGTGAAATCAAAACAATGGCCGCACGGATTTTCCAGGTTGTCATAGGTTTGATTTGTTATGAGAACGTCGTATGCCTTATCAGGGGCTGGAGGAATGTCGCTTGTCTAATTAGATCTCAAGCGTTATGACCTAATCAGATAACACGTTCCTGTGCCGTAGTGTGACTGCGTCAGATAACGGTATCTGCATCATGGGGGCTGTTCTTGCCTCATGGGCTGACTGTTAGTTAACTTGATAGTTAGTTTAACCAGAATAGGGTCAGGAATAGGGGGATCGATTCAGAACCTATAGGAATACACGACACCCACTCCACGCTAACTATGGTCATATCTACTAATCTATGCATAGTATAACATAGTACAACATACTATAGAGTATAGTGTATACCTTACCACCCCAAAATACATAAATGCATTTCGAAATTTTCAAATATACTGAAAAATTGCAGTCATATATATTGTATGCACTTAAGCTATGATTTAAATGCAAAAGTAAACACGCATTGTTATGCATTATTGCTTATTGGTATATGAGAAATACACATGAAATGGCTCTTAATATTGCTATACAGAAAGGAAGTTCGAGACCATTTCATCACATAATAAAATATTTGTGAACATCCCAGCGAGCAGCTAAAGTCTATAAAGTATCTAAAAATAGAAATTTTAGTTCTCTAGGAATAGTTTCTTACTTTAAGCAGAAGATCAGTGTCCCGGAAGAAATATGTAGAAAAATATTTTAAGGGGCTTGCTGAAAAATATTGCTGTCCGTGAGCTGGAGTGAAATTGTTCATGTGACTTTATTTTTAAAGTTGAAGGCCGAATTCAGGGAACGCCGTGTGCGAGTTTACTCAAAAGTCTCTATTTCTGTTCTGGAGAGAACATCATATCATTCAGGCTTTCGAAAAAACTGTCAACAGCTTCATGGGAAAGTTCCACTAAGTCGGAAATAGGGGTAACCATGCATTCGTGCGCATGATTGTCTGCATTGACATTCTGATTCGCATTGCTGACAGAAGGTTGTACCTGTTCGATGCTGCTTTCATCTTGAACTTCACTACTCTTCAATCGCAGTGGTGAAGATTCCACGAATGCCGTCATCAGGATTGGCAGCCTTTGAGGGCAGCACAAAGCGTGAATCTTGGTAGGAACCAACAGTGTATCTGCATCCACTGGCGCATCCGATTGTAGCGTCAGACAGGTGTCTAACACGCATTCTTCTCCGCATAGCAGACACCTTAGTACAGGTAAAACACACCTTTGCCACATTGGTCGAAATGATAGAAACCAAGTCATGTTTAGGTCTCTAAGCCGGGAGAGTCCCAGGATTCTTGATATCCGGTCCCGGTATCCAATGGCTAGGATCGTATCTTCCATTGTCGCGAGAGTTTGATCTGTGACATGGGTTGCCATAACGAAAAATAAGGACTAAGAATAGGATTCCTGCAATTAGTCCCAGGATCAGGGGAAGTCCGCCAAAAATCGAATGGACGAAATCTGGAAAAATACCCAGTATGGCTTTGAATGGTGTTAATGCCATCGAAAATACTGTCTTAAATACCTTTGAGACCCCAGTGGTATCAGAAATATTTAAGATTTCGCTCAGGATTTCCGCGAAATGTACGGGGGAATTAGTTGATAATAATGTATGTATCTCTGCAGTCGTCCTTGCGACTTGTAGATCATACGTTTCTTTTGATGACGTGAGCCTTGTAGGCGTCTGAAGAAGCACTGTTTTCATTCTGCTTAAAGTATCTATTCGAATAGAAGTAATTTTCAAACTGGGCCATGCCCTTGCCTCCCTGTCTGGAAAGGAGCTGGGGAATAAAGAACGTCCACAGCACTTAACCTTCGCCGTCGTAGTGACTAGATAAGGAGTCCCGGGCATAAGACTACAACATCTGCGGTCTACAATAAGAATGTAACTCCCATTATAGAGTCTTTGAAAGAATGGTTCTATTTCAGTTGCAGGTGCGCCTTGCTGGTGACATGAAAGGTTGTATGAATTCCCTTCACAGGCTCCATGCAAACTAATTCCGTTACACAGAAGCGTGCCGCTTAGTGACATAGCACAATTGTTGCCACTAAGAAACACTTTCTGTCCTTTATTACTGACACATGCATGTGAATAGGGCAGGTTCCAAGTTGTTTTAAGGTACCCCTTTCCCAATTTCTCGTACATGCCAGCCTGTATATATTTTTGGCAGTATTGAAACCTGAAGGTTGAGATTGGAATATTTATGATTCCGTGGATTATCCATTCACTGACAGGTCGTTCTGACATTGTCATTGGTAATCTTTCTAGTTTTTCAATGCTCAAGATTGTATAATCAGCACCCTTTTGCGCCATACCGATTTGTCTATCAGTAAGGTTAAAGATTTGGAATAGTGACGTTGTGTTGATTAAACGCCAAGGCACATAGCCTGAACGCAGATTTTGTAACGTCCAGCCAAGCTGTACAATAGAACGCAATTGTGACTGACCATGTTGTAATAACAGTAAGTCTTGCGATAATATATCGATTGCTGACGACACAATGCTGTCCAATGAAAAAATTCTGGAGGACAGAGTCATTAACCCATTGTCCACTACAGAAAGTGATTTTTCCAAATTGATACGGTCAATTTCCCGTATTCTTTCTGCTGTCTCAATTTGAGTAACCTTCCAGGCCTCATTGTATGCTGCATATACAGAGGCTGCTATGAAACGCTTTTGACGCTGTTTGCGTGGTCCCATTATGAAATCACGCAAGTCAGCACCATCAGTAAGTAAAGTTAGGTGTTGCTTAATTTCAGGCAGTGTGGAAGTTTGTAGCCACTGAAGGCATAATTTGCCCACACTGTAGGTTGTTATTATCCCTGGGTGATGTCTTTGGGGATATCTAGGGTCTGGCCTGGTCATTTTGAAACCCTGTGTTTTATTCAGGAATCTATCTTGACAGTGATTTGTATCTGTGGGCCAGATCAACCATTGTTTCCAATCAGGATGTGTTCTGTTTTGGTTTAGTATATGGTTTACGTCTATCTCTTCATCTGTATCAGAGCTATTGCTGAACATTGTTGGCTTTGGAATAGACGGTTTATTTAAATCTTTGATTTTGGCTAAGCCAAGACAGGTGGTTTGTTGAACAGTGTCATTTAAAAATATCATTTGTTCTGGGATCATGCAGGCTCTAAACAAAGCTTCTATACCCTGTACTTGCCATTCTTTTGTACCCCAAACACTTTTCAAATCAACATTTTTGTCTCAATAATCAAATCCAAAAGTATTCATTTTTTCAAAGAATGAATCTGAATATATCAATTTTGTGTTGGTTATCATGGTTTTCATCCCTGTCTTGTTTGACAATTTAAAATAAAATGTTTCAGCATTACTTGTGTTAAAACCTGAAAAATATGAATATTTGTCATACACGGTTCTAGAGCTTCCTTTTGGAGGTGTCGCACAATGTTCCCATTGATTATAACTTAAAACATTTCTAGGTTGTGCAGATTTATGTAAAAAATGGTTACCATAATGGTTATAGCAATACATACTATCATAATTTGTAGAACCTTGCAAATAATCATGTTTTGTAAATTTAGCAGACATTACTAAGTCAGACATCATGTTGTTAATACTTTCGAAGTCCCAATCATCAGCAAATGAGTTTGGTTTTGCAAAGTCACTCAAGGAGATCTTGATTTGGTGTGGATATTTCAGGATCTCGACCGGACCATAAATTTCATAGTCAGTGTTGTCCCAGGCTACCCCACCAGGTATAGGATTGGCTGTGAAGTTGGCTGAAGAAAGTTCTGAAGAAAGTTCTCTTTTCTCGACGTGTGAAGATGTGTGTGGTTTGAGGACCAAGTTGATGTTCTGACTTGCTGTGTCCATTTTAGCATATTTTCCCTCAATGAAGCGTCCCAAAGTAAATACCATGATGAGCCAAAGTATGAGGATAAATGCACCAAAACCCACCCAAAATTCAATCCATGGAGAAACCAGATATGTTTCTTTCAGTTGTTTCAAAAGTTCCTTCGCTTTGTCTTTAAAGGATTTTGATGATGGCTGTGTCTTTGATTCACTGAAGCCGTCAGAGGAATCATCGAAGTTGATGAAGTACCCGGATGCAGTTCTGTCAATTGTTCCAATTGTTTCAGGATTTTTGTTTCTTGCATTGTCACTTGGTACTTCATTGTAGATTGGTGTGTCTCTGCTAAATGTTTTTATTTGGGGTTTCAGAGGTCTGAGTTCTATTGCATTGTTGCATAGTCCTTCTTGTTCTTCTTTAGGTGTTTCGAATGTGATGAGCCTTTTTGTTAGGACCTCTGTGCTGGTAGCAAACCTTGGTGTTCTGCTACTTATTGGGAGTCCACTTGGCCTACTGTTTGTTATCGGCCACATGTTGTGGTTTTACCAGGTCGATGGATACAACTCGGTTCTCCTTTTTACCAGCAAGTGGCGGTAGTACAACTGATCTTGTCCCGTTGACAGACAAGACAGGAACTGCTTTTCTGTAGGAAGGCCCAAATTCCTTCTTTACCGCGATCTTTTCCCTGACTAGATCCCCGACTTTTGGAATCCAGACAGGTCTTGCTGAGACAGGTGGTGATTCTTCAGTGGTCGTTGGCTGTTGTTTCAACTGTATGTTGCTCAGGTCTTTTCTTGTTTTGTTTAAGTCCTGCAAAATAGCCAAACGGTCTTTGACATCAAAGGTTTTTTCTATTACCACTGAAGTCTGACTATCAAGGTCAGAGATCAACATCCTAGTTCCGAATAATAATTCGTACGGACTGAATCCGGTATACACCCATTACAACGCATTTTTTACAACGCACTACCATTACAACGGAACTTTTACAACGCAAATACTATTACAACGCATTTATTTACAACGCATGTTCTTACAACGCAGGTACTTTTACAACGCATACCATTACAACGTAAGTATTGGTAAGTATATAATTATATTTAAAATGTTATATGTTAGTTTTTTTTTAAAGGGGTATTTTTAGGGTTCAGGGTCAGTTTTGGGTTTTTGGGTAAAGGGGTATTTTTAGGGTTCAGGGTCAGTTTTGGGTTTTTGGGTAAAGGGGTATTTTTAGGGTTCAAGGACAGTTTTGAGTTTTTGGGTAAAAGGGTATTTTTAGGGTTCAGGGTCAGTTTTGGGTTTTTGGGTAAAGGGGTATTTTTAGGGTTCAGGGTCAGTTTTGGGTTTTTGGGTAAAGGGGTATTTTTAGGGTTCAGGGTCAGTTTTCAGTTTTTGGGTAAAGGGGTATTTTAAGGGTTTAGGGTCAGTTTTCAGTTTTTGGGTAAAGGGGTATTTTTAGGGTTCAGGGTCAGTTTTTAGTTTTTGGGTAAAGGGGTATTTTTAGGGTTTAGGGTCAGTTTTCAGTTTTTGGGTAAAGGGGTATTTTTAGGGTTCAGTGTCAGTTTTCAGTTTTTGGGTAAAGGGGTATTTTTAGGGTTCAGGGTCAGTTTTCAGTTTTTGGGTAAAGGGGTATTTTTAGGGTTTAGGGTCAGTTTTCAGTTTTTGGGTAAAGGGGTATTTTTTGGGTTCAGGGTCAGTTTTGGGTTTTTGGGTAAAAGGGTATTTTTAGGGTTCAGGGTCAGTTTTGGGTTTTTGGGTAAAGGGGTATTTTTAGGGTTCAGGGTCAGTTTTGGGTTTTTGGGTAAAGGGGTACAGGGTAAAAATAAAATAAAATTAAATTTAAATTAAATTAATTAAATGAAATTAAATTAAATTAAATTAAATACAATTACATTAAATTATATTAATTTTAAATAATATACAATTAAAAAAATTATATATACTTACCAATACTTACGTTGTAATGGTATGCGTTGTAAAGGTACATGCGTTGTAAAAAAATGCGTTGTAAATACATGCGTTGTAATAGTATTTGCGTTGTAAAAGTCCCGTTGTAACGGTATGCGTTGTAAAAGTATGCGTTTTAACGTCATACATCCACTGAATCCCTTCAGAGAATTTCTTGGCAAGTTATTTAGACTACGTTGGACACTTATTAGATGTTTGACCCACCCAGCTCCCGAACCTAATATCCTTTCTATTATAGATTGCTTTCTGCCTTGGTTTTTTCTTTACACCATCCCGTACCCTCAGGAAGGAAGTGAGAAGATTCCCGCTGGGCTGTGCTCATTTGGCCATGTTTCCCCCCCAGGCTGGATTGCCTGAGTGAAAACAATGGTCGAACGTAGCATGCTCTTAGCGTATATGCCATTTAGACTCGCAAATCTTGTATAATAGTCCGGACGTCAGCCGAGTGCTGGTGATCTACAATATAAGTGGAAACTAGCCTGTATATGTTAATCGCAAGCCATTCTTTTTGCTGGTAATATTATCTGCCTTGATACGACGAGGTATTAAACTGTTTCTCTCCCCACTGCGATCTCTGTTGCAGTTTGGGCAGTTTTTTACAAACATGGTGTAGTGCAGGCTCATGCCTGGCCACCAGTACCGTGATTGTAATTCTTCCAGAGAATCTTTTAATTTAAGGTGTCTGAGACCCTCGCCCATGTGTGCGTCTGCGATTAACAAGTTTCTCCTGTCCATGTTTGGAATCACTCTATCCCCCACTCCAGGGATTCGAGCAAAAGGGACGGAGTTTGCATCGATTATGTATGTATAATTGAGTGGATAGTTGATCGGTAACGCTGAGCAGTCGCCTTTTGATGACGTTTTCACCGCCAGCATCGTTTCACCGTCAATGTATTTTAATGTACGCTTTTTTCGATCTACGGGAGCCGGTTTAGTGGCTGCCGCTGCGGCTGCTTCAGCCAATGAATTCCCCACAACGTGAACGCCATCACGTTGATGACTCAGTGAGTGAGTCACGTGAGTCTTTGGTAGTTCTTTTTTCAAAAGAGCTACTTGTTCCCAGAGCAGTTTCTGCTTTATTGGTGCATCTGTGTCATCTTTGTAACCGTTCTGAATCCATGTCTGCAAATCCTTGTTATATGCTTTGACGCAGTAATATGAATCTGACACTATAAGTGTCGGGAATTCGCGATCCGCATTATCTAGCGCCATTTTTAATGCTATTATTTCCGTTTGTAGTTCTGAATTAGTTTCTACTGAGTGTGATTTTGTTAATAGAGGTCTTAGTTTACCTCCGCGCCACACTTCTTTTGTAATCTCACATGTGGGGTTGTATGCATGTTCTCCCCAAACGGAGGGTTGAGCATGTCCGTCTGTATAGATTACACAGGCGTAATGTCGTAGAGGAAGAATGTCGATTGGCAGAGGATACGTCTTTTCATATTTTAGATTTTTTAATTCTTCTAGTTCTGGATCAAAGTAGTAGTATACTTTGTCCGTTGTGATTGAATTCACCCATTGTATCCATTCCGGATTCAATGTTGTTGTTGGTAAATTACACGGTGTTGTTAGTGCCTCAAAGGCTGATTCTGCTGTTCTGACTGTGATATGTCTGCCGTCAGCTATCTCTTTTTCTCTAGCTATTGCGGTTTGAACTGCACGAATGATTTTTTCTGTATTACTGAATTTCTGTTCAGCTTCTGTGTACAAGTGTGATTTAAATGCAATTGGTACCTTTTCTCCCTCATTAGAGGTCAGGTATGTGAATCCGCATCTCCCTGGGATGACTCGGATCACAAGGTTGCGTGTGTTATCACGTGTTTCTAATTTTGTTTTAATTAGCATGTCTGTTTGTAGGGATCTCAAAATTTCTGTGTGTGTTTGAGTCCAATTGGATCTTTTAAAGTCTGGTTTAATTAGATCATAAAGGGGTTTGACCCTTTCTGCGTAATTTGCAATGTATGTTCTTCCGAAATTTAGGAAGCCTAGAATTGACTGTAGGTTTTTTAGTGTTTTAGGGGCTTGGATTATGGCACATTTCTCTAGGAAATTGTCTGCCAGGCTTTTGCCTTCACTTGATAACTCATATCCTAAGAATAGGACTGTCAGATGGGCAATTCTGGACTTTTTGAAGTTGAATTTGTAACCCTCTGCAGCGAACCCAAGTATTATGGTGTTCACCCTTTTCAAGTGAGTCTCCAAGTCATCATCTGTTAAGTAAATGTCATCGACATAAGATAATGCTTCATCATCATATAGTTGTAGTAATTCTGTTACTCTCGCTGAGAATACCCCGGGCTGTTCTTGTACCCCTGGGCTAACCGACAGAATTGCTTTTGAGTGCCATTTACTGAGAATGCAGTTAAATATCTGCTCTCTGGTGCTATGTTTTGACAAAAGAATCCATTGGAGATGTCCAAGGTTGTTTTGTATTTTTTGCGCACTATGTTATTCATTAGTGCAGCACTGTGTGAGTTTTGCACTGCAAAGGTTTTGCAACATGTGTTAAGGTGTCGGTAATCCAAAACTAGACGATATGAATTGTCTGGTTTGGAGACCGGAAACAAAGGATTGTTCATTTGTGAGGTGCAAGTTTCAATCACCCCCTGATATTCTAGCTGATCTAGTATTTCATTTACCTGTTTTTTAGCTTCTTGCTTAATTGGGTACTGCCTTTGTGCAGTAGGTTGTGATTTTAACTGGATTTTGTGAGGAGGGGAGTCCTCATCCCATCCTACATGATTTTTATATAAAGCAGGTGCTAAGGCCACTGCCCACTTTCTAGCAAGTGTGTATTTTTTATGAATCGGTATTTGATTCGAGAAGGCAGGCATAATACTTCTTCGCCATGAGGGCACTCCCTGACAAACTCTGGTGGCCAGTCTTTTTCAGCTAGAAGGATGTCATAACCCTTTGAGAGGTTGTTCCAAAATAGTCCCCTAATTTTCCTAGTCTTATCTCCCTCTATACGTAATGTTATCTCGTATATCTTGTGGGGCTTGCTAACTCTGGTGTCTGCAGTTTCCACTTGAAGGTATTCATTCGTGTCCACTGTCTCCAGATGATTCATAAGGACTTTGCGAGCTATGCTCACCTCTGCTGCGCTGTCTAGCATTGTCTGAGCCCATTCTCCGTTTTTCAGTTGTGTCCTCAGTATTCTCGGCATTTTTAACTACCTTGATACTGGCTACCTTCTTTTTTGGAATTTGTAATTTCTTTTTTAGCTGAGCAGGTTCCTTGTCTTTGGACTTGGCGTGCTCTTCTGATCGTCCTCTTCTTTCCGATTTCTGTGAGGAATTCTGAAAAGATTGAGAGGGACGTGTATCAATGTCTTGATATCTATCAGGTTTTTTAATATTATCCCTATTTCTAAGGTTATATCTATTCCCAGAGGGGTCACTCTGCGGTGACCTTTGTCTTTGGTTTGGAGATTTCTCTCTTCGCCTAGGAGACCTTCCTCGGGACTGGAATTTCTTTTCTTTAGGATTGGATTGTTTGTTTCCATCCCAGTTCTTTTTTGGTGAATTATTATTATTAAAAAATATTTTTTCTGGACTTGTAGTCAGTTGCGGTTTTACTGGTATTCCACCTAGACTATCTCTACCTAGTTCCTCATAGGATTTTTCTATGATTCTGGCAATTTCAGCTGGTTGGTCTGCTATATCTGTCTCTTTTAACCTCTGGCGGATCGCCACGTTTGCTGCTTCACCTTTTATGTTGGCTAGTAATATAGCCGAGACCTGCTTGAAGTCTTTCAGTAATTTCATACCAAGAGTTAAAGCAGGTTCTGGACCGTATTCATCTTGAATTTGTTTTAGCACATCTGGTATTACCGAAATGGATGGAACACCGTGCGTTTTTGTGTAGATGGAAGCAAAGACTGTACCCCAAATGTCACAGTCCTCAATGTGTGGTGCGATTCCCATTGGGAGACATATAGTCAGAATCCTGTGTTTTTCTAATGGGGTGGTGTCAGGAAACACCGCCTCTATTTGGGTAATTTTCTGTGCCAACCAGAATAGTATCTGTTCCCGTTTAGCTGGAACTTTACCTAGGCAGGATTGGATGTTCTGTGGTGTAATTTTATTTGTGTTCCCCTGGTGAGGGGTCAGCTGTGGAAGTTTAATCGCTGGCTGAATTGTTGAAGTCCGCATTACATACTGAACTAATTGTCTATGAATTTTTAGTAATTGTTTTAGCTGTATTAACAGCTCTCCTGTAGACATTCCTTCGATGTCTGGGTGTGGTGTGTATCCGGCCAAGACCGGCCACGTTGCTCCTGGTCTTCCTAAAGGACCGAGCCTTGTAATGTGATTGTTATGTTTTAGGGCGCCATCAAATAAGAGCAAATGCTCTTGGAATTTGAGTGGTACTTCCACCTCCTCGAAAGGAGTGTACGTTTCAGGAGGTTCCTCTACTTTGCAATAGTGGAAGTATTTTGTTACAGCATTTGCTGCCGGAAAATGTATCCATGAATAGTATACCTCTGTCTGCCGATATTCGTGTGCCTCAATTACGAATATGACTGTGCCACCTCTAGGTGTCAGTCCATTTTCTATAAGTTTTAAGGTTATAGATCTCCTTTTAATGACCGGAATGAGTGTTATATTCGGGTCTGCTGCTTGCATGGTAGCATCAGCATCTGCGAGTTCAGTTGCTAATCTAACTGCCTCTCTTTCTTCATCACTGTCTCCCATTTTACAGACAGGATGGTATTATGTCTATTTGCAGATCAGGTTTCTTTATGGAACAAAGATTAGATGCACAATATTTTGGAACTGTTTATCCTTCAACGTTGACTTGACCAAGAACCATACATAGGAGTTCCCTCCTGCGAGGTTTTGGAGGATATAACCTTTCACCCACTCCAGACGTCTTTGGAGTTTTTGGGAAAAGGGGTCTGAGTGAGAGAGCACGACTGAGTTACTCTAAATGTCTTACGTTAGTTTTATCGCCCTTTCCAAACGCGTTGGGCGCCATGTAGTGTAGCTCCTATTTTCCCAATAGGCGCTGCGCATTGGAATAGTACCTACAGCAGTAAAGGCCTAGGCCAGACGTTAACTAGGTCTACTACTGTCGATACTAGACTTAATTTTTGGGTTTGCCAGCTAAGCTCAGAGTTCGCTAGAAACTTTCTCGAATGTTCAAGGAAGGAATTAACTCCCCTGATTAGACAAGAAGGGATTTAGTTTCTGACAACCATAGAACATGACAACTTTGCTCTCCCCTAATCAAGAGTCAATCTCGAGAGTCGTGTGAGCACAAGGCAATTATTTTACTCAGTCAGTACGTGCATTCTTAGTCTCATCAGAATGTAGAGAAAAGGAAGAGACGGGCGTGTTCAATAAAAGATGTTATTTATTGATCAGTCTCTTTTCTCATACATGAGAAATGGATCTATATTATTGCAATACTTATAGTTAAGTAAAGTGCATACATTAAAAGCAATAGTATAAAATAATACTGTAAAAACATTGATATGGTTTCTGAGCCATATGATGTTTAAAATGATTAAAATATATTTACATACACATATACATTTGACTAAACGTACTCAACTGGTGTTTCTAAATACGCCTACCCCGTGTACCTGACCTAAGTCTAATGCGTGGGCGGGAATAGAAAGTTACAGTTTAAGTTAAGTTTGTTTTTGCCAAGTGAATAACTAAAGAATTCTCTGTGAGGGGTTATTCAGTTCTGTACCTGGAATTTAGGATGGATGAGGAATAGTATCTCTTTCTCTGCTCTCGATATTCCAGGCTGCCTGCGAGGGCTGCCCGAAAGCGCCGGTGCTGGGTCTCTCGGCTTGAGATAGCAGCGCGTCTCTCAGCGCGTCAGGAAGGCGGGGCTGCTGCCAGCGGGGTCTGCTTCTGCTCTCGGCTTCGGCAAGTGTGGCTGCTCCGTCTTGTCACCACGCGTGTGTTTGCATAGGGCAAGATCGGCAATATTTATACCTAAAAGGTGCCGAGATTGACGTAAAGATGGACATAGATACGTCAATAAAGATGTCATACGACTTGCTCGTTAGCACATTCTTTACTAAAGTTCTCTGTGAAATCAAAACAATGGCCGCACGGATTTTCCAGGTTGTCATAGGTTTGATTTGTTATGAGAACGTCGTATGCCTTATCAGGGGCTGGAGGAATGTCGCTTGTCTAATTAGATCTCAAGCGTTATGACCTAATCAGATAACACGTTCCTGTGCCGTAGTGTGACTGCGTCAGATAACGGTATCTGCATCATGGGGGCTGTTCTTGCCTCATGGGCTGACTGTTAGTTAACTTGATAGTTAGTTTAACCAGAATAGGGTCAGGAATAGGGGGATCGATTCAGAACCTATAGGAATACACGACACCCCCACTTAAAGCCCTGACTGCAGGTGCTGAGCGGTGGCGGGACCCGCCCCACTTAAAGCCCTGACTGCTGGTGCTGAGCGGTGGCAGGACCCGCCCCACCTAAAGCCCTGACTGCAGGTGCTGAGCGGTGGCAGGACCCCCCCCCCACTTAAAGCCCTGACTGCAGGTGCTGAGCGGTGACAGGACCAGCTTCATTTAAAGCTCTGACTGCAGGTGCTGAGAGGTGTCAAGACCCGGCTCACTTAAAGCCCTGACTGCAGGTGCTGAGCGGCGGCAGAACCCTACTTAAAGCCCTGACTGCAGGTGCTGAGCGGTGACAGGACCAGCTTAATTTAAAGCTCTGACTGCAGGTGCTGAGCGGTGTCAGGATCCACCCCACTTAAAGCCCTGACTGCTGGTGCTGAGGGGCGGCAGAACCGTCCCCACTTAAAGCCCTGACTGCTGGTGCTGAGCGGCGGCTGAACCCCCCCCCACTTAAAGCCCTGACTGCTGGTGCTGAGCGGCGGCTGAACCCCCCCCCCCACTTAAAGCCCTGACTGCTGGTGCTGAACTGTAGCAGGACCCGCCCCACTTAAAGCCCTGACTTCAGGTGCTGAGCGGCGGCAGAACCCGCCCTACTTAAAGCCCTGACTGCAGGTGCTGAGCGGTGACAGGACCAGCTTCATTTAAAGCTCTGACTGCAGGTGCTGAGCGGTGTCAGGACCCGCCCCACTTCAAGCCCTGACTGCTGGTGCTGAGGGGCGGCAGAACCGTCCCCACTTAAAGCCCTGACTGCTGGTGCTGAGCGGCGGCTGAACCCCCCCCCCACTTAAAGCCCTGACTGCTGGTGCTGAGCGGTGGCGGGACCCGCCCCACTTAAAGCCCTGACTGCTGGTGCTGAACTGTGGCAGGACCCGCCCCACTTAAAGCCCTGATTGCTGGTGCTAAGCGGCAGCAGGACCAGCCCCACTTAGAGGTCTGACTGCTGGTGCTGAGCGGTGTTAGGACGGTCCCCACTTAAAGCCCTGACTGCTGCTGCTGAGTGGCGGCAGAACCCCCCCCCCCACTTAAAGCCCTGACTGCTGGTGCTGAGGGGTGGCAGGACCCGCCCCACTTAAAGCCCTGACTGCAGGTGCTGAGCGGCAGCAGAACCCCCCCCCCCCGACTTAAAGCCCTGACTGCTGGTGCTGAGGGGCGGCAGGACCCGCCCCACTTAATGCCCTGACTGCTAGTGCTGAGCGGCAGCAGAACCCCCCCCACTTAAAGCCCTGACTGCTGGTGCTGAGCGGTGACAGTGCCCACCCACTTAAAGCCCTGACTGCTGGTGCTGAGCGGTGACAGTACCCACCCACTTAAAGCCCTGACTGCTGGTGCTGAGTGGCGGCAGAACCCCCCCCCCCCCACTTAAAGCCCTGACTGCTGGTGCTGAGAGGTGGCAGGACCCACCCCACTTAAAGCCCTGACTGCAGGTGCTGAGCGGTGGCAGGACCCCCCCCACTTAAAGCCCTGACTGCTGGTGCTGAGCGGTGACAGTGCCCACCCACTTAAAGCCCTGACTGCTGGTGCTGAGCGGTGACAGTGCCCACCCACTTAAAGCCCTGACTGCTGGTGCTGAGCGGTGACAGTACCCACCCACTTAAAGCCCTGACTGCTGGTGCTGAGTGGCGGCAGAACCCCCCCCCCCCACTTAAAGCCCTGACTGCTGGTGCTGAGAGGTGGCAGGACCCACCCCACTTAAAGCCCATACTGCTGACTGCTGGTGCTGAGCGGCGGCAGACCCCCCCCCACCTAAAAGCCTGGTTGTGCATGAAGTGAGGAGAGTCCAGAATGGTCTTCCTGAAGGTCAGCGGCAGCAGTGCATGAGAGGGCCCGGAAGAGGCTGGTGCTGAGTTCAGGGGCCCCGGGGACCGGCCTTGAGGTGAGGACCGAGCCAAGTTGTAAATCCACCTTTTGAACCAACAGACAGGGATAAGTAATCTTCAAAGTCGAGTGAGCGAGCTGGGAATTAAAATTTGCAAACAGTTGTGACAAGAATTTTCAATTCTATTAAGGACACGGAGGCGGGGATTATGCTTCTCATTTCTGTACGGTTCATTCACAGCAGCCAATGAAACAAAAGCAAAATAAAGACTACAATACCCATGAACCCCTCAATGTCACATGACCAACCATAGAGCATCCCCTATATATGAGCTCTGACTAAGGTGACAGTGTCCTCTTTCTTTCTATGATCATCTAACAGTTAATCCCGTAAACAAAAACTGATCTTGTAAAACCACCCTTGTGATAGACAAACTTCCTCTTGAAGAAACAACGTGCAGCCCAACGGGGCTCAACCTCGGACCCTGGTTCTTGGACCAACGAGTCACAATATCCTCCTTTGGCATTTTGACGACCTTACATCCAGGTGCAACATCCGGCTCTACTTGTTATCCCCTTCCAGGCTGATGACGAGCTCAGCTCGTCATGAACCGCGGGTTTTTTAAAACCGCCGCGCACAGCGGGAAAAGCCTCCGCAGCGATGCGGTTAACAGCACCTGAGTGTACAGGATAAACCTTAGCACCTTTCTCCAAATCTGACATCTCATTATAATCAGAAAGAGAAGGGAAGAAACATAGGAAGTCATAATGCAGTATGAACATACTATGCCAAATTATTATGCAATAACAATGCAGATATACATAACGGTTGGGTGGGATAATCCTCGCCTCCGTGTCCGTAATAGAATTGAAAATTCGTGTCACGACTGCTTGCACCTTTTTAATTCTATTTCGGGACCGGAGGCTCCGATTATGCTTGTTTAAAGCTTAGCCACCGCCACAGAAGCCACATCCACAATAGGCTTATAATAGAAAGACTTGAACGTGGTCTCTGTTGACCAACCAGCTGCATTCATAATATCTATACGGCTGACACCTGATGAGAAAGACTTCGCAGCCATAGCTCGCCTCGCCCATGATCCAACGCACCCATCTTGACAAACTGGCAGGAGCCGCAGGGCAAAAAGGCTTTTGTAATGCAATTAACAATTGACCCTTCATGTCTGAATTAAACTCGGATGTACTCACCTCATAATCTTTTAAACATTGCGCAACACACAGCTTAGGGTTATTAGGAAAAGCTGGGTAAGATATTGAAGAGGTATTACACTTAGTTTGCTTAGTGGTCGCAAAAGTCACACCCTCTGGGGAGAGCCTACGTCCTGCTACGTCAAACGCTCGGACAACCGAAACTCACCTGCATAGCACCGGACAAAGCAGCATGGTCAGCTTGGAGGACAGCTGTTTCCCAGACAAATATTTACTGGAAGGCCAGGCTTCCAAGAATCTCAGGATGGTAGACACATCCAACAGTTCTGAGTATTTAGGGCAAGGGGGCTTGATCATCCGGATAGCCCTCAGCAGTTTACACACGAAAGGATGCTCTCCAACCGGTTTGCTTTCCACTGGAACATGCCCTGCTGAGATGGCTGACAGGAAATAGTACACAGTCCTATAAGCTAAGCCTGATGCCGCAATAGAGGCCAAGAAATTTACAATCAAAGAGACATGTGCCTTAGAGGGATGCCCTACCCATTGAGAGCACCAGCTACACCATCTCTTCCAAGCTGATGAGTACTGCTTGTGGGTGTTAGCTGACCAGGCTTCACCAATAAATCTGTTAGCGTCTCATGAAAGGCCTGGGACCTTCCATCTGTCCCCAAAACCCACCAGGCTACCAGAGGAAGTTGTCTCGCTTCTATCAATGGATGAGGGGCCTTCTGAGGGTCCAGCAACAGGTTCCACCTCTGTGGAAGACGGAGCAGTACTGCGCATCACATGTCCAGTAGCACTGGAAACCACGCCTGGGCCCTCCACAGTGGAGTGATCAGTATTAGCTGTGTTGACGTCGGTTCTGAGCTAGGACTCTGGGAATCATCATAAACAAAGGGAAGGCATAGCACAGAGATTTTGGCCAATCCTGTAGGAACGCATCAATGGTAATCGACTCCAGATCCGGACGCTAGCTGTAAAAAGCTGGGAGTTGTCTGTTGAGACGAGATGCGAACAGGTACAACATGCAAGGACCCCAAAGGTGGTTCAGTGCCTGAAAAACCCGGAGATGGAGTCTCCAGTTGCTGAAATCCCTCAGATGACAGGAGTGCCAGTCGGCCACCTCGTTGTTGCGGCCTGATAGCTATTCCACCACTACTGAAATTCTGTGTTGCAGGCAAAAATGCCAGAAATCCTTGGTGATTTCTGGCAGAATCTGGGATCTCGCCCCCCCTAGTTTGTTGATGTAACGTACCACTGACACATTGTCCATGTGAAGGAGGATACAACAGACCGTCTTCCGAAGAGAAAGACAGCGAATCTCAAAGGAGCCTGCCAGCAGCGCCAGACAATTGATATGCAATGAAAGTTCCTCCTGTGACCAGCGGCCAGCAGTGGCCATCTGGCCGCAACAGGCTCCCCAACCCCATCGGCTGAGATCGGATTCTATCACTATTTCTGCTGAGGGTCCAAAGAGGGCTCTCTCGTTCCAGGCCTCCATGTGGTCCAGGCACCACAAAATCTCCCACCTCTCCTCTGAACGGGGAATCTGTTCCGCATATCCGAGGCCTTTCCAGAGATGCTGAATCTTTGGCCTTTGAAGAGCTCACTAGTGAAGGGGACCCGAGAAGATCGCCTGAATTGACGATGCAAGCAGCCCGACTACCCGGGCTACAGATCTCAATGATACACTCTGCTTGTTCAAAATCAATCTCATCTCTCTCTTGATGGACCTGATTTTCTGAAGTGGAAGGCGAAGTTGGCAACTCAGTGAGTCGATCTGAAAACCTAGACATTCGATAGATTGGGCTGGAGTTAGAATCGATTTCTGCGGTTTCACAATCAATCCCAGACTTTGTAGAAGGTCGATCGCCCATTCGATATGCGTCACTACTAGCTGAGGACAGCGTGCCATGAGGATGATGTCGTCTAGGTAAATTATTAGATGAACACCCCGTGCTCTGAATGATTCCACGACTGGGCAAAGGAGTTTCGTGAAGCACCATGGTGCTGATGAAAGGCCGAAGGACCTGGTATTGGAAACAAACTCCCTGCCAGAGGAACTACAGAAAACGTCGATGTGGTGCGTAGATGGGAACTGACAGATACGCATCTTTTAGCTCCAAACAGACCGTCCAATCCCCTTCTTGAAGGAGGTTGCGCAAAAGATGGGTGCCCTCCATCTTGAAGTGTCAATATACCACCCATTCCTTGAAATCCTTTAGATTTAAGAGTCTGGATCTCCCCCCTTTTTCTCTACAAGGAAGATATTACTGGTAAAACCTTGGATGAGGATCTGTTATCACTATGGCTCCTTTCTTTAAAAGAGTGTCTATCTCGTTGGAGATAAAGTCCTGCTCTTGTTGAGAAAAATAAATTTCAGGATTGGGAGAGTACTGACCGGGGGAGCTGTAAAGTTCTATCTTGTACTCTTGCACTGTCTCTTGGATCCAGGCATCGTGTGAGATTGAGCACCTGGTTTGCAGAAATGACTGGATCCTGCCCCCAAGAATTACTTCCGAACATGGAATCAGTCTCACCTGAAGTACCGGTATCTTGTTGTCCAACCTGATTTCCTCCGTATCTGAGCTTGGTAATCTATTCTTGGCACGTCGTGTTGGGTAGAAGGAGAAGTTAGAATTGTAATTGGAATCCTGGTAACCTCCTCGTTGTAGGTGATACTGACCACGAGGGGCGCCTTGGTTGTAGAGCGGTCTAACAACCGTCCTCGGTATCATCCGGCCCTGCCGAAAACCGGTCGGAACGCACGTTTGAGTGAGCCTTGTGCTTAGTCTAACCCACTGAAGGTGGTGACACATTTTGTAAGTTCTTTAAGAAAAGGTTGGACGAAAAGGAGGCCCTGAGCAAGGGGCCCTGGCTCAGAGGAGGAAAGTTCTGCTAATTTCGGGTCCAGCGTCAGTAAAATTGAGCGACGCCTCTCACTAGACATAGCGCAGTTCACATTTCCTAATATGCCCTCTGCGCCCAACCAATCAATTCTTGTGGGTCAATAGCTAGCGCAGATTCCTTGGCCCTAAAGCCCAGCTCTTATATCTTCATCAAGGGGCCTGCCTTGTCTAAAGGTTTGTCCTGACAAGATCTCCATGCCCGGTCAATGCCCTTTTTAGGGTCTTTGGAATACTTCTTCGGATACGTTAACATCGAGGGATCAACCCCAGGAGTCTCCGTCACTTTACCTGGCAGGTCTGGTCATGGGCATTCTGATCTTAGGTACGCCCTCACATACCTTGTCGAAGGCCTGCCGAATACGGGATTGGACATAGTCGGCCACTTCCTGAGGCGGAAGCCAGGTGGAAGAATTGGGATAAACTATTTCTGCGGGCTCGAAAGTAAGGAGCTTAGGTTGGGAGGTGTCTCTGCGTGACACTCCTTCTTTGATCTCTTGGAGTGTCTGTAAGCATCGTCTTGCTCTGACACGTGGTCAGAGGAGGTATCCTCATCGTCATCCTGGGGTATCTCTGTGAACGTAGCCTCATGAGATGGGGGACTGTAATCATGGTTGTAGGAGAGTAGGATCTGTTTACTATGGTTACTCCCACTTTTTGCTGGTGTTTAACAGTTTCTCGACTTTAGTCTGGCTGTGGCCCTGCTAACCAGGACCCCAGCCTATCTGCTTCCTCTCTAAAATGATTGCAAGTACTTTAGGTACACTCCAGATTGGTTACTGGGGTACCCTTGTGAGTCCCTAGTATATGGTACTTTAGGTACCAAGCGCATAGGTACCCCAGAGGCCTACCAGGGGCTGATCATGTATTATCCCACCCCTGGGAAGCCTTCCAAAATGGCACCACAGGTATGCTACTGCAGCCTGGGTAAGGTGGTGCATGCACCCCTTACTGAGATATAGGCTACCTATATCTACCTTTAATCACTGACACATATAAACCTGTAAGTCACTCCCATGGCAGGCCTTATCAATCCTGTAGGCAGAGTGCTCAGTTTTGTGTAAGAGGGTGCCCATGTATGAGCTGGGCCCCTCTGCAGCTTTTGGAGTCTATTCTCTGAGGCTGTTCTGCGATGCAGCCAGACCATATACTCTTAAGTGCATTATAACCTTGCGGTAAATGCTAACTTTGGAATGGCTGCATGGAAATATGTTGTGTCTGGTGTCAAACACTTTGGAATCCTACCCTCCCCCCCCCCCCGGCAGTCCTGGTGGCGGGGTAAGAATTCCACACTTCTAGAGGGAGAGACATGTACACACTGGTCTAACCGGTAATAGTTTAAAAGGGTGCACAGACATAATATCGACTCCAAAATATCGTTTGGACAGAATATCGAGTCAAAAATATCGTTTGGACAAAATATCGACAGGACAGAATATAGACAGCCAAAATATCGTTTTTAAGGTAAGTGAAGTAATATCGACTGTAAATAATATAGAAAGTGAAAATATGTAAGTATATAATATAGATAGTAAAAAAATTCGTTTTTATTTTTAGGGTTCAGGGTCAGTTTTGGGTTTTTGGGTAAAGGGGTATTTTTAGGGTTCAGGGTCAGTTTTGGGTTTTTGGTTAAAGGGGTATTTTTAGGGTTCAGGGTCAGTTTTCAGTTTTTGGGTAAAGGGGTATTTTTAGGGTTCAGGGTCAGTTTTCAGTTTTTGGGTAAAGGGGTATTTTTAGGGTTTAGGGTCAGTTTTCAGTTTTTGGGTAAAGGGGTATTTTTAGGGTTCAGGGTCTGTTTTGGGTTTTTGGGTAAAGGGGTATTTTTAGGGTTCAGGGTCAGTTTTCAGTTTTTGGGTATTATTTTATTATATTTTGTTACTATATATATATGTTTTAATAAATATGAAATAAAAAAATATTTATTTAACTTTCATTAATTATTTAATTATTATAAGTTAATTTAAGTAATTTTAAGTATATTTTAGTAATTAATTATTAATATTAATTTAATTTAACACTGTTTTTAGTAAATACGATATTTTTTACAACTATATTTTTGTAAACGATATTTTTAACTCGATATTTTTGTACTTACCTGTTTGTAGATAGAAACTCGATATTTTGACTGTCGATATTTTGTCAACGATATTTTTGATGGTCGATATTCTGTCCCTCGATATTATTTCAGTGATCCGTTTAAAAGAGCCCCAGCATCACAAAATGGATGCTACAGACAAGTGCCTGACCTCCTGCTGCTGGACGAAACTCTGGCAGGCAGGGAAGGCCTGGACAATGGGTTTCCTGTCACAGGGAGGTGTAACCGCCTCCCGGACAGGCTTTAGTGTATTGGGGCTGGGTGGGTTCATTCAGAGAATGCTTTTCAGACAGTTCTGTGGGCACACTTGGTGTCCCTGTGCATACCCCAGTTCAAACCGGTTGCAGGGCACTCAGCCCCTGCTCTGCCGTGAAACTGGACAAAGGGAAAGGGGTGTAACCACCCCTCTCCCCAGACCCTCCCATTGGTGGGTCCCCAGAGTATGTCCAACCCCCTTTCTTAGTATAAGTATGGGACCTCAGAACTTAGGACTTCAGATTACACCTGGATGAAACTATGACACATATATCCTAGAACTTCGACATTCTACATAACTAGAAGACAGAAAAATCTCCCTTGGGGTCAAGGAGTGACTAGCCCTGCTCAAGCAGGCACCAAAGAAGCATCTTGCCGGTCTGCATTTCTGAGGCTCCCGCCGGACCCCGAAGTATTTGCGACTCAGGACATGGACTTCCAGACTTCTCAGAGACCGACACAAGATCCCAGCAAAGCTGAGACTCAAAGCCCTCAAAAGTGACGTGGGACCGGAACTCCTAGACACCGTGCACATTTGCTAGTGTATCAACTTCCCGAGCTTTCCCAAAGTTGTGCATTTGGGCTACTTGTAGTCCAATTCCCGAGCACCCTCTGCATCATTGATTGTGGGCCTACACTCCACAAGTGTTCTGTGAGCCCGCTTCTAGCATTTCTGCTCGAGGCCCCTTCGCGATCCCTGGTCCGTCGACAGGTGGGCCCCCATGAAGGTAACTCTTCTTTTTCTTGGGCTTCCCTGGTTGTTATAGACGTGCCCTGACTCCCCACCGAGTAGTGAGCCCCTCAGACCTTGCTGGTTTGCACCGAAACCAACCCCTGCTTTCTGGGTGGATTGCGGTAGCCAAGGCTTGTTGGGTCCAATCCGGAAATCGACACCGCAGCACTCGACATCCTTTGTGGGACAGCTTGAATCCAGCACCTGGTTGTTGTCGACGCATCCTGGTCCTCATGGCTGAAGAGTCAAGCTTCTCCTTCTTCACCTGAAATCACCCGACATCGGTGGGCATCCACTCATCGCCTTCCTGGTCACTGGCAAGTGACCCAGACTCTGTCCCCTCTGCTTTCAGGTTCTTCACATCTCTGATCCACCCTTGGATCCACCCGGACACTTTCCACTTGGTCGCCAGCAGCATTTTGCAGCAGCTCGCCATTGTTGAAATCGACAACGAAACCTGACACGAAAAGACACCTATGCAGCCGGCTTCCCTGGGTGAGGTAACTCGAGTACTCCGGTGCTCCCGTGGGTGTTGACTCTAGAACCTCCTAGTTCTAAAGGGGTTTGCTCCAAGTCTACTTCTAAGTGTCCTTAATCTTTACATTTCGAACCGCGACTTTCTCCATAGAAGTTAATGATGATTTGCCGCTGTGTTTAGACACTGCACGCGTCCCCGGTGGGTACCCAGTGTCACTACCTTGAGTGGTTCCTGATGGCCCTTGCAGTTCTAAAGGCTCTAGGCCTTGTATCTATGTCAGTCGGGGTTCTATGTCAGGACCGGAGGCTTCTGATTTTGCTGTCTCAATTCTTTACTGAACTTACAGCAGCCAATTAAAAGTAAACTACACAATGAAAAAACATCACATCCCATGAGGCTTTAAACCATACCTCCTCATTACAGCCATGGTAACATGTAAAAGTATAGAGAAAATAGAGAGACACAATTTTGGCTTCGTCTTTCTTTGCTGCTCCGCAGTCAAGATGAGTGTCTCTCTATTTTGCCTACTTTGCACTGTGCTTGATATGACTTGATTCTGGCTTTATTATTGCCTTATTGTTGCAATTGTTCTGTATTTGATTATGATTTGATTGATTTGATTTAAAACTTATATAGCGCTTACTGTCACCCCGCGGGTATCCTGGTGCTTCTGACTAAGAATTGAGTCACGATTAGATAGATCACATCAGCCCTAATCTAAAATGATTGGATTGTAGTGTTTAGCTCGCGCACTTCGTACCTTGTGCAGCACGTTATTTTTTCAACTGTGAACTCGAGCGCTGTTCCGCTCCGTTTGTGACACGCGCTCAGCTTTTAATTTATTCCCCGCTTGTCAAGCGCGTGTTGCGCTTTAGCTTTGCTCCTTTGTTCTGCCTTCCGCTACCGCCAGCATCGCTGCCTTTTTCCCCGATCGCAGCTCTGTGATCGAGGGGTTTGGCCCCCCTTGCTAGGAGTGAGCCGCACGTCGGAGCCTGGCTGGGCTTCCAGGGTACGTCTCGGGAGCTCGCGCGCGCCTGTGTGCGCGCGCAGCTCCTCCTTACTGCCGGACCCACGCTTTGCCCCGGCCTGAATAAGGGAGTTTAACACAGCAGGCTCAGGAGCCATTACGCGCCGATTTCTCATCAGATAAGGCAGCGTTTCCACTCCGCTTGAATTGTGCATTAACCCTTGAGGTTCCAGGACTTCTGGAAAATAATTGTTGGCACCCCTCTTCTGCATGGACAGATAGGGGTTTATTCCTTCTATTAGTCCTAGAGTGGACTTGTTATTGTGGTTTATTGGTGACTGTTTAGAATACTTTGTGGCTCCTTTGCCCCGGCATAGCTCCCAACCGACGCCCTACCTTGCTGGTGGGCTGATAATTGTGCTTCCCACTGGGGATCTTTCTGATTGAATATTTTGAAATATTCACCTGGATCATGTCAGAATGCGAATTCTACCAGGAGGAGGCTGCTGCATGTGAGGAACAGGGTGATGACGAATACTATTATGATGAGTCCATGGAAAACATAATCGATAAGAAGTTGGATGCCAAACTCGACAGAGCACTCTCTTCCGCCTTGTTGCCTATTTCTCAGAAGTTAAAACTTCTGGTTCCCCCTAACCCAACCCCTCCACCCTCGGGGTCTTCCTCGGTCCCAGCCCCCCTTCCCGGACGCCCGGGTCTCTCCTGGCCACATGTACACACATATTCGAAGCTTTACAAATCCAAAGACCAAACTCAGGATGATGCCCCGACCCTTCCCCCTCTATGTTCCTCCCCTATTCATAATCCTGATACCACTACAGATACTGACACCGACACAGACTCGTCCCAGGAGTCTAGACCTCCCAATGCGCTAAGAAGCGCAAACACTCAACGTCCCCCGTCCAACCCTCTCCCTTCATGTTTGATCCCTCGGACATAGTCCACCCTCGCTTCTCTCACTGAGTCCCTCCCCCTGCAGTGGCTGACTATATGCAATCACATTTACGTAAAAGTTTTGATAAAGATGTGAGGGCTCGCCTAAAATCTGAATGCCCCCGTCCAGACTTGGCTCACAAGGTGGCGCTCACTCCAGACACAGATGCTTCTATGATCACCTTTTTGAAGAAATACAAAAAGGATCCAAAGAAGGGGATCGACCGCGCCCTTCGGGCGTGTCAAGATAAGGTTCTAGACCTTTCAGGTCTACTAGCCAAACATCTTGAGATAGCCCTCCAGGCACAGGAGACAGGGGCGGCTATTCACCCCGAGGTCCTGGCTGGATGGGCGCAAAGAGCAATTTGTATGCTTGGTAAAGCTAACTGCGCCTTGGCTTCCGAACGGCGCAAGTCTGTCTTGCTTAGGATTGATCCTCAATTGGTGGAGTTGGCCTCGTCTGAACCGGGCCCTTTGGCTGAGGGACAGCTTTTCGGTGAAAAGTTTGTAAAGGACATTGCCAAATTCGTGAGCACCTTCGCCTCCCTCGATAAGTCACAATCCTCCTCGAAGAGAGTGTTTCATCAGGTCTCTGATAGGGCTGGGCGTGGCAGAGGACGCTTGACCGCCCGCTACACCAACCCCAGGCCTCAGAGAGGTTTCGCGCCCAGACGCAGGGGTTACACCCAGGAGCCAGAGCAGGCCGGCTTCTACCCCTCCAGATCTCGTGGCTACAGGGGTCGCTTCAATAGAAGTGTTAACCGAGGATATAAAAACTTTGACTCCCAATCTTCCGGCAAGTCCTGTGTACCCGACAATTCATCTAGGGGAAAGGTTACTGCATTTTGTTGTAAATTGGACGCGTCTCACCACAGATGTGTGGATACTACAAACTGTTCAGGGTTATCAGATAGAGCTTCTGGATTCCCCTTGCCAGGTGACCCCGCCTCGCCCTCTCCTTTTTTCCCTTCAAGAACAGATTTTTATAGACTCCGAACTTCAAGAGCTTTTGGCCAAGCAGGCTATTGCCGTAGGACCCTTCATTCCCGGAGGAATTTGCAGCAACGTCTCCCTGGTACAAATGAAGTGAGAAGATCAATGGCTAGTCTTAAATCTCAGAGATTTCAATCAATTTTTAGTGTACAGGCTTTTCAAGATGGAGGGTATCCATCTTCTGGGAGAGCTCCTGCTGGAGAAAGACTGGATGGTCCGGCTGGACATGAAGGATGCCTATCTCACTGTACCAGTTTGCCCCTCACATAAAAAAGTCTTGCAATCTCAATGGAAACGCTCCGCTTTGGCCTGTCGTCAGCTCCGAGGGTGTTCAACAAACTCCTGAAACCAGTAGTTTTCCGCCATTGGGAAATGGGAGTGCGCCTTATTGTTTATCTGGACGATATGTCACTCTTGGCGCAAGATCAGAATCTCCTCCTCACTCACTTGGAGTGGACGATGTCCCTATTACAAGACCTGGGCTTCGTCATTAATCTCAAGAAGTTAATGATAATCCCGAGCCAACAGATAGAGTTCCTGGGCTTCCTAATAAATTCAGTTTCTGCCCAACTTCTCCTACCAATGACCAAGATCAGGTCTATCAAAAGGGAAATCAAATCCACTCTGGCCAAACAGATGATTTCTTTGAGGGTTCTGGCGAGAATAGTAGGCCTTTTGGATTCCTCCATCCAAGCCATCTTCCCGGGCCCCCTGCTTTATCGGGCCCTGCAGCGCATCAAGATTTATTGCATTCAGAAGAAATTCCATTACGATCACCTCATTCCCTCGTCCCCGGACACTCAAGAAGAGCCTTTGTTGGTGGCTGGAACACATGACAGCCTGGAACGATCGAGCAATCTTTGGCGCAGCCCCAGACGTGATTGTCGTGTCTGATGCCAGCCGATGGGGCTGGGGAGCTCAATGTGGAGACTTTGCCACAGGTGGACGTCGGTCTGCAGACGAGTTAAAGTTGCACAGCAACTGCCTCGAACTATTAGCAGGTTCATTTGCGATCAGGTCCATATCTCCCCTGAAGAGCAATTGTTGCACCCTCCTCCGGATGGACAATCTGTGAGCCGTGAGATATATCAATCGCCTAGGGGGAATGAGGTTGCGCATGTTGGTCAACATAGTGAAGGAGTTCTGGCACTTTTGCCTGGATCACAAGATCACTGTCGTAGCAGAGTACCTGCCGGGTAAGCTCAACCAAGTAGCGGATTGGAACTCCAGTTTCCTCCGGGACTACTGCGACTGGAGGCTTCACCTCACGCTGTTTACGGAGATCATGAGTATGCGAGGCCCCTGCAAGATAGACCTATTTGCCTCTCGCCTCAATGCTCAGCTCCCCTTTTTCTTCAGTTGGAGACCGGACCCGATGGCGATGGGAACAGATGCTTTTATTCACCATAGGGGACCGCAGTGGAACTATATGTTTCCTCCTTTTGCCTTTATCCCGAGAGTGGCGGCCTTCGTCCGTCGTCAGACGGCCTCAATAGTGTTGGTGACACCGTTGTTGTGGAAGACTCAGTTGTGGTTTCCCACACTATTGGAGTTGTCTGTGGATCTTCCTTTTTAGATTCCGATATTCCCAACGCTTCTCCAGGACCCACTGGGGGCTTGTCATCTGCTGGTCCTGCAGAACCAACTACCTGTAATGGTGTGGACGCTCTCAGGAGACATGAGATCATTACAGGCCTTTCACAGGCAGCTGCCGGCTTTATACAGCAAGCTTGGACTCCATCCACCCGGAAATGATATTCAGCTCCCTGGAAGCGATGGGTGGGTTGGTGCCTTCAACGGCAGGTGGATCCCGGGGCATCAGCTATAACTGAGATTTTTAACTTTCTTTCTGAGTGCCCGGAATCGGGCCTTCCCTACAGGTCGGTTAACAACTTCAGGTCCACAATCTCGGCAGGCCATGATCACATTGATGGTAAGCCAGTGGGGATGCATCCCCTGGTATGCAAGTTACTTAAAGGTGTCAGGGTGGCTAACCCCCTTCTTCCCAGATATTCAGCCTTATGGGATGTTTCTAAGGTTCTCTCTTTACTTGAGTCTTGGCCGAACAATACAGACCTTTCCCTAAAACAGTTATCTGCCAAGCTCACCATGTTGCTATGTTTAATCTCCTGCTGCAGAGTGTTTGATGTACGAGCCTTACAACTGGCAGGCAGGATGTTTTCTCCACAGGGTGTCTCTTTTATCATCACGAGACGGACACAAACTATGTCACGTTCGGTAGAGTATCCTGCTTTCCCTCATAGTAATAAATCAGGTGTTTTGCAATGTCTGAAATGTTATGAGGAACGCACTCTTGCACATAAGGCTGACCCGTTGCGTCAGTTGTTATTAGCAATTCCAAAGCCTTTCAAACCAGTTTCAGCTGCCACCTTAGCTAGGCGAGTCAGATGGGTAATGTCAGAAGTAGGTATTGATGTCTCGGTATATGGTGCTCACTCCGCTAGAGGAGCTATGGCCTCTAAGGCTTACTTGTTGGGATCTCGTTTAAAGAATATATCCTGAAAGCAGATGACTGGTCTACAGATTCTATGTTGAAGGTGTTTTATTATAAGCCTATAGCACATGTTTCTGATGCTGTGATTAATGAGCTTCGAACCAGCATAATCAGAAGCCTCCGGTCCTGACATAGAATAGAAACATTTTCCAACTATCGCGACAAGAATTTTAGATTCTATGAAGGACACGGAGGCGAGGATTCGTTGGGACAGTTTATATCAACTGCTAAGTTCTTTTATGGTTACGTTCATAACAATATTAAATGCCCACCCGATGAGAATCAAGTTTGTGGGTTCCCTATTTTCAACTTTGTTTCTATTTCCAGAAAATGATTCTAACAAGAGCTAATTTGCTACTCCGGATGGAGATGGATCATCCCCGTGTGAGAAGCTGTTGTCCTCAGGACTTCTGGATGATATTCTCCGTTGAGAATGACAAGGAACTGTTTGCCTCTCCGTTGAGAGGCTAGACTGTGTTTTGGTTCGTACTTATGGACTGGTTTTTCGCAAAGAAAGAGGAAGCCAAGATGGTGTCTGTTGGACCCGGCCTCGTGGCGTGGTGCGCGTCTGTCCCTCCACCCCCTGCGAGCGTAGGCCTGCACCCTGAGCCCCGGCGCAGCATCCCCGTAAGAGTAGCATGCACTCCGAAGCCTGGTCGTCTCACCCCCGATAAGCCCGAACCCCCGTAATCCACGACCGGGCCCGCGTGTCCCCATCCCGCTCTCGGCTCCGAGCGCCTAACCCTGAATGCCCCACAAGGCCCGACAGCCATTTTCCCTTCCCGAGATCCCTGTCCCCCTGGGCCCAGCGTGACCCCGGCCCCAGCGAAACCCAGACACCAAAGGCGCGCCAATCCCGGCTGGGGGGTAAAGGGCTCCCCGAGTGTGATAGCCCAGCAGTTTCGATGGCCCTTTGGCCTCCCCTGAGAGTCTGGTATCTGTCACACCCTTGGCCCTCCCCTGTGGGCCAGTTTCGATCGCACCTTTTGGCCTCCCTGAGGGCTGGCTCCAGACCTGCTGGGTGTCTGGGAATTCCCGGACCCATTTCTCAAAGGATCAAAGAGCCAACCGCCGGACCTCGCCAACGACCAGCCCCCAGGGCTTGAGACCTCCGCCTGCGAGGGTCCGGACATCAAAGGGCTAATGGACTATATCTGGGCCCGCCTGACAACTAGCGGGCAGTTGTATCTTGGAACTGGAAGCCTGCTGATCTGATCGCGGCTGACCCTAAGAAGAACTCGTCTGAAACCATCGGAGCCCTGCTGACGCTGTCGCGGCTCAAGCTGAACTGTAACCATCGGAGCCCTGCTGACGCTGTCGCGGCTCAAGCTGAACTGTAACCATCGGAGCCCTGCTGACGCTGTCGCGGCTCAAGCTGAACTGCAACCATCGGAGCCCTGCTGACGCTGTCGCGGCTCAAGCTGAACTGTAACCATCGGAGCCCTGCTGACACTGTCGCGGCTCAAGCTGAACTGTATCACTCGGAGCCCTGCTGACGCTGTCGCGGCTCAAGCTGAACTGTAACCACCGGAGCCGTGCTGACGCTGTCGCGGCTCAAGCTGAACTGTATCCATCGGAGCCCGGCTGACGCTGTCGTGGCTCAAGCTGAACTGTAACCATCGGAGCCCTGCTGACCTCGTCGCGGCTCGAGGAGTACTCTGGTCCGGCTGGACCATCGAGATCACCCTCACGACTGAGCCGACTCGACGGAGGTGAAGCAGCCAGTACGCCCATCCTCGTCCGTACCCCCCGGCTCGAGGATTGAGAGCTGTGCGTAGGGTACGCCCCGTACTGCCCCAGAGACTAAAAGACTGTCCCGCTTCCCCCTTCCTGAACCCGCACGACTTTGTGATCCTTCGATCACTGTGTACATAAGAGTGCTCCTCCTTTTATTCCTTATATAAAGAACTTGTTACTAAGAACCCAACGGTGTGGTGTCTGTTCGTAGTGTGGTGTGAGCTCAGTGTGTACGATCCTAGACTCGAAGTCCTCCCCGGTGAGGACCTCACGATAAGACTCGGCAAGATCTGTGGGAGAGGTGGGTCTTGGGGGTGACCGGGTAAGCATAACTAGGCCCTCTGAGACCGCCCCTTCTAACATTGGTGGCAGCGTCGCGATAAGAACCTACGTCTAGGGATCATACAGTACTGACACACTACCCGAACGAAGAGCAACCATGAGCATCACGAATGACGAGACTACCTTCCAGATGTAACTTCTGGGAGATTATACACACCGGCAGCTGAAGCAGTTTTGCATAAATCGCCAAATCCCGACTACGGGACTAAACACCAAAGAAGACTTTCAACAAGCCCTAACAGCCTGGGTGGAGGCCGGAGCCCAACCTCCAGCACCGATAGAAGTCGATGGAGAGGGAGCCCCCCTGACCGAAACCCACGCTCCAGAGCGAGAAAGGACAGAGTCCCCGACGCGGACTCTCAGCACAGAGAGAGGTCTGTCTCGAGAAGAGATGACCGACCGAAAACGCAACCGAAACCACGAGCTGGAACTAGCCCGTCTGAAAATGGAAGGAGAACTCAAACTGGCAGAGAAAAAACTAGCAATCGAGCAGCTGCGGCTGCAGGGAGAACTGGAGGAGAAGAAACTCCAGAGAGAACTGGAGGAGAAGAAACTCCAGAGAGAACACGAAGGGAAGAGACTCCAGCTGGAGCACGAGCGCAGCATGAAGGAGATCGAACTAAAAGCCCGGACCGAAGACAACAGAACAGCGGCGACCCGAGAGTCCGTTCCCCCGGTGGAACCCAAGGTCCACATTCCGAAAGATGTGGTCAAAGAATATTATAGGAACGATGATATCCAGCAATGGTTCAAGGCCTACGAGGTCGCCATGACCTCCCACCGAGTTCCACAGAAAGATTGGGGAGCCGGGCTGTGGGGACGATTCCTGAGCGAAGGGAGAGACACCCTACTCGACTTACCGTCTGCCGAGCAGACCTCCTACAGCCACATGAAAGAAGCCCTCCTCACAAGGTACGGTCTCTCCCCTGAAATGTACCGCCAACGCTTCAGAGAATGCAAGAAGATCCCCGGCACCACATGGGTAGAATATATCAACTTCTACAGCCGGGCCCTGGAAGGGTGGATCAAGGGCAGCAAGGTGTCCACCTTCGAAGGGGCTCATCGACCTGATTGCCTACTGTAGGAGAGTAGGGTCTGCAATCCTATGATCACCCAGATTTTTGCTTTTTGCTGCACTGGTTTACGACTTTCCCTGGCTGTGGGCCTGCTAATCAGACCCACAGCCTAGCTGTTCTCTCTATCCAAATTGTACTCAGGTACTGAATTGGCACTGGGCCCTCTCCAAGTCCCTGTACCCAGGGCTGAGGTGTACCCAGAAGTCTCCCAGGGGCTGAAGCATGTATTATGCCACCCCTGGGCTGACTAACTAAACTGACACAACTGGCTGCACGACAGCTGGGGCAAGGTGGTGTACTCACCCTTTGCTGTAGATATAGTATACCTATATCTAACCCTAAAATGGACACACAGATCTCCTATCAGTCACTCCTATGGCAGGCCTTAACAATCCTGAAGGCAGAGTGCTTGGAATCGTGTGAGATGGTGCTCTGGCATGAGCTGAGCCTGTCTGCGGCTTTCGGGATCCATCCCTTAGCCGTTTCCATGATATCGCATACCATATACTCTTAAGTGCATTATAATCCTCGCGGTTATATGCCAACTCTGGTATCGCTTTATCAAAACATGTCGAGTAAGGTGTCATACGAATTGGAATACTAACCCCTCGCCAATTCTGGCGACGGGGTTAGCATTCCACCCTTCTAGAGGGACACGACATGTATGTAACCCCTAACCCCGGTTAAAGTCAAACAGAGCCTCAGCTCCACAAAATGGATGCTGCCACCGAGACACAAGTCTGCCCTCCTGCTGCTGGGAGTCCTCCCAGAGCAGGAGATAAGGACAAAGGGTTTCCTGCCAGGGGCGGTGCCAGCACCGTCCCAGACAGGGTTTTGTGTATTGTAGGTAGGCAGGGCTTTAGAGGAAGGTGACTGCACGTGGCACCCCGGTGCTCACTGTGCATAGGCTGGCTGGAACCAGTTCCAGGGTCACTCCAGACCCTGTGCTGGGGAAAAGCCCGCCAAGGAAGTGGGTGTAACCACCCCCCTCCTAGTCCCACCCCTAGGGCAGGACTTAGTCGCGTGCCAGCCCCTTTTTACAGGATAAAGGTAGGAACTGGCCCCCTTCCAAATCAGATCATCTTTGAATCCTGAAACTACTTTCCACGAAAGGAACTCAAGACTTCTTCCTAAGATTTCTCCCTTGTGACTAAGGAGTAGTCACCCTGCATCCGCAGGCACCATCTTAAGAACACTGCGGTCTGCTGCAAGTCTCTCCTCCGGATCAAGACTGCCCAGCTCGACGAGAACCGGCTTCCCTGGCACCTCTGACCTCTACCTGCATCATCAGTCACGCTGAGATTCATGGGTGTGACGAGACCTCGAGGGACCGGCCATCTTCAAGACTGCACGACTTCTTTCCAGCAAGCCCGCCGAGTAAATTCCTGGTGAGTGCTTTGGGGTCCGAGAAGCCCCGACCCTGAGCAGCTCCAGCACCAAAGTGCAGCCTCCCAGCATCTCCACGATCTGCGTGGGGCCCTTCTGCTTTTTGCTGCTCACCGCGCTGTTTGGCTACTAGCCCGCTGGCTTGTGGCCTTCTAAACGACGCCCGACGACATTTCTGCTGCTGGTCTGGTTGCTCCAGGCTGGCCCTTGCTCCCTTCCAAAAGAGGAGCACCCCGGACCCTCCTGGTCCACTCAAGACGCCATTTTGAGTCCACCGCGTGGGCTTGAATTAGCCAAGGCTTGTTGCCCAATCCTGGGTAACTTCGACGCCGACAGCTTCATCCATCGTGGGACAGCTCGCCTCTCCATCCTGGTCGCCGACAACGCCTCCTGGTCCGTGAGATCTGCAGAGCCAGCGTTGCCCACTCACCTAGTCGAGGTGACTTCGCCCGGTGCCATCCTGGTGCCCACTTAATCACTGGCTAGTGATTCAAGAACTTGGTCCCCTCTGCTTTCAGGTTTCTTCTTCCTCGATCCAGGCTTGGATCCAACGAACTTTCCTTCACTGGTCGCCTGCCAGCAACTTCCTTCTTCCAGGCTCCTGGTCCGGCAACGAGATCCCCGACGTCTTTTCAGACCTATGCAGCTGCAGCCCCTGGGCTAGGTAACTTCGGCACTTCGGTGTCCCAGCATAGCCTCACTATCCTAGGGTCAGGATCCACTGTCGTTTTCTTCCTACCAGGTCGGGTTCGCCCGTGAACACTAACTTTGCCTTTACTAGCCTCCATAGACTTTGTCCCGCATCCCGCGTGAGAGTGCACACTCTGCACCCGAGTCCCCTAGGTCTCCTAGAAGTAATCTAACGATTCCCTAGTTAAGTCCTAGCGATTCCAAAGCCTATTAGTACTGTACTTACCTGCTAGTAATTTCGCATTCCACTTTTTAAGTATATGGTTTTTCGTGCCCCTCGGGCATTTGTGTATAACGTGCTAACTTAAGTATTTTCGTAAGAGTTTTGTTGTGTGCCTAGCACCCTGTCCTCATAAAGAGTACAGGGTTGTTGTGATTCTAATAAATACACTGTTTATTTTCATAACACTTGTGTGGTGTCCTTTCACTGGGTGTTCAAGGGGTAATGTGATGGTAAAACAGCTGGCTTAACACGCCCTCTAGAGTCTTAGCCTTAGACTGCTCGTATCCATGCTACTAGGATAGCTGGTCTATAAGGTTGACTTACAACCAATCATCAATAAGGGTTGTTTGGACTGATATATAGTGATCACTAGAATAGTGAACACTGCACATCAGGCCAACTTCTCACATTGGTGAGCAGCGGTTGGGATTTGAGCTTGCTGTTGTTTTACCACACATGCCCTAAGAATATCTTGTGAAAGATCACATAAGTACTAAAGGTACATATAACTTAGCTTAGAATACTCTGAGTTCTACTGAACCAGCTGTTGTAGCTCCTAGGGCCTAGCACACCCTAAACTACAACTCTAGCAAGAGATCAGTAGGCAAACATATAGTGTAGGTAAGTGCACCACTTACACCTCACTAGAAAAGCATGTCTACCCAGGGAGATTCTACTGAGACTCCCCTGGTCAGTGTTGACCCTCCACAGGTCACTTCAAGATATGCAGCTCTCAGTTTCCAGGAGATGAGACAGATCTGTGTCTCCAGAAAACTGAAGCAGGGGTCTAACCCCACCATTCCCTTTCTGATAGGTCTCTTAGAGACATATGATGCCAGAAAGCTTTCTCAGTTACATGAGAACATGCCAGCCTTAGAGGGGACCTCTGGGGATCCAGACCTCCCCAACACTGCTACTGCAGTTGAGGAGGAGGAGGATCAGGAGGAACTCTCTGGGGATGAGGTAGACAAAGGTCTTGAGGTAGTCAGAAGGCTAACCAGGACCAACTTAGACTTACTTGGGCTAGGATCTGGGGGACCCCCAGTACTAACCCGAAGTGGGCCTAACCTTGGAGTTAGGAGAGATAGATCTCTTTCTAGGGACTCCAATAGATCTCTGCACTCTAATGCCTCTTCTCAGGGGAGAAGGAATCCTCCACAGAGGAGATTTACTTCCCCTCAGAGAAAAGAGCATGAAGCTAGAATGAGACAAGCTGAACTGAGGATTGAAAGGGAAGAACTTGCCCTGGCCAAAGAGAAGCTTGCCTTTGCTAGAGAGCAGCAGATGAGTGGGCTAGCACCCACTGGTGGCAGCAATCTCCCAAGAGATAGAGAGAAGGGTTTAGATACTAAACACCTGACTAAAATAGTGCCCCCCTTTAAGCAAGGGGATGATATCCAGAAATGGATGGCTGCTCTGGAGAGGGCCTGCACTGTGCAGTGCATTCCCCAGAGTCAGTGGGCAGCTATACTGTGGCTCTCCTTTGATGGTAAAGGTAGAGATAAGCTCCTCACTACAAGAGTAGAGGATGCTAACAATTACCAGGTCCTGAAGAATACACTGGTTGATGGGTTTGGTTTAACCACTGAGCAGTACAGGTTGCTGTTCAGAGACACCCAGAAAACTCAGTCTCAGGACTGGTCTGACTTTGTGGATTGTGCCACTAAGGCTTTGGAGGGCTGGTTGCTGGGTAGCAAGGTTACAGATTACACAGGATTGTATAATCTAATGATGAGAGAACAAATTTTAAACAATTGTCAGAACCAGTTGTTGCACCAGCACCTTGTTGATTCAGATCTGACCTCTCCCCAAGAATTGGGAAAGAAGGCAGACAAATGGGTCAGGACAAGGATCAAGCAGAACCAGAACCAGGGTGGTCAGAAGAAAGCAGACCAGAAGGGTAATGTTAAGAATGAGCAAAATGACCAGAAGTCTTCACCAGGTCCCCAACAAACCAAAGAGGGTGGGGGTCAGGCTTCCCAGAAGAAGAAGACTCAAGAAGGCCAGTCAAAAAGGTGGTGCCAGTACTGTAAAAGTAAATCTCACTGGTTTAGTGAGTGCACCAAAAGAGGAGGACAAACTCCTGCCACTACGGCCCCTAAGGCAACTGCACCCCCTAGTACAGTCAGTAGTGGTAGTGTACCTCCCAAGGCATTAGTTGGGTTAACCTTGGGAACTGAGGGGTCTGACAACTTAGTTGGCACACTCACTCAGGCTGTCCTTGTCTGTACAGGGGATATGGATATATCCCCTGAGATAAGTCCCAATACTTTGGGCAAATACAGGCAGACACCTTTGATAAATGGCAAAATGGCTCAGGCCTATAGGGACACTTGTGCCAGTGTCACCATGGTGACACCTAACTTTGTGGACCCTGGACAGATCATGCCAGGTACTGATTTCCTGGTGACCAATGCCAGCAATGTCACTACTAGTCATAGTGTGGCAATTGTGGCTTTCTCCTGGGGTGGAGTGAAGGGACAGAAGAAAGTTGTAGTCAGTTCAGACCTCCCAGTTGATTGTTTGTTGGGCAATGATTTGGAGTCATCACAATGGTCAGAAGTGGAGCAGAGGACTCACATGGAGATGTTAGGCTTGCCAGCACATGTGCTTGCTGTGACTAGGTCACAGGCCAGAAAATGCCCCACTGAACAGGTGCTGGATCCTGAAATTATGGACCAGACACCTTCCAAGAAGAAGAGCAGTAAGGGTAAGGCTTTGCCTTCCCCCTTACCCCAGGTTGAGGATCAAGTCTCTGAGGAGGCTGATCTAGAAGAGCTGAGGGAAACTGAGCCTAAAGAGCTTGAACTTGATCAAGTTGAGTTTCTGGGCTCAGGGGGACCCTCCAGAGCAGACCTGGGGAGGGAACAGTTGAGCTGCCCTTCCCTTGAACCCCTCAGACAGCAGGCTGCTGCTGAGGCTGCAGGGAATGCCACAGGTGCCCACAGGGTATACTGGGAAGATGGACTCCTGTACTCTGAGTCAAGAGACCCCAAGCCTGGTGCAACCAGGAGGCTGGTCATCCCCTTGTCTCTGAGAGGTTTACTTCTCACCTTGGCCCATGAAATTCCCCTTGCAGGTCACTTAGGTCAGACAAAGACTTGGGACAGGCTTGTCTCACACTTTCACTGGCCCCATATGAATGAGAATACCAAGGAGTTTTGTCGCTCCTGTGTCACTTGCCAAGCCAGTGGTAAGTCAGGTGGCACAACAAAGGCCCCCCTCATACCACTACCTGTGGTGGGGGTTCCCTTTGAAAGAGTGGGGATTGACATTGTTGGTCCAATGGAACCCCAGACAGCATCAGGGCACAAGTTTATACTGGTGGTAGTGGATCATGCCACCAGGTATCCTGAAGCTATTCCCCTTAGGACCACTACAGCCCCTGTAGTGGCAAGAGCCCTAGTTGGAGTGTTCTCCAGAGTGGGTTTCCCTAAGGAGGTCGTTTCTGACAGAGGTACAAACTTCATGTCAGGATATCTGACTGCAATGTGGAAGGAGTGTGGTGTGAACTACAAGTTCACCACACCCTACCACCCACAATGCAATGGGCTTGTTGAGAGATTCAACAGGACCCTGAAAGGGATGATTCATGGACTACCTGCAACTCTTAGGAGAAGATGGGATGTCCTGATCCCCTGCCTCTTGTTTGCTTACAGAGAGGTCCCACAGAAGGGGGTTGGCTACAGCCCTTTTGAGCTTCTGTATGGGCATCCTGTAAGAGGACCCCTGTGTTTGGTGAAGGAAGGATGGGAGAGACCTCTCAAAAAGCCTGCAACCAACATAGTGGACTATGTACTTGGTCTCCGCTCCAGGATGGCTGAGTATATGGAAAAGGCATCCAAAAACCTTGAGGCCAGCCAAGAACTTCAAAAAGCTTGGCATGACCAAAAGGCTGTTCTGACTGTGTACCAGCCAGGACAGAAGGTGTGGGTGCTGGAGCCAGTGGCCCCAGCAGCTCTGAAAGACAAATGGTCTGGGCCCCACACCATCATTGAGCAAAAGGGAGAGGTTACCTACTTGGTGGACCTTGGAACTCCCAGGAGCCCTCTCAGAGTGCTCCATGTTAACAGGCTCAAGGCATATGTTGACAGGAAGGACATGAGCTTGCTCATGGCCACAGATGAGGGACAGGAGGAAGAGAGTGACCCTCTCCCAGACCTGCTCACTCAGAATCCTGATGATGGATCAGTTGATGGTGTTGTCTTTTGTGGCAGCCTCACTGAACATCAGCAACAGGATTGCAGGCAAGTTCTGCAATCCTACAGACATATGTTCTCTCTGACACCCAGCCAAACTGATTGGTGTACCCATGATGTTGACACTGGAGACAGTCTGCCTGTCAAGAGTAAAATCTACAGACAGCCTGATCGTGTTAGAGACTGCATCAAAACTGAAGTGCAGAAAATGTTGGAGCTGGGAGTCATTGAGCCCTCAGATAGCCCTTGGGCTAGCCCAGTAGTTCTAGTGCCAAAGCCTCACACCCAGGGTGGTAAGAAAGAGATGAGGTTTTGCGTAGACTACAGAGGCCTCACTGCAGTCACTAAGACTGATGCCCACCCAATACCAAGAGCAGATGAACTTATAGATAAATTGGCTTCTGCCAACTTCTTAAGTACATTTGATTTGACAGCTGGGTATTGGCAAATCAGGTTAGCTGAGGAGGCCAAACCCAAGACAGCATTTTCTACCCCTGGAGGGCATTATCAATTTGTGGTAATGCCCTTTGGACTGAAAAATGCACCTGGCACCTTCCAAAGGTTGGTGAATCAAGTCCTCACTGGGCTGGATGACTTCTGTGCAGCATATCTAGACGATATTGCTGTCTTTAGCTCCACCTGGGAGGATCACCTGGTCCACCTGAGGAAAGTGTTAGAGGCCCTGCAAAAGGCAGGCCTCACTATCAAGGCCACCAAGTGCCAGATAGGGCAGACACAGGTTGTATACCTGGGCCACCTTGTAGGTGGAGGCCAGGTTCAGCCACTGGAGAGTAAGATACAGGCCATCAAGGACTGGACTCCTCCAATCACCCAGACTCAGGTTCGAGCTTTCTTGGGCCTGACTGGGTACTATAGGAAGTTTGTCAGAAATTATGGGTCCATAGTGACCCCTCTTAATGACCTGACAAGCAAAAAGATGCCAAAGAAAGTTCAGTGGACAGCAAGCTGTCAGAAAGCATTCAATGACCTAAAGCAGGCCATGTGCACAGCACCTATCCTAAAGAGTCCAGATTACTCCAAGCCATTCATTGTCCAAACAGATGCTTCTGAGTTGGGTGTGGGGGCTGTTCTGTCTCAACTGAATTTTGATGGTAATGATCAGCCTATTGCTTTCATTAGTAGGAGGTTGACACCCAGAGAGAAAAATTGGTCAGCTATTGAGAGGGAGGCCTTTGCTGTGGTCTGGGCCCTGAAGAAGCTGAGGGCCTACTTGTTTGGCACTCACTTCACCATTCAGACAGACCATAAGCCCCTCTTGTGGCTAAATCAGATGAAGGGTGAAAACCCCAAACTGCTTAGGTGGTCCATTTCCCTACAGGGGATGGATTTTACAGTGGAGCATAGACCTGGTACTGATCACAGCAATGCTGATGGGCTCTCCAGGTATTTCCACTTAGAGCAAGAAGACTCACCTGGTCAAGGTTAGTTTATTGTCCCAAAGTTTGGGGGGGGGTCATGTAGGAGAGTAGGGTCTGCAATCCTATGATCACCCAGATTTTTGCTTTTTGCTGCACTGGTTTACGACTTTCCCTGGCTGTGGGCCTGCTAATCAGACCCACAGCCTAGCTGTTCTCTCTATCCAAATTGTACTCAGGTACTGAATTGGCACTGGGCCCTCTCCAAGTCCCTGTACCCAGGGCTGAGGTGTACCCAGAAGTCTCCCAGGGGCTGAAGCATGTATTATGCCACCCCTGGGCTGACTAACTAAACTGACACAACTGGCTGCACGACAGCTGGGGCAAGGTGGTGTACTCACCCTTTGCTGTAGATATAGTATACCTATATCTAACCCTAAAATGGACACACAGATCTCCTATCAGTCACTCCTATGGCAGGCCTTAACAATCCTGAAGGCAGAGTGCTTGGAATCGTGTGAGATGGTGCTCTGGCATGAGCTGAGCCTGTCTGCGGCTTTCGGGATCCATCCCTTAGCCGTTTCCATGATATCGCATACCATATACTCTTAAGTGCATTATAATCCTCGCGGTTATATGCCAACTCTGGTATCGCTTTATCAAAACATGTCGAGTAAGGTGTCATACGAATTGGAATACTAACCCCTCGCCAATTCTGGCGACGGGGTTAGCATTCCACCCTTCTAGAGGGACACGACATGTATGTAACCCCTAACCCCGGTTAAAGTCAAACAGAGCCTCAGCTCCACAAAATGGATGCTGCCACCGAGACACAAGTCTGCCCTCCTGCTGCTGGGAGTCCTCCCAGAGCAGGAGATAAGGACAAAGGGTTTCCTGCCAGGGGCGGTGCCAGCACCGTCCCAGACAGGGTTTTGTGTATTGTAGGTAGGCAGGGCTTTAGAGGAAGGTGACTGCACGTGGCACCCCGGTGCTCACTGTGCATAGGCTGGCTGGAACCAGTTCCAGGGTCACTCCAGACCCTGTGCTGGGGAAAAGCCCGCCAAGGAAGTGGGTGTAACCACCCCCCTCCTAGTCCCACCCCTAGGGCAGGACTTAGTCGCGTGCCAGCCCCTTTTTACAGGATAAAGGTAGGAACTGGCCCCCTTCCAAATCAGATCATCTTTGAATCCTGAAACTACTTTCCACGAAAGGAACTCAAGACTTCTTCCTAAGATTTCTCCCTTGTGACTAAGGAGTAGTCACCCTGCATCCGCAGGCACCATCTTAAGAACACTGCGGTCTGCTGCAAGTCTCTCCTCCGGATCAAGACTGCCCAGCTCGACGAGAACCGGCTTCCCTGGCACCTCTGACCTCTACCTGCATCATCAGTCACGCTGAGATTCGTGGGTGTGACGAGACCTCAAGGGACCGGCCATCTTCAAGACTGCACGACTTCTTTCCAGCAAGCCCGACGAGTAAATTCCTGGTGAGTGCTTTGGGGTCCGAGAAGCCCCGACCCTGAGCAGCTCCAGCACCAAAGTGCAGCCTCCCAGCATCTCCACGATCTGCGTGGGGCCCTTCTGCTTTTTGCTGCTCACCGCGCTGTTTGGCTACTAGCCCGCTGGCTTGTGGCCTTCTAAACGACGCCCGACGACATTTCTGCTGCTGGTCTGGTTGCTCCAGGCTGGCCCTTGCTCCCTTCCAGAAGAGGAGCCCCCCGGACCCTCCTGGTCCACTCAAGACGCCATTTTGAGTCCACCGCGTGGGCTTGAATTAGCCAAGGCTTGTTGCCCAATCCTGGGTAACTTCGACGCCGACAGCTTCATCCATCGTGGGACAGCTCGCCTCTCCATCCTGGTCGCCGACAACGCCTCCTGGTCCGTGAGATCTGCAGAGCCAGCGTCGCCCACTCACCTAGTCGAGGTGACTTCGCCCGGTGCCATCCTGGTGCCCACTTAATCACTGGCTAGTGATTCAAGAACTTGGTCCCCTCTGCTTTCAGGTTTCTTCTTCCTCGATCCAGGCTTGGATCCAACGAACTTTCCTTCACTGGTCGCCTGCCAGCAACTTCCTTCTTCCAGGCTCCTGGTCCGGCAACGAGATCCCCGACGTCTTTTCAGACCTATGCAGCTGCAGCCCCTGGGCTAGGTAACTTCGGCACTTCGGTGTCCCAGCATAGCCTCACTATCCTAGGGTCAGGATCCACTGTCGTTTTCTTCCTACCAGGTCGGGTTCGCCCGTGAACACTAACTTTGCCTTTACTAGCCTCCATAGACTTTGTCCCGCATCCCGCGTGAGAGTGCACACTCTGCACCCGAGTCCCCTAGGTCTCCTAGAAGTAATCTAACGATTCCCTAGTTAAGTCCTAGCGATTCCAAAGCCTATTAGTACTGTACTTACCTGCTAGTAATTTCGCATTCCACTTTTTAAGTATATGGTTTTTCGTGCCCCTCGGGCATTTGTGTATAACGTGCTAACTTAAGTATTTTCGTAAGAGTTTTGTTGTGTGCCTAGCACCCTGTCCTTATAAAGAGTACAGGGTTGTTGTGATTCTAATAAATACACTGTTTATTTTCATAACACTTGTGTGGTGTCCTTTCACTGGGTGTTCAAGGGGTAATGTGATGGTAAAACAGCTGGCTTAACACGCCCTCTAGAGTCTTAGCCTTAGACTGCTCGTATCCATGCTACTAGGATAGCTGGTCTATAAGGTTGACTTACAACCAATCATCAATAAGGGTTGTTTGGACTGATATATAGTGATCACTAGAATAGTGAACACGCACATCAGGCCAACTTCTCACACCTACGAACATTTGTCTCTGAACTGCTTCGTGGAACTCCGGCAGCACCTCCTGGACAGCAAGTTGGCTGACCCCCGGAAGCTGGCCGTAGAGGCTGACCCCTGGGTGAGCACCAGAGTACCCCGGGGGCCCGGGGGAGACTCTAGCCGAAATGAACAAGGACCATCCCGCCCGAGGGGAGGGGGTCAGAATAGACAGAGGGGACCCCAGGTAGGGTCCCCGCGCAGTCCCCCCAGAAACCAGTCCAGCACCTCACCTCCCACAGCGCGCGAGGGTTCCCACCAGCCAAGCCAGGGCCCCGAGTCAGCCAAGCATGCTACCATTGCCAGCAACCCGGGCACTATGCCAATGACCCCCGCTGTCCTTTATTCCAGAAGCCTGCCGCTACAGGGCCCTCAGTGCGCCACATCACCTCAGTAGCCCTAGAAGAGGAGAGAGAAGAGGAGTTCGAGGGAGGTGACCCTGCAGCCATGATGTTAGTCTCCCTGGGTAATAGGGAGATGGTCCCAGGAGCCCCCCTACCCGACAATACCGAGAAGTACCGACAGCAGATGACTGTCAATGGCCACCACATAGGGGCCCTCCGGGACACCGGGGCCAGTATCACCGCCGTCAAGCGCCACCTAGTCACCGAAGCCCAGATTGTTCCCCACATCTTCTGCAGGTTGATCGCAGCCGATAACTCCGTCCGCACCTGCCGGATAGCTCAAGTCCCGTTCGAATGGGGGGGCGTCTCCGGAGAGTTACGAGTGGCGGTCCGCTCAGACATGCCCGTGGACTGCCTGCTCGGCAACGACCTAGAGAGCTCCCCATGGCAGCGGGTTGAGAAAATAACCCACTTGGAGATGGTGGGCCTGCCCGAATGGGCCTGTGTGAACACCCGGTCGATGACCGCCCGGGGGGCAACTCCCGAAGCAGCACCGGCTACCCCCGAGGACCCCGAGGTCCCTGAATCCTCTGAGACCCCTGAGCTGTTCCCCGGGGAGAGCTTCCCCCCCGACGCCGGTTCCCTCGGTCCTGGCGTCGAACCGACCCCGAGCGGGGACGACCTTCCTGAGCTGGCCCAATGGCGCCAGGAAGGAGGACCATCCCGAGAAGAATTCTGCCTAGAACAGACCTCCTGTCCATCCTTGGTTGGGCCGCGGCAGCAGGCCGCCGCCCAGGCCGCGGGTGACCAGTCCGGCTCCCACTTTGTCTATTGGGAGAACGGCCTCTTGTACAGCGAGCAAAAGTCTGCCGAGCTAGGGTCAGCCCGAGTGCTGGTGGTACCCCTACGCTTCCGCAGCTTTCTCCTGAACCTGGCCCACGATGTGCCCCTGGCGGGACACTTGGGACAAGACAAAACGTATCACCGCCTAGTCACACACTTCTACTGGCCGGGCATGCGCTCCGATGTGGAGGCCCACTGCAAGTCCTGCCCCATGTGTCAGTCCAGCGGAAAGAGCGGGGGGAAGCGCAAGGCCCCCCTCCAACCCTTCCCCGTGGTCAGTACCCCCTTTGAACGGGTGGGAATCGACATCGTGGGCCCCCTCGACCCCCGGACCTCCTTGGGCCACCGCTTTATCCTTGTCCTGGTGGACCATGCCACCCGCTATCCTGAAGCCATTCCCCTCCGAACGGTGACAGCCCCCGTAGTGGGGCGGGCCCTCATGGGGATCTTCTCTAGGGTAGGATTCCCCCGAGAAGTCGTCAGCGACCGAGGGACCAACTTCATCTCGAAATACATGACGTCCCTCTGGCAACAATGTGGGGTAACGTACAAATTCACCACCCCATATCACCCCCAGGGTAACGGCCTGGTGAAGCGATTCAACCGGACCCTCAAGGGAATGATCATGGGTCTCAAAGAGTCCCTGAGGCGTAAGTGGGACGTCCTCTTTCCCTGTCTCCTCTTCGCGTATCGCGAAGTCCTCCAAAAGTCCCTGGGGTTCAGCCCCTTCGAGCTCCTCTACGGGCACCCCGTCAGGGGACCCCTCAGCCTGGTCAAGGAAGGGTGGGAGACGGCGGCCCTAGTGCCCCCTCCCGACGTGTTTCGATACATTCTGGCCCTCCGGAACCAGACTAGGAAGTTCCGCAAACTGGCCGAGGCCAACCTAGAGGCCAGTCAGGAAGAGATGAAACGGTGGTACGACCAGAATGCCACTCTGGTCGAGTTTCAACCCGGACAGCAGGTCTGGGTGATGGCCCCCGTAGAGCCCTGTGCCCTGCAAGACAAGTGGACAGGGCCCTTCAAGGTAGTAGAGCGCAAGAGTCAGGTGACCTACCTCATCGATGTAGAGTCCCCCAGGAACCCCTTGCGGGTCCTTCACGTGAACCGCCTCAAGCCCCACTTCGCCCGGTCCGAGTTGAGCTTGCTGCTCGCCACGGACGACGGGGAAGAAGAAGAAACGGAGCTTCTCCCCGATCTCCTGTGCACCAAGGAAAAAGATGGCTCCGTAGAGGGAGTGAGCCTCTCCTCCTCCCTCTCTCAGCGCGAGGACTGTCGCCAGTTACTGGGACAGTTCTCGGACCTTTTCTCCCTCACCCCTGGCATCACCAGCTGGTGCGTCCACGACGTGGACACCGGGGACAGTCCACCGGTACGGCACAGAGCCTACCGCGTCCCTGACCGAGTCCGGGCCTGCATCAAGGCCGAGGTATCAAAGATGCTAGCTCTCGGGGTGGTCGAAGCCTCTGACAGCCCATGGGCTAGCCCCGTGGTCCTGGTTCCGAAGGCAGCCGCCCCCGCTGCTGTTCCCGAGCTGAGGTTCTACGTTGACTACCGAGGGCTCAACGCAGTCACCAGAACCGATGCTCATCCCATCCCCCGAGCAGACGAGCTTATTGATCGCCTAGGGGCCGCTCGCTTCCTCAGTACCTTCGACCTGACCAGCGGATACTGGCAGATCGCCCTCACCGAAGGGGCCCGAGAGAGGTCCGCCTTTTCCACCCCGGATGGTCACTACCATTTCCGAGTGATGCCCTTCGGGATGAAGAACGCCCCCGCCACCTTCCAGAGGCTGGTGAACCAGGTACTGGCGGGGTTAGAAGAGTTCAGTGCTGCATATCTGGACGATATCGCAGTCTACAGTTCCCACTGGCCCGAGCACCTCCAGCACCTCTGGGCGGTGCTGACCGCCCTGAGAAGGGCTGGTCTCACCATTAAGGCGAGCAAGTGCCAGATCGGACAAGGGTCCGTAATCTACCTCGGGCACCAGGTCGGAAGCGGCCTCGTAGCCCCCATCCAGCCCAAGATCGATGCCATCGTGGCCTGGGAGGCCCCCACGACCCAGACGGAAGTGCGGGCGTTCCTGGGACTCACGGGGTACTACCGGAGATTTATCAAGGGGTACGGCAGCATTGTGACCCCCTTCACGGAGTTAACCTCCAAAAACCAGCCGAAAAAGGTCAGCTGGACCCCCGCCTGCCAAGAGGCATTCGAAACCTTGAAAGACGCCATGTGTACGGCCCCAGTCCTCCAGGCCCCCGACTACGCCCGAGAGTTTGTAGTCCAGACGGACGCGTCCGAGCATGGCATCGGAGCAGTTCTGTCCCAGGTGAACGAGAACGGCCTGGATCAGCCAGTGGCGTTCATAAGCCGGAGGCTACTCCCTCGAGAGCAAAGGTGGAGCACCATCGAGCGGGAAGCTTTCGCGGTGGTTTGGGCCCTGAAGAAGCTGAGGCCCTACCTGTTCGGTACTCACTTCTGGGTTCAAACCGACCACCGACCTCTCCGGTGGCTAATGCAGATGAGAGGGGAGAATCCCAAATTGCTGCGCTGGTCCATCTCCCTCCAGGGGATGGACTTCACTGTTGAGCACCGGCCTGGTGTTGACCACGCCAACGCAGATGGCCTGTCCCGATTCTTCCGTCTCAGCGAAGAGAACCCCAAAGAAGATGGGTAGTTCTCCCCGCCTTCAGCTGGGGGGGACGCGTGTTGGACCCGGCCTCGTGGCGTGGTGCGCGTCTGTCCCTCCACCCCCTGCGAGCGTAGGCCTGCACCCTGAGCCCCGGCGCAGCATCCCCTTAAGAGTAGCATGCACTCCGAAGCCTGGTCGTCTCACCCCCGATAAGCCCGAACCCCCGTAATCCACGACCGGGCCCGCGTGTCCCCATCCCGCTCTCGGCTCCGAGCGCCTAACCCTGAATGCCCCACAAGGCCCGACAGCCATTTTCCCTTCCCGAGATCCCTGTCTCCCTGGGCCCAGCGTGACCCCGGCCCCAGCGAAACCCAGACTCCAAAGGCGCGCCAATCCCGGCTGGGGGGTAAAGGGCTCCCCGAGTGTGATAGCCCGGCAGTTTCGATGGCCCTTTGGCCTCCCCTGAGAGTCTGGTATCTGTCACACCCTTGGCCCTCCCCTGTGGGCCAGTTTCGATCGCACCTTTTGGCCTCCCTGAGGGCTGGCTCCAGACCTGCTGGGTGTCTGGGAATTTCCGGACCCATTTCTCAAAGGATCAAAGAGCCAACCGCCGGACCTCGCCAACGACCAGCCCCCAGGGCCTGAGACCTCCGCCTGCGAGGGTCCGGACATCCAAGGGCTAATGGACTATATCTGGGCCCGCCTGACAACTAGCGGGCAGTTGTATCTTGGACCTGGAAGCCTGCTGATCTGATCGCGGCTGACCCTAAGAAGAACTCGTCTGAAACCATCGGAGCCCTGCTGACGCTGTCGCGGCTCAAGCTGAACTGTAACCATCGGAGCCCTGCTGACGCTGTCGCGGCTCAAGCTGAACTGTAACCATCGGAGCCCTGCTGACGCTGTCGCGGCTCAAGCTGAACTGTAACCATCGGAGCCCTGCTGACGCTGTCGCGGCTCAAGCTGAACTGTAACCATCGGAGCCCTGCTGATGCTGTCGCGGCTGAAGCTGAACTGTATCTCTCGGAGCCCTGCTGACGCTGTCGCGGCTCAAGCTGAACTGTAACCATCGGTGCCCGGATGACGCTGTCGCGGCTCAAGCTGAACTGTAACCATCGGAGCCCTGCTGACCTCGTCGCGGCTCGAGGAGTACTCTGGTCCGGCTGGACCATCGAGATCACCCTCACGACCGAGCTGACTCGACGGAGGTGAAGCAGCCAGTACGCCCATCCTCGCCCGTACCCCCCGGCTCGAGGATTGAGAGCTGTGCGTAGGGTACGCCCCGTACTGCCCCAGAGACTAAAAGACTGTCCCGCTTCCCCCTTCCTGAACCCGCACGACTTTGTGATCCTTCAATCACTGTGTACATAAGAGTGCTCCTCCTTTTATTCCTTATATAAAGAACTTGTTACTAAGAACCCAACGGTGTGGTGTCTGTTCGTAGTGTGGTGTGAGCTCAGTGTGCACGATCCTAGACTCGAAGTCCTCCCCGGTGAGGACCTCGCGATAAGACTCGGCAAGATCTGTGGGAGAGGTGGGTCTTGGGGGTGACCGGGTGAGCATAACTAGGCCCTCTGAGACCGCCCCTTCTAACAGTGTCTCTCTATTTTGTATACTTCGACATGTTGCCATTGGCTGTAATGAGGAGGCGTGGTTCAAAGCCTCATGGGATGTGATGTTTTTTCATTGTGTAGTTTACTTTTAATTGGCTGCTGTGAGTTCCGTAAAGAAATTGAGACAGCATAATCCTCGCCTCCGTGTCCTTAATAGAATCTAAAATTCTTGTTGCGATAGCTGGAAAATTTTGTATTCTTATACCACTTTCTTAATATATGGTTTGGTACACCCCTAGGGCTCAACATATATTGTACTAATTAACTGTGTGATAATTAAGTTTACTGACTGTACTTTTGCCTCTAGCCTCATAAAGAGACTAGAGGGATGTGTTTAAAATAAATATATATATTTTATATATATACCTGGCGTGTTTCTCCTTCCTTTTATTTGGTCATTCATGAGATTATAGACTGGTAAAACAAGCTGCTTTAAATTCCTCCAAGACATTGCCTGAAGGCTGCTCTCCACAGCTACCACTAGGATAGCGTTCTATATAGGTTGTATTTAACCTACCATCAATAAGGGTCGTTGGGACTGGTGCAAGGTGCCCACTAGAATAGTGGACAGCATATGCCAGGCCAACTTCTCACAATGGTCAGTAGGGATGGTCTTGGCCAGTTTTGTAAACTCTGCTGCATGGGTGTTTCTGACCCCTTTTCCACTGGATTTGGGGCGGCTGCCTGGGCTGGGAGGCCAGCCCTGTTGTTGAGCATAGCCGCATAGATAGCGCTTCAATGGCTCTATGGCTCTCACTAGGCTCTATTAACTAAGTGCTGCACGCCTGCATCAAGTGCCTCGACAAGGGCTTGCTCCATGGACCTAGAGGGTTCCTTCTCATAGTATTCCTCCTCATAAAAATATTCTCACATAATGGTACACAGTAGTGTAGTAATTACCCCACAGGAGGACTGCCTGACCCTTACATAGGGTTACATTATGCTCAGGCAAGGTTATGAAAGTCTTGAGGTTAAGACCAATCAAGGGGAGTGGAACAACCCCAGGCAAGCCAAGGCAAAAGGAAACATTGCCCAATAATGTTTCAAATGTGGAGGGAGGGCTTGGTAACCACTCTAGGCAAAGCCTAGGCAACAATTGTACAGCCCTACGCCAGCAGCAGGTGTCGGTCGTCACCGGGAGCCTGTACGAGCACTTGGGGATTAAGAGCAGTAAAACGCTGCTCCCGCAGTCGTTTTAAGCCCGAAAGAGAAACTTAAGCGGGCAAAGATGGCTGCTGCGCCTGCGCGATGCTGGCCGCTCAAACAGTAGAAAGAGGACTGCGCTTCGGATCGATGAGCGTCCTCGCTCCCTTTCCTCCCGCTCCACTTAATTAGAGACTCGGACGCGAAGCGTTTGGTCGGGGAGGCAGAGCGCTCCCAATCACTCGCTACACGCGCAGAGAAAGCGGAAGATGGTAGTGATATGCCAAAATCAAACCAAGTAATAATCTGACCAGGTACAATTGACTGGACAATAGCAGTAAAATAATCACCAAATAATTATCACTATCTCAATATATCCCATAAACTATAGCAAGTTAACTAACAAGCAGTCACAGTAACGGGAAGGCACTTAACTGGCTGCGGAGCAGCAAAGAAAGAGGACACGGTCACCTTCGTCAGAGCTCATATATAGGGGATGCTCTATGGTTGGTCATGTGACATTGAGGTGTTCATGGGTATTGTAGTCTTTCTTTTACTTTTGTTTCATTGGCTGCTGTAAATAAACAGTAAAGAAATGAGAAGCATAATCGGAGCATCCGGTCCTGACATAGAATAGGACAAAGCTCTCCGAAGCAGCCCACAGGCATTAAAAGCGCTAGACTCAACCACGTGCAAGAGAGCTCTAACAGGGCTGGGTGCAGATCCCCTTCCCCTTGAGGGGTCCCTGGACCCCACCCTGCCTTGCTCTGGAGGTGCAGCAGTCACCTCAGCCTTGTTTAAAACTGCATCAATAAATGGATGTGCCTGCCTCCAGCAGTGGCCTGTCATTGGTGACACGTGATGGCGAGGAGCGCGAGGCTGCACAGTCAGCGGGGGAGGTGACTGCTGAGAAGTGGATAAGCACATTCTATATATAACACCTAGACGGCATTACGTCACAGATTCAGGCACAGAGAGGTCAAGTGGTTTGCCCAGAATCACACAGTGAGAGTGACAATGTGCCAAAACCCGGATAAGAGTTGAGGTTTCTAGGAACCTAGGCCACCAGGGTAAGTGGCTCCCCCTCTGCCGAGCCAGGGGATTGGCTGCTGCAGAGCTCCGCCCCCAGCGTTTTTATGAATGTCAGTGCTCAGCAGGCAACCAGACACCTTACAAAAATGCAAGGGCCTCTGGCTGGCATCAGCCTATCTCCTCTGAGTGCCGAATTTGTTCACAAAGAAGACGTGCCAGGGCCATAGTCAGGATGCCGCTGTAGCTTGCACCACCCATTGCCCCTGCCAGCGCTGCCAATGACAGTACCAACACAACTTCTAACCATCACACTCCTACAAGTGTGACAATTCGGACTATCCCAGCCCCCCAAACCTATAAGACTACCCTGGGTGGCTGGTATTGGTAATTTGTTATGTATATTGAATTAATAATGAACTGTTGTTGTGGTCACCTCTAAAGTCGCCACCTTGTGGCAGACTGTCTCAAGCACCGGTGTTGACAATTAATTTAAGGTGCGAGCACTGGAAACCACCTGCGCAAATTAAGCACTGCCCTGAGCACCATCCCCAAGTAGGGTCTTCACATTCTACCCAGGAGATGCTCGTACCATAGGCAGAGCCACAGGTATTATGCAGCAGGGGGGGGGGAAATTATGCGGCAGGGCTGAGTAAATTATGCATCAAGAAAACGCAAATGATGTGGCTTAGTGAGGCTGATTTTGTGACTCTATTACTTCAATATTTTCTCTTTTTTACACCTATTAAGACTGTCTGTGCATTGCTTACACCTCATTAATACCAGTTTAAAACCCAAATACAGCAATAAGCAACAGAAATGTGACCAGTCAACCTTTCCAAAGGGCCCCCCTCCGCGCAGCAACACGTGCTGCTTCATTTTTATAAACTTTTGAATTGTTTAAGCCAGAAACACATTTTTTCGTTAAATTCTGCAGATTATGCAGTAGATGAAATATGGGGTAAATGCGGCAACTCTATCATTATGCAAACATCGCCACAGCCGCAGAATCACTTCATTTCAGTAGCCCTGACCATAGGCAGCTCGCCCTTATCGGTGCCAGAGCTCCACTGCCGACAGACACGTTTAAAGGCATAGGCAAAGTGGGCTGTGGTCCAGGGTGTGGTGTCTTTTAATGTATAAATAAATAAACTGGAAACAGGTAGTCTTCAGCGTAGGTTTATTTAAACCTCAGCCACAAACGCTCAGAGTCAACTCACTCAAAATACAGTAAACATTCTAGAATACGGAATTTCAGCATGGAATTAAATGACACAAGTAAAGGATAATTTAAAGAAACAGAGAAGAAATAATAAGTGAAACACAACATCACACATCTCTCTACGCATCAAAAGAAACAAAATAAGAAATAAAGAAATGATTAAACATAATCCTTCACGTACATTGGTGCACTACTTAACCTCATGCTCCTCTTATGGGCAGTACAAGATGTAGAAGGAACAGCTGCAGAGAAATTGATGACATTAAATTAATCATTTTCATTAGGCAAATCAGAAACTAAAATATTAGACAAGCACAACACGACTCTTATTCCATATTCTGCCATCCTGAGTTTTTATGGCATTCTTGAAAACCTTTATGACTGGTCTGACATTTGTATACTTGACCATGATTTACAACCAACAGGTGCTTTTATTTTAACAAGATCACCAACTTTAATCTCTTGAAATCGAACACACTTCTTCTTGTCAAAATAAATCTTTCTCAACATCTGTTTATTCAACTCCCTTTCCATTCTCCTATGCTATTATCAACCAAACCTTTATTCATTTTCATCCAACCAGGACACCACAAGGTATTGGGTATCCTATCCTTGAACAATTCAAAAGGAGACCCCCCAGTAGAGGAATGAGGAGAACAACGATAAGCATTTATCCTTTCTTGAAGTGCTACAATCCAGTTCAAACCATTTGACCTAGCCAATTGTATAGACGCTTTAAGTGTTTTGTTGACCCTCTCAACAGCTCCATTGGTCTCAGGATGATATAAAGAACATCTCTCATGTACTACTCCACATTTAAAAAAAAAAAATCACAAAACAAACTAGAACAAAACTGAGGACCATTATCAGACAATAAACTATTAGGAAAACTCTCCCTTTTAAAAACTTTCTTCCAAAAACGTAATGACAGAGGTTGAGGTAATGTCTCTAACCGCAGTCACTTCAATCCATCTGGAATACAAGTCAATAAGAACAATCAAGTACGGGGTGTCTGATACACCACTAAGTGGACCTAAAATGTCAATAGCAACTTCATCCCAAGGATGACTAGGCAATTTTCTACACACCATAGGCATCTGCCTAGTTTTTAGAATCTTATCACTTGCAGAACATTCAACACAATCCCTGACTAATCTCTCTACTTCTATATCCATACTAGGCCACCAAAACTGCAAACGCATCATTTCCTTCGTTTTTACAATACCCAAATGACCATTATGAACATGAGATAACAGTTTTTCACGAATACCCAAAGGAGGAACTAACTAAGTACCACGAGTCAGCATACCATCTGTAATAGGGAGCTCATCAGCCACAAGAGACCAGGGTTTATTCAAACGTACATTTCCCTTCAAAGAATTTATAACAGAAATCATCTCATCATCCTTCTCCAGTTCACTTTTCCATTCGCATTCTTCCACAGCACCTTCAGTGACCTCACAGACATTAATAACCTCCTCCGTATCATACACAGCTTCCTCATCACCACACTCACTGTCAACTAATCTTGACAAACAATCTGCAGATTTATTTGCTACCCCTGGAATATATTGTACTTCAAAATCAAATTCCTGCAAGGAAATAATCCATCTTCTAATTCTTGAAGAAATAGAATCCAAACCTTTTTTTAAGAACACTTCTTTCAAAGGCTTATGATCAGTAAATACCACAACCTTAGTACCCCAAATCAAATTTTTGAACTTTCTTAGTGCCCAATAAATCGCCAAAGACTCTCTTTCAATTACAGAATAATTTAATTCAGACCCTCTGAGACACATGGAAGAACAACAAATCAAAACCTCTTTTCCCTCCTTCTTTTGAAGAAGAACAGAACCAAGCCCCTTTTCACTCGCATCAGTCAACTTATAAGTAGGAAGACCAGGAACAAAAGCATGAAGAGAAGGAGCTTTTTTTAATTCATTCTTTATACACTCAAACTCTTGCTTGCAGTCAGACGACCACTCATAAGTGACATTTTTTGCTGTCAACTTCCTTAGATTAAATGATTTTTCTGCAAAGTTTGTTATGAACTTCCCATAAAATTCCACCATACCAAGAAATGAAAGTAATTCATCTTTGTTAACTGGCTCTTTAACTCTGTCAATGGAGTCAACTAATTCTTTTTTTGGAAACACACCTTGGCACGTAATGCGATGGCCAAGATAATTTACTTCTTCTAATCCAAATTTACATTTTTCCTTTTTTAAAGACATGCCTGCACCACTCAAACATTCCAAAACAGCACACACACGGGAATTATGCTCCTGAATGTTCTTGCCATAGATCAAAAGATCATCCTGATAGCATTTCACTCCCTTAAGACCTTTTAGAATCCTAGACATGATCCGCCGATACAAGGCCAAAAAGCATCCTCCTGAATTTGAAAGTACCCATAGGTATAATAAAGGCAGTCAAAGAATACGGAATTTCAGCATGGAATTAAATGACACAAGTAAAGGATAATTTAAAGAAACAGAGAAGAAATAATAAGTGAAACACAACATCACACAGGGCCCCCACATCACAGGGGCCCCATAAGTCCTTAAGATGTCTCTAGCTTCTGAAGGCCTTACATTCGGCAGTGCCTGGGGCTACACGCCAATCAGCTGGTCAACTCAACCTTCCCCAACATGTCATGGTTAGGAAAGAGTGTGGTGAATAGGCAGGAGGTTGAAAGCTCGAACCTGAGAAGGCCCAGCTTCCATTTCCATGATTTGGTGCTGCTTGAGTTTGGAAGGAGCTGTGTACCTGCCTGCAGGATCAGTGGAGCTGTGTATCTACCCGCAGGATCAATGGAGTGTGTACCTGCCCGCAGGATCAGTGGAGCTGTGTATCTACCCGCAGGATCAATGGAGTGTGTACCTGCCCGCAGGATCAGTGGAGCTGTGTATCTACCCGCAGGATCAATGGAGTGTGTGCCTGCCCGCAGGATCAGTGGAGCTGTGTATCCACCTGCAGGATGAATGGAGCTGTGTACCTGTCCGCAGTATCAACAGAGATGTGTACCTGCACGCAGGATCAACGGAGCTGTGTACCTGCACGCAGGATCAACTGAGCTGTGTACCTACCCGCAGGATCAACTGAGCTGTGTACCTGAGCGCACGATCAACGGAGCTGTGTACCTGCCCGCAGGATCAACAGAGATGTGTACCTGCACACAGGATACACAGAGCTGTGTACCTGCCTGCAGGATCAACGGAGATGTGTACTTGCACGCAGGATCAACGGAGCTGTGTACCTGCACGCAGGATCAACGGAGCTGTGTACCTGCCTGCAGGATCAATGCAGCTGTGTATCTGCCCGCAGGATCAATGCAGCTGTGTGCCTGTCTGCAGGATCAAAGGAGCTGTGTACCTGACTGCAGGATCAGTGGCGCTGTGTACCTGCCCGCAGGATCAATGGAGCTGGGTCCCTGCCCGTAGGATCAGTGGAGCTGTGTTTCTGCCTGCATGATCACTGGAGTTGTGTACCTGCATGCAGGATCAACTCAGCTGTGTACCTGAGCGCACGATCAACGGAGATGTGTACCTGCCCGCAGGATCAACAGAGATGTGTACCTGCACACAGGATACACAGAGCTGTGTACCTGCCCGCAGGATCAACGGAGATGTGTACCTGCACGCAGGATCAACGGAGCTGTGTACCTGCACGCAGGATCAACAGGGCTGTGTACCTGCCTGCAGGATCAATGCAGCTGTGTATCTGCCCGCAGGATCAATGCAGCTGTGTGCCTGCCTGCAGGATCAAAGGAGCTGTGTACCTGCATGCAGTATCAATGGAGCTGGGTACCTGCCCGTAGGATCAGTGGAGTTGTGTTTCTGCCTGCATGATCACTGGAGTTGTGTACCTGCATGCAGGATCAATGGAGCTGTGTACCTGCCCGTAGGATCAATGGAGCTGTGTACCTGCCCGCAGGATCAATGGAGCTTTGTACCTGCATGCAGGATCAATGGAGCTGTGTACCTGCCCGCAGGATCAATGGAGCTGTGTACCTGCATGCAGTATCAATGGAGCTGGGTACCTGACTGCAGGATCAGTGGCGCTGTGTACCTGCATGCAGGATCAATGGAGCTGTGTACCTGCCCGCAGGATCAATGGAGCTGTGTACCTGCCCGCAGGATCAAAGGAGCTGTGTATCTGCCCACAAGATCGATGGAGCTGTGTACCTGCCCGCAAGATCGATGAAGCTGTGCACCTGCCGGTAGGATCAATGAAGCTGTGTACCTGCATGCAGTATCAATGGAGCTGGGTACCTGACTGCAGGATCAGTGGCGCTGTGTACCTGCCTGCAGGATCAATGGAGCTGTGTACCTGCCCACAGGATCAATGGAGCTGAGTACCTGCCCAGAGGATCAATGGAGATGTGTACCTGCACGCAGGATCTATGGAGCTGTGTATGTGCCCGCAGGATTGATGGAGCTGTGTACCTGCACACAGGATCGATGGAACTATGTACCTACATGCAGGATCAATAGAGCTGTGTACCTGCCCACAGGATTAATGGAGCTGTGTACTTGCCTGCAGGATCAATGGAGCTGTGTACCTGCCCGCAGGATCAATGGAGCTGTGTACCTGCCCACAGGATCAATGGAACGGTGTATCTGCCTGCAGGATCCATAGAGCTGTGTACCTGTCTGCAGGATCAATGGAGCTTTGTACTTGCCTTCAGGATTAATAGAGCTGTGTACCTGCATGCAGTATCAGTGGAGCTGTGTACCTGCCCACAGGATCAATGGAGCGGTGTATCTGCCTGCAGGATCAATGGAGCTGTGTACCTGCATGCAGGATAAAAGGAACTGTGTACCTGCCCGTAGGATCAATGGAGCTGTGTACCTGCCCGCAGGATCAATGGAGCTGTGTACCTGCATGCAGTATCAGGGGAGCTGTGTACCTGCCCACAGGATCAATGGAGCTGTGTACCTGCATGCAGGATAAAAGGAACTGTGTACCTGCCCGCAGGATCAATGGAGCTGTGTACCTGCCCGCAGGATCAATGGAGCTGTGTACCTGCATGCAGTATCAGGGGAGCTGTGTACCTGCCCACAGGATCAATGGAGATGTGCACCTGCCCGCAGGATCAATGGAGCTGTGTACCTGCCCGCAGGATCAATGGAGCTGTGTACCTGCATGCAGTATCAGTGGAGCTGTGTACCTGCCCACAGGATCAATGGAGCTGTGTACCTGCCCACAGGATCAATGGAGCTGCGTACCTGCCCACAGGATCAATGAAGCTGTGTACCTGCCCGCAGGTTCAATGGAGCTGTGTAACTGTCCACAGGATCAAAAGAGCTGTGTACCTGCCTGCAGGATCAAAGGATCTGTGTACCTGCCCGCAGGATCAATGGAGCTCTGTACCTGTCCGCAGGAACAATAGAGCTGTGTTTCTGCCTGCAGGATCAATGGAGCTGTGTACCTGGCCGCAGGATCAATGGAGCTGTGTACCTGGCCGCAGGATCAATGGAGCTGTGTACCTGCCCACAGGATCAATGGAGCTGTGTACCTGCCCACAGGATCAATGAAGCTGTGTACCTGCCCGCAGGTTCAATGGAGCTGTGTAACTGTCCGCAGGATCAATGGAGCTGTGTACCTGCCTGCAGGATCAAAGGATCTGTGTACCTGCCCGCAGGATCAATGGAGCTCTGTACCTGTCCGCAGGAACAATAGAGCTGTGTTTCTGCCTGCAGGATCAATGGAGCTGTGTACCTGGCCGCAGGATCAATGGAGCTGTGTACCTGTCCGCAGGAACAATAGAGCTGTGTTTCTGCCTGCAGGATCAATGGAGCTCTGTACCTGTCCGCAGGAACAATAGAGCTGTGTTTCTGCCTGCAGGATCAATGGAGCTGTGTACCTGGCCGCAGGATCAATGGAGATGTGTACCTGGCCGCAGGATCAATGGAGATGTGTACCTGGCCGCAGGATCAATGGAGCTGTGTACCTGCCCACAGGATCAATGGAGATGTGTACCTGGCCGCAGGATCAATGGAGCTGTGTACCTCGCCGCAGCATCAATGGAGCTGTGTATCTGCCCGCAGGATCAATGGAGCTCTGTATCTGCCCGCAGGATCAATGGAACGGTGTACCTGCCAGTGGAATGTTGGGGTGTGGAAGTAGACATATACGCAGGTTATATGGTGTAAGAAGCACTGGTAAGTCTTGTAAGGGATGGCACATGGTACAGTAAAGTGGGTAAACAGTGATAACATCTCGTGTCCTGAAGATCAAACTCAGAAACTGATCCAGAACACCACCTCAGCATCCCGATCAGGACACACTCTTACAAAACTATACAAGGGGGGCTGTTGGACTTGGCCTTTTCCCCCGAAATTTTTCGCTTTTGACCCCCTTGTCTAGGATGTCTCCCCCATGGTAATAAACCTGTATAGGCCATGTGTGGTGTGAGACACCTTGTTAATATCTAATGTCCGGCAATGGTGTGAGCACTTGTCAATTTCCCCCATTGTAAAATGTACCCTGGTGAAATGTTGTGTTTTTAAAATGGCTGCCATGGCTGTGCGTTGTGCCACCTGACTGCAGGAGGTTAGCAGTCTAGTTGTTAGGTACCCAGCCACCCCTGCATTTGTAGGGAAAGCCTGGCACCCAGGGTGCTCTACTCTTCCCTCTGAGCCAGTTAGAACTAGTTTGCCTGTCTGAGGTGGGTTAGCGGTCTAGTTGTCTGGTACCCAGCAATCCCAGCATTTGGAGGGACCTTCTAGAAGCTTCCAGCCTTGCTAGTATAGGGAGAGCAGTAGAGATTCGATGTGCAGAGACAGAGCTGGGACATGAATGTGAGGGGACCTGCTGCCCGGGCATACCGCCACTTGGGCCTGTGTGCTGGACCCTGCACCCATCTAGGACCCCCCTACTGTCCCCAGAGCTAGTGAAGCCCCACTTCAGGAGTTCAGGCTGCTGTGTAGGAGGAGGGCCACGCTGCAGAGGCGATGGTGAAAGCCTACCATCCTACCACCCTGCTTTGATGAAGCCCCCACTACCTGCTGACATGGCCCAGTAGAGCCTACTGCTCTGTCCCCGGGCCCCTGAAGAAGGAGGGCCCTCCTAGGTCCCTGAAGCTGCCGGGACCTTGCGCCACGCAAGCGCTGCACCCAGAAGCGCCTGGAAGGGAAGGAGCACCTTGGACCCCCCAGGAGGTGAGAAGAGTTACCCTGGGGCTTGCTGCTTGGACTGTCCGCCCCCCCCCTTTCGCTGTGCGCCTGGAAGTGTTGTACCTAGGGGAAGCGCTGTGTGCTAAAGCGCTGTGCCTAGATGAAGCGCTGTGTGCCTGCAAAGCGCTAACCTTGCCCAGGACTGTTGCAGCCTGCTGTGCCCTTGAAAGCGCTGGCCTGCAGGAGACTGCTTGTGTCCCCAGAGCGCTGTGACCAAGACTGCCCTGCTGATTGCCTGCTAAGCGCTATAATCTGGGAGCGCTGTACCTGCTAAGCCCTGTGTTGCATGATCCGACAGCGCTGTGTGAGGAAGATTGTGCCCTCAAGGAGCTGCGGGCCGGGAGAGTTTCTGCCTGTTGTGCCCCTGTCAAGCGCTCTACTGCCTGGGACTGCAAGAAGCATTGAGCCTCCAAGCGCTGGGGCTTGAGAAGCTGCCTGCCCCCACCTCCAAGGAGAAACCTGCCAAGCCCGAGTGACCGGTGCAGGTCTAAGGAGTGCCCCGCGACGAGAGTGCTGTGCGGCAGGGGCCTCGAGGCACATTGTCGGTGCCTGGCCCCTACTGAGGAGACCTCCCCAGAACCCCGGTGAGTGGGGCCTACGTTAGACTGTGTGGAGGGTAGAGTGGGCATCGGGGCACAGGGTCGGTGTCCGCCCCCCCCCCATGACTTGCTTGGGATGCAAACCATACCCTGAACTGGACGACGGCCTGAAGTGCCAACTGGTGTAGGCTGGAGGTCAAGGCTGTGCCCCTGGGTCCCCCAAGGAATTATTAAAGCCCCAAGAGCTAGGGCCAGGACTTGTGCTTTTGCTGAATGGCCTAGTGTTAATGCCCCTGTTAATGGTAGGCACCCCCATGCGTTAGTCGCCTGAGGAGATATTTAGGGTTGCCCTACTGAAATGTTTACTCCTGCACAAGTGGCCGGGTTAGAGGAAATGCTTGATTATCCCTGCCCAGGAATGGTTGTGACCTGTTACTAATGTATGTTGATGTTTCACGCCTGTTAGGTGATCCTACGCTGATTCCAGGCTGTTAGACAACTAAGGTTGTGGGCCCCTGCGGATGTTATTTACCTGCCTAAGTGAGCCTAATGTACGCGCTGGTAAGGTGCGCAATGTGTTAGATGCCAGGGTATTGCTCAGGAATAATGCGCCAGTGTTGATATGCTTATGGTTAAATGCCTAATGTCACAGCGTAATGTGTATGCCTAAGGTTCAGTTGCATACAAGGTGCCTACTACCCTGATGAGATGGTCATCTCCCTGGCCTAAGGTGATGAGACCGATATCTAATGTTGATGTGCCCTTTTTTCTGCAGGTGTCCTGCTGCGGCGCTGGCCTGACGTGTCATTCCAGGCCCCTGGTTATATCCCATTGCTGATTTATTACAGGTGTTCCTGTCTGTTGGGATTTGCTGAGATGCCTTAAAGTTTTCCTTTACGGGGGTCGGGTTGGAGTTATAGTGCACCCTGTGTACTTATTCTGATGTTGTATTTTGCAATTACAGCCTACCACTAAGGATGAGAGCCTGAGTTGGCTCCGCCATATTGGCCCCAGGCTCCATGTTATTTCAGCCACGTTTTTAGTTTCAGGTATGGACTTACAGACTCAGGCCTTACTTCCCATGTAAATAATCCCCCCCTTGATACACTTGGCTCTGGTGCCAGTTGGCGCCGTGTGATGATACCACTGTTATGCATTTTTGCCTTGCAGGTTGGAGATACTAAACTTCTTAATTTTCCAACTCAAACTGGTGTCCTGCCTCTTTTGTGGTGTGCCTGGTGTGTCGTCTGTGGGTACTGCATGAGTGCTTCACATGTCCTCTGAAGTTTGGCCTGCCCGCTTGGTTCCATGCTACCCCCTTGGAGATTTGGGTAACCCCATTTCTTACAGGGGCACACTTCCTGAGAGAAGAAGTTAGACGGTATGCAAGTGACATCATGGAGCGTGACATTAGAGCACGCTACATCACTACGCGTGACACTGCACGTGGCATCACAGGATGTGACTTCACGAGAAATGGTATCACAACACATGACCTCACAGGAAGTGATATCACAAGAAGTGACATCAGACCTTAAGACTTCATACATCATAAGTACATTTGAGCAAATTACAAGATTAGAAAAAATAGGTTTTGCATTGGGGTTGTGTCAGGTTGTGCCAAAAAAGTGATGCGACCCCAATGGAAAACATGGGCCTCAACTTATACACATATTTTTTTTTAAACCTGACACAAAGAAATTGGTATCAAGGAGGAATGTGGCAGTACATCTGTTCTGCTTAATTGGTTATAAAGTCTGCATTTTAAAATATCTTATAGGGTTAAGGCACCTGCTGCAGAAGTCTTTGTGTGCCAGCTCAATCTCAGGGAATAGTAATCATGGTAAAATAACTCTGCAGGTGAATGCATGTGCTGGAGAGGTCTGTGTTTTGTCAACTCCTAGTTTTGACTCGAAGTGGGATTGAAGGGTTAACAAGTCTCAGTGCTGGATTTGTAAATAACTGACGTGCCAGGGCTCTAGGGGGCCACCAAGCTTGCACCACCCATTGCTACTGCCAAGAGTGAAAAATCAGAGGGTCAAGCCCCCCAAAGCTGTAACAATAGTTTAGATCGAAGATATTAGATATATTTATTGTATATTGAATTAATGAACAACGGATGCTCTGCTCATCTCTAAATTGCACAAGCAGCGCCACCTTCTGGGAGCTGTCATAATTACCAGTGCTGACAGTTAAGTGCCGGTGCTGAGTACTGGAAACCACAGGCTCAAATTAAGCACTGACATGTCTCCTGCAAAGCGCATCATGTAACATGCAGATGGCAGATTTCTTATTGCAGATAGGTAAATGTGTTACTGCTTTTAACACAGAGACACTTTTGTTACTTGCAGTTCATGAATTGTAATCTTTCTAATGTAGCGCAGTGAGCTATGAAGGAAGCTATGTGTCTTCTGCACTCTGCAACCCTCACTGTCTTATGGTACACATCCTGTACATTGGTTTACACACTTTTATGATTTTTTCAATGTATAATGTTTATGTGTGATGTAAAGTGCTCTGATACCCTGAAATGCAACGAGTAGTGATATAAAAGAAACAAAACAAAATAGTGGCATTTAAAATGTTATTTGTGTAAATACTGTGACAGACCAACACATCTGACATTCTTAAAGTGCATGCACTTATTTAGAGGGAGTGAACAAAGTCAAGGCCTGCCTCTCTTAAGTATTTGAGAAGTGATAACACCTGTGTGCCTTTGTTCCCCCTTCTTTGTGTTTGCATCTAGGTGTGAGGCTCATACAGCTCCCAGACATGGGTACTGGCACAAACGGCCACCTGATGTCCCCTCACCTCCTGCACGCTGCAGGGGCTGCTGAATGTGTCCCGCCTCCTGCACGCTGCAGGGGCTGCTGAATGTGTCCGCCTCCTGCATGCTGCAGGGGCTGCTGAATGTATCCCGCCTCCTGCATGCTGCAAGGGCTGCTGAATGTGTCCCGCCTCCTGCACGCTGCAGGGGCTGCTGAATGTGTCCCGCCTCCTGCACGCTGCAGGGGCTGCTGAATGTGTTTCGCCTCCTGCACGCTCCAGGGGCTGCTGAATGTGTCCCGCTTCCTATATGCTGCAGGGGCTGCTGAATGTGTCCCGCTTCCTACATGCTGCAGGGGCTGCTGAATGTGTTTCGCCTCCTGCACGCTGCAGGGGCTGCTGAATGTGTCCGCCTCCTACATGCTGCAGGGGCTGCTGAATGCGTCCCGCTTCCTGCATGCTGCAGGGACTGCTGAATGCGTCCCGCCTCCTGCATGCTGCAGGGACTGCTGAATGCGTCCCGCCTCCTGCACGCTGCAAGGGCTGCTGAATGTGTCCCGCCTCCTGTATGCTGCAGGGGCTGCTGAATGCGTCCCGCCTCCTGCATGCTGCAGGGGCTGCTGAATGTGTCCCGCCTCCTGCACGCTGCAGGGGCTGCTGAATGCATCCCGCCTCCTGAATGCTGCAGGGGCTGCTGAATGTGTTTCGCCTCCTGCATGCTGCAGGGGCTGCTGAATGTGTCCCGCCTCCTGCACGCTGCAGGGGCTGCTGAATGCGTCCCCCCTCCTGCACGCTGCAGGGGCTGCTGAATGTGTCCCGCCTCCTGCACGCTCCAGGGGCTGCTGAATGTGTCCCGCCTCCTGCGCGCTGCAGGGGCTGCTGAATGTGTCCCGCCTCCTGCACGCTGCAGGGACTGCTGAATGTGCTCTGCCTCCTGCACGCTGCAGGGGCTGCTGAATGTGTCCCGCCTCCTGCACGCTGCAGGGGCTGGTGAATGTGTCCCGCCTCCTGCGCTGCACGGGCTGCTGAATGTGTCCCGCCTCCTGCACGCTGCAGGGGCTGCTGAATGTGTCCCGCCTCCTGCGCTGCACGGGCTGCTGAATGTGTTTCGCCTCCTGCACGCTGCAGGGGCTGCTGAATGCGTCCCGCCTCCTGCACGCTGCAGGGGCTGCTGAATGTGTCCCGCCTCCTACATGCTGCAGGGGCTGCTGAATGTGTCCCGCCTACTGCACGCTGCAAGGGCTGCTGAATGCGTCCACCTCCTGCACGCTGCAGGGGCTGCTGAATGTGTCCACCTCCTGCACGCTGCAGGGGCTGCTGAATGTGTCCCGCCTCCTGCACGCTGCAGGGGCTGCTGAATGTGTCCCGCCTCCTGCACGCTGCAGGGGCTGCTGAATGTGTTTCGCCTCCTGCACACTCCAGGGGCTGCTGAATGTGTCCCGCTTCCTACATGCTGCAGGGGCTGCTGAATGTGTCCCGCCTCCTGCATGCTGCAGGGGCTGCTGAATGCGTCCCGCTTCCTGCATGCTGCAGGGACTGCTGAATGCGTCCCGCCTCCTGCATGCTGCAGGGACTGCTGAATGCGTCCCGCCTCCTGCATGCTGCAGGGGCTGCTGAATGCGTCCCGCCTCCTGCATGCTGCAGGGGCTGCTGAATGTGTCCCGCCTCCTGCATGCTGCAGGGGCTGCTGAATGCGTCCCGCTTCCTGCATGCTGCAGGGACTGCTGAATGCGTCCCGCCTCCTGCATGCTGCAGGGACTGCTGAATGCGTCCCGCCTCCTGCATGCTGCAGGGGGTGCTGAATGCGTCCCGCCTCCTGCACGCTGCAGGGGCTGCTGAATGTGTCCCGCCTCCTGCACGCTGCAGGGGCTGCTGAATGTGTCCCGCCTCCTGCACGCTGCAGGGGCTGCTGAATGCGTCCCGCCTCCTGCATGCTGCAGGGGCTGCTGAATGCGTCCCGCCTCCTACACGCTGCAGGGGCTGTTGAATGTGTCCCGCCTCCTGCACGCTGCAGGGGCTGCTGAATGCATCCCGCCTCCTGAATGCTGCAGGGGCTGCTGAATGCGTCCCGCCTCCTACACGCTGCAGGGGCTGCTGAATGCATCCCGCCTCCTGCATGCTGCAGGGACTGCTGAATGCATCCCGCCTCCTGCACGCTGCAGGGGCTGTTGAATGCGTCCCGCCTCCTGCATGCTGCAAGGGCTGCTGAATGCGTCCCGCCTCCTGCATGCTGCAGGGGCTGCTGAATGTGTCCCGCCTCCTGCACGCTGCAGGGGCTGCTGAATGTGTCCCGCCTCCTGAATGCTGCAGGGGCTGCTGAATGTGTTTCGCCTCCTGCACGCTGCAGGGGCTGCTGAATGTGTCCCCCCTCCTGCACGCTGCAGGGGCTGCTGAATGTGTCCCGCCTCCTGCATGCTGCAGGGGCTGCTGAATGTGTCCCGCCTCCTGCATGCTGCAGGGGCTGCTGAATGTGTCCCGCCTCCTGCACGCTGCAGGGGCTGCTGAATGTGTTTCGCCTCCTGCATGCTGCAGGGGCTGCTGAATGTGTCCCGCCTCCTGCATGCTGCAGGGGCTGCTGAATGTGTCCCGCCTCCTACATGTTGCAAGGACTGCTGAATGTGTTTCGCCTCCTGCACGCTGCAGGGGCTGCTGAATGTGTTTCGCCTCTTGCATGCTGCAGGGGCTGCTGAATGTGTTTCGCCTCCCGCACGCTGCAGGGGCTGCTGAATGTGTCCCGCCTCCTGCATGCTGCACGGGCTGCTGAATGTGTTTCGCCTCCTGCACGCTGCAGGGGCTGCTGAATGCGTCCCGCCTCCTGCACGCTGCAGGGGCTGCTGAAGGGGTCCCGCCTCCTGCACGCTGCAGCGGCTGCTGAACGTGTCCCTCCTCCTGCGCTGCACGGGCTGCTGAATGTGTCCCGCCTCCTGCATGCTGCAGGGGCTGCTGAATGTGTCCCGCCTCCTACATGCTGCTGGGGCTGCTGAATGTGTCCCGCCTCCTGCACGCTGCAGGGGCTGCTGAATGCGTCCCGCCTCCTGCATGCTGCAGGGGCTGCTGAATGCGTCCCGCCTCCTGCATGCTGCAGGGGCTGCTGAATGTGTTTCGCCTCCTGCACGCTGCAGGGGCTGTTGAATGCGTCCCGCCTCCTGCATGCTGCAGGGGCTGCTGAATGTGTCCCGCCTCCTGCACGCTGCAGGGGCTGCTGAATGCATCCCGCCTCCTGAATGCTGCAGGGGCTGCTGAATGTGTTTCGCCTCTTGCATGCTGCAGGGGCTGTTGAATGCGTCCCGCCTCCTGCATGCTGCAGGGGCTGCTGAATGTGTCCCGCCTCCTGCACGCTGCAGGGGCTGCTGAATGCATCCCGCCTCCTGAATGCTGCAGGGGCTGCTGAATGTGTTTCGCCTCCTGCATGCTGCAGGGGCTGCTGAATGTGTCCCGCCTCCTGCACGCTGCAGGGGCTGCTGAATGCGTCCCCCCTCCTGCACGCTGCAGGGGCTGCTGAATGTGTCCCGCCTCCTGCACGCTCCAGGGGCTGCTGAATGTGTCCCGCCTCCTGCGCGCTGCAGGGGCTGCTGAATGTGTCCCGCCTCCTGCACGCTGCAGGGACTGCTGAATGTGCTCTGCCTCCTGCACGCTGCAGGGGCTGCTGAATGTGTCCCGCCTCCTGCACGCTGCAGGGGCTGGTGAATGTGTCCCGCCTCCTGCGCTGCACGGGCTGCTGAATGTGTCCCGCCTCCTGCACGCTGCAGGGGCTGCTGAATGTGTCCCGCCTACTGCACGCTGCAGGGGCTGCTGAATGTGTCCCGCCTCCTACATGCTGCAGGGGCTGCTGAATGTGTCCCGCCTCCTGCACGCTGCAGGGGCTGCTGAATGTGTTTCGCCTCCTGCACACTCCAGGGGCTGCTGAATGTGTCCCGCTTCCTACATGCTGCAGGGGCTGCTGAATGTGTCCCGCCTCCTGCATGCTGCAGGGGCTGCTGAATGCGTCCCGCTTCCTGCATGCTGCAGGGACTGCTGAATGCGTCCCGCCTCCTGCACGCTGCAGGGACTGCTGAATGCGTCCCGCCTCCTGCATGCTGCAGGGGCTGCTGAATGCGTCCCGCCTCCTGCATGCTGCAGGGGCTGCTGAATGCGTCCCGCCTCCTGCATGCTGCAGGGACTGCTGAATGCGTCCCGCCTCCTGCATGCTGCAGGGACTGCTGAATGCGTCCCGCCTCCTGCATGCTGCAGGGGGTGCTGAATGCGTCCCGCCTCCTGCACGCTGCAGGGGCTGCTGAATGTGTCCCGCCTCCTGCACGCTGCAGGGGCTGCTGAATGTGTCCCGCCTCCTGCACGCTGCAGGGGCTGCTGAATGCGTCCCGCCTCCTGCATGCTGCAGGGGCTGCTGAATGCGTCCCGCCTCCTACACGCTGCAGGGGCTGTTGAATGTGTCCCGCCTCCTGCACGCTGCAGGGGCTGCTGAATGCATCCCGCCTCCTGAATGCTGCAGGGGCTGCTGAATGCGTCCCGCCTCCTACACGCTGCAGGGGCTGCTGAATGCATCCCGCCTCCTGCATGCTGCAGGGACTGCTGAATGCGTCCCGCCTCCAGCATGCTGCAGGGGCTGTTGAATGCGTCCCGCCTCCTGCATGCTGCAAGGGCTGCTGAATGCGTCCCGCCTCCTGCATGCTGCAGGGGCTGCTGAATGTGTCCCGCCTCCTGCACGCTGCAGGGGCTGCTGAATGTGTCCCGCCTCCTGCACGCTGCAGGGGGTGCTGAATGTGTCCCGCCTCCTGCACGCTGCAGGGGCTGCTGAATGTGTCCCGCCTCCTGCACGCTGCAGGGGGTGCTGAATGTGTCCCGCCTCCTGCACGCTGCAGGGGCTGCTGAATGTGTCCCGCCTCCTGAATGCTGCAGGGGCTGCTGAATGTGTTTCGCCTCCTGCATGCTGCAGGGGCTGCTGAATGTGTCCCGCCTCCTACATGTTGCAAGGGCTGCTGAATGTGTTTCGCCTCCTGCACGCTGCAGGGGCTGCTGAATGTGTTTCGCCTCTTGCATGCTGCAGGGGCTGCTGAATGTGTTTCGCCTCCCGCACGCTGCAGGGGCTGCTGAATGTGTCCCGCCTCCTGCATGCTGCACGGGCTGCTGAATGTGTTTCGCCTCCTGCACGCTGCAGGGGCTGCTGAATGCGTCCCGCCTCCTGCACGCTGCAGGGGCTGCTGAAGGGGTCCCGCCTCCTGCACGCTGCAGCGGCTGCTGAACGTGTCCCTCCTCCTGCGCTGCACGGGCTGCTGAATGTGTCCCGCCTCCTGCATGCTGCAGGGGCTGCTGAATGTGTCCCGCCTCCTACATGCTGCTGGGGCTGCTGAATGTGTCCCGCCTCCTGCACGCTGCAGGGGCTGCTGAATGCGTCCCGCCTCCTGCATGCTGCAGGGGCTGCTGAATGCGTCCCGCCTCCTGCATGCTGCAGGGGCTGTTGAATGCGTCCCGCCTCCTGCATGCTGCAGGGGCTGCTGAATGCATCCCGCCTCCTGAATGCTGCAGGGGCTGCTGAATGTGTTTCGCCTCCTGCATGCTGCAGGGGCTGCTGAATGTGTCCCGCCTCCTACATGCTGCAAGGGCTGCTGAATGTGTTTCGCCTCCTGCACGCCGCAGGGGCTGCTGAATGTGTTTCGCCTCTTGCATGCTGCAGGGGCTGCTGAATGTGTTTCGCCTCCTGCACGCTGTAGGGGCTGCTGAATGTGTCCCGCCTCCTGCATGCTGCAGGGGCTGCTGAATGTGTTTCGCCTCCTGCACGCTGCAGGGGCTGCTGAATGCGTCCCGCCTCCTGCACGCTGCAGGGGCTGCTGAAGGGGTCCCGCCTCCTGCACGCTGCAGCGGCTGCTGAACGTGTCCCTCCTCCTGCACGCTGCAGGGGCTGCTGAATGTGTCCCGCCTCCTGCATGCTGCACGGGCTGCTGAATGTGTCCCGCCTCCTGCATGCTGCTGGGGCTGCTGAATGTGTCCCGCCTACTGCACGCTGCAGGGGCTGCTGAATGCGTCCCGCCTCCTGCATGCTGCAGGGGCTGTTGAACGCGTCCCGCCTCCTGCATGCTGCAGGGGCTGCTGAATGTGTTTCGCCTCTTGCATGCTGCAGGGGCTGCTGAATGTGTTTCGCCTCCTGCATGCTGCAGGGGCTGCTGAATGTGTCCCGCCTCCTGCACGCTGCAGGGGGTGCTGAATGTGTCCTGCCTCCTGCACGCTGCAGGGGCTGCTGAATGTGTTTCGCCTCCTGCATGCTGCAGGGGCTGCTGAATGTGTCCCGCCTCCTGCATGCTGCAGGGGGTGCTGAATGTGTCCCGCCTCCTGCACGCTGCAGGGGCTGCTAAATATGTTTCGCCTCCTGCATGCTGCAGGGGCTGCTGAATGTGTTTCGCCTCCTGCACGCTGCAGGGGCTGCTGAATGTGTCCCGCCTCCAGCATGCTGCAGGGGCTGCTGAATGTGTCCGCCTCCTGCATGCTGCAGGGGCTGCTGAATGTGTCCCACCTCCTGCACGCTGCAGGGGCTGCTGAATGCGTCCCGCCTCCTGCATGCTGCAAGGGCTGCTGAATGTGTCCCGCCTCCTGCACGCTGCAGGGGCTGCTGAATGTGTCCCGCCTCCTGCGCACTGCAGGGGCTGCTGAATGCGTCCCGCCTCCTGCACGCTGCAGGGGCTGCTGAATGCGTCCCACCTCCTGCACGCTGCAGGGGCTGCTGAATGTGTCTCGCCTCCTGCATGCTGCAGGGGCTGCTGAATGTATCCCGCCTCCTGCATGCTGCAAGGGCTGCTGAATGTGTCCCGCCTCCTGCACGCTGCAGGGGCTGCTGAATGTGTCCCGCCTCCTGCGCACTGCAGGGGCTGCTGAATGCGTCCCGCCTCCTGCACGCTGCAGGGGCTGCTGAATGCGTCCCACCTCCTGCACGCTGCAGGGGCTGCTGAATGTGTCTCGCCTCCTGCATGCTGCAGGGGCTGCTGAATGCGTCCCGCCTCCTGCACACTGCAGGGGCTGCTGAATGTGTCCCTCCTCCTGCACGCTGCAGGGGCTGCTGAATGTGTCACGCCTCCTGCACGCTGCAGGGGCTGCTGAATGCGTCTCACCTCCTGCACGCTGCAGTGGCTGCTGAATGTGTCCCACCTCCTGCACACTGCAGGGGCTGCTGAATGCGTCCCGCCTCCTGCACGCTGCAGGGGCTGCTGAATGTGTCCCTCCTCCTGCGCTGCACGGGCTGCTGAATGTATCCCGCCTCCTGCATGCTGCAAGGGCTGCTGAATGTGTCCCGCCTCCTGCACGCTGCAGGGGCTGCTGAATGTGTCCCGCCTCCTGCGCACTGCAGGGGCTGCTGAATGCGTCCCGCCTCCTGCATGCTGCAGGGGCTGCTGAATGCGTCCCACCTCCTGCACGCTGCAGGGGCTGCTGAATGTGTCTCGCCTCCTGCATGCTGCAGGGGCTGCTGAATGCGTCCCGCCTCCTGCACACTGCAGGGGCTGCTGAATGTGTCCCTCCTCCTGCACGCTGCAGGGGCTGCTGAATGTGTCACGCCTCCTGCACGCTGCAGGGGCTGCTGAATGCGTCTCACCTCCTGCACGCTGCAGTGGCTGCTGAATGTGTCCCACCTCCTGCACACTGCAGGGGCTGCTGAATGCGTCCCGCCTCCTGCACGCTGCAGGGGCTGCTGAATGTGTCCCGCCTCCTGCTCGCTGCAGGGGCTGCTGAATGTGTCCCTCCTCCTGCACGCTGCAGGGGCTGCTGAATGTGTCCCGCCTCCTGCTCGCTGCAGGGGCTGCTGAATGTGTCCCTCCTCCTGCACGCTGCAGGGGCTGCTGAATGTGTCCCGCCTCCTGCACGCTGCAGGGGCTGCTGAATGTGTCCCTCCTCCTGCACGCTGCAGGGGCTGCTGAATGTGTCCCACCTCCTGCGCACTGCAGGGGCTGCTGAATGCGTCCCGCCTCCTGCACGCTGCAGGGGCTGCTGAATGTGTCCCTCCTCCTGCACGCTGCAGGGGCTGCTGAATGCGTCTCGCCTCCTGCGCTGCATGGGCTGGTGAATGTGTCCCGCCTCCTGCACGCTGCAGGCGTTGCTGAATGCGTCCCGCCTCCTGCACGCTGCAGGGGCTGCTGAATGTGTCCCGCCTCCTGCACGCTGCAGGGGCTGCTGAATGTGTCCCGCCTCCTGCATGCTGCAGGGGCTGCTGAATGTGTCCCGCCTCCTGCACGCTGCAGGGGCTGCTGAATGCGTCCCGCCTCCTGCACGCTGCAGGGGCTGCTGAATGTACCCCACCTCCTGCACGCTGCAGGGCTGCTGAATGTGTCCCGGTCTCACCAGGAAGAGTTCATTTCAGTGGCCTGAGCTGAGTTCTTGTCAGGGTAGACGGTGCCCACCCTGTGGAAATAGTGGGTGGCCGCCATCTACCTACGTGGACGCTCGATTTGTACCCAGTGTACATGCAACAGATGTGCAGTCTCACACGCAGCACACTCACACTCTGTGGGAGCTAGTTTGTGGGGCCCCTGCAGCCAGAGGCATTTTAAGACCTGGGCAAAGTGGGCTCTGGTCCAGGGCCCCAGCCTTTCAGGGGGTCCCTGATAGAGCCAGCTGTGTTCTGCAGAGAGTATTGCCTGATGACCTTGACAAATTAATAAACAGATTTTTTTAAATATCGTTTCCTTTAATTTATTTTAATGTGGTTGATGTGTGAGAGTCTATTATAGTCATTTTAAAAGAAACGTATTTATTTTTCATGCAACATCCATAACAAAAATCTTTTAGATCACAAAAGGACTCACATAGGAGTAATATGTGACTTGGCCAGAGAGGGCATGAGAAGCTGAAATTGAATCAAATTCAAACCTGTTCTGAACAGGGGCCCCCTCAAATAGGTTTCGTCCAGGGCCCCCCAAATCCTTAAAATGTCCCTGCCTGCAGTATACTGGGCTTTCATAGTTTCATTCGTGGGTAGTAGATCCTTTCCCCGCCGGTGTCCTGGGGCCTCCTCACCATGAGTGTGAACTGAGGCAGAGCACGTCACACCTCTCACGTCACCCACCACGTGCCGTGGCCAGTGCGTCACGGGCCCTCGTGCAAGGAGGGACATGGGCCCCTGGCTGTTGTTTGAATGATAAAATACAGCAATGATCAGGGCTCAGTGGCCCCCTCTGGGCCTCGGTGCCACTGCACCTGCTGCACTAACGGGTTCTCTGCCCTGGACACGTCCTCTGGTGGGGTACACCCGCCGCAGGGGGCCTAGCACCCGTTCAACTGTCAGCCTCCCTCATGGGCGGGTGCAACAGGCTCGAATGTTTTTTGTACACAAGGCTTCTTTCGCTGTAAATACCAGAGGCCTCATTTATGAAAGCCTTGCGCCAACGGTGCGTCACTTTTTCCCATGTTAAAAGTGACGCACCGGCGGCGCAAGTCCTTCATAAATAAGGCCCCAGATGTTGCTCTTTCGTCATGTCTGGCCTCCGGGAGGCCGCGGTCCGGGCGAGCTGTGCTGTGATTCGCTCAGCACCATCGACAGTGAGCTGGGCCGTGCTCAGCGTCCTGACGGCGGCGTCACAGCTGTGGGAAGAGCGACGCGCCGGAGAGGCCATGGATAGAATGAGCACGCATCAGTACAGCGTGCCCGCACGTTCACCCGTGTTCATCCACGGCCGGCTGAACCTAAGGGCTCAACGAGGGGGCGACAGGTACAGTGAGGCCACACGGTGTTTAAAAACAATACCCAGTCTCCCGCCAAAACTGTCATTCTCTCGCACCGAAGGTTGAGGTGTGAGAAGACCCTTCGACGCGTGGCGCTCATGGTGACGTCACGGCAGAGGGGACACGCCAAGGGGGGTGCTGTGGGGCAGAGACTCAGAACTCATCACAGAGGTAAGAACACCCCCAGTGCAGGCAGAGGTTTACTTAAAAAGAAAAAGTGTAAAACACCAAAACCAATACTACACGTGGCAAGCCAAGGAAAAGCAACTTTCACAATCAACAAGTCCTGCCTACCACATTTGCCACGGGGTTTCCTTGCCTGAGACGAGGCTCCCACACGCTCTGGGGCATATCCATCAAAAGTTCACGAATGCAGGGCAAGAAGTGAGTTGCTGTGCTGCGTTGCGTGAACGGGTAGGAGCAGAAAAGCAGCGCGTCTACGCAGATACAGCGCGGCCCGTCTCTCTCACTGTGGCTACAACAAATAGCGACGTGGTTGACTTATAGGTTCAGTGGTGCTTAGGGTTTAGATTCACACTAAAGATTAATCAATTTCAAATCAGTTGTACGGTGCTCAAAGGTATGGAGAACCACTATCTGTAGCGACGAAACGCGTTGGCTGTTGTTTGGAAGAAATCAGAATTAAAACAAGACAAGAACTTCATCTGAAAATTGGAACTGTTGACTCACATGTTCTTTGCCTATGATATCTGTGATATTCTGAATAAGTGGAATTAATTTAATGAACATACGTGTGCTTGGGAGCTAGAAGTTTCTCTCACTGTGGCTGCCTCGCGCCAGCGCAGGGACCTTGCGTCAAGCTGCAAGGGGGCGTATGTTGCGAACAGGATTGTTTCTGTGCGGACAGGGGACAGGGACACCCGCATACACAAAAAGAACCCCCTGCGGCACATCCCTCTTTCTATGCACCATACCGAACGCAGCACGCCTAGAAAGAGGAAGACAAGAAGAAATCGACATATGGTAGGTGTAGCGATTTCACATAATATACGCTTTACAATCCTTAGTAACTCTGTAATTACATGAAATGCATGGGTGGATACACGCAAACACCCACGCTCCACCCATGGAACACCCCCCGCTGAGAAGCGTATCGCAATGCAGCGAGAGCTGCCACACTGCCTTTCATTTCTTCACAAAGCCAGGCAAATCCAGGCTTCTGTTTGAATTTGTAATCCCAAGGCCCTACATCACCTGGTGTGACGCAAAGGTGACGCTTCCGATTAGTACATTTGAGCCTCAGTTCTTAGCATTTTACCTTAAAATGTTGCGCCAGGCAAGGGTTAATGTTTTTCGATTGTTGGACTCCAAACTACACCAACACGTCCCCTCATTGCGGGGCTGGGAGTGCACATGGTGAGGGGCTCTGGACGGATGCTGGACTGTGTGAGGACCACATCCTGTCTTGCCTGGCCCAAGCCTAACTGTAGGAAGGTAGATCCCGGACTATGTTTGCCCCCAACTTTTTGCCTGGTGTTTTGCTGGTTTTCTGACTTAGTTGACCTGGGGCCCTGCTATTCAGGGCCCCAGGCCTACTGCTCTCTCTGTAAAATGGATTCCATGTACCTTAGGTACATATCTAGTTGGATACTGAGTCACCTTATCAGTCCCTGTTGGACAGGCCGCATGTTCGAGCTGTCCCCCCTCCCCGCAATGGGACCAGGACCCTGGCTCTCCCTGCATCCCCAGCCAGAGTCCACCAACGACCACCCGAAGTACCCTGCAATCCATCCACTACAAGACACCAGCTCCGGACCCAGCTGGCCCGGGTCACCATCTACCCCACGACATCGACCCGGCCGCCATCTTGGGGCACTGCAGCACGAGGCCGCGTGGCCTCAACTCGACCCTAACCCCGGACCCGGCCGGCCCCGACATCGAGGCCCCACCATCCTCCCAGGAGGCAGAGTGACCACTTGGCGAGTCAATGGGAGAAGGAATCGTCAACGGCTCTCCTCCGCCAGGTGTCGATCACCCCAGGCCGCCTGGGCGCTGGCTCCACCCCCCTGCTGGGTGTCTGGACTCCCTCATCCCGGACCTCCCGGCCCCCAGGCGCGAGGGTCCGGACATCAAAGGGGACCAGACCTATAACTGGGGCAGGACCAGACCAGGAAGGCAGTTGTATCCTGGAGTCGAGAGACCCGAGAAGAACTCATCCGTGACTTGGCCTGCTGGCGCTGCCGCGGCCCTCTGCCTCGTGAAACCATCGTCTTGGCCTGCTGGCGCTGCCGCGGCCCTCTGCCTCGTGAAACCATCGTCTTGGCCTGCTGGCGCTGCCGCGGCCCTCTGCCTCGTGAAACCATCGTCTTGGCCTGCTGGCGCTGCCGCGGCCCTCTGCCTCGTGAAACCATCGTCTTGGCCTGCTGGCGCTGCCGCGGCCCTCTGCCTCGTGAAACCATCGTCTTGGCCGGCTGGCGCTGCCGCGGCCCTCTGCTTTATGAGACTATCACCTTGGCCTGCTGGCGCTGCCGCGGCCCGATCCACAGACACTCCAGCTCGAGGATTGTGAGCTCGCCTTTTTACCACTACCTGTACCGATCCGGTACCAAGACTGTCCCGCTACCCCCTTTCCCTACAGAGACTAGAAGTGAGAGGACCCCCGGGTCCAAGATATCCTGTATCGCTGATATCCTTGCCTTAAGAACCTTATATAAAGCCTTGAACTCGACTTGGTGTGGTGCCTGTTTGTGGGGAGGGAGGTAACTTGTCTGTACGATCACCGGAGACGGTCCCCCCCCCGGGGATCTCTCCCTCGGTATCCGGCCGACCCTCAGGGTCCCCGTCTAACATTGGTGGCCAGCGACGGGATCCGAACCTACGCATAATCGTACAGAAAGTCACTCGCCCCACCACACACAACAACCATGTCAATAGAGAGCGGAACAACGGAAAAATTTCAGATGGAAAAATTGGAAGACTACAACCACCGGGAACTGAAGCAATATTGCATAGAACTTGGACTTCCAACCACAGGTCTTAGCACAAAGGAAGACTTCAAACGAGCCCTAGAAGCTTGGGCAGAAACGGGTACGGCCGTACCCCGAACACAAACAACCGAAACGAGCCCCGCACCAACTAAAGAAAGAGCGGATCTCTCCCTGGAAGAGATCCGAGAAAGAGAAAAAACCAGACTCCACGAATTAGAACTTGCCCGACTTCGCTTGGATGGGGAACTCAAGCTGGCAGAACAAAAAATAACCCTGGAACACTTACGGCTCAGGGAAGAGCGGGAAGACAAGCAAAGACAGAGGGAGCTAGAGGAAAAGAGACTAGAGTACGAACATGAGCGCAATCTCAAAGCACTGGAGATCCAGAAACAGAATAAAGACCTCGGGCTCCCCGAACGACCGACCCCGGCTGCCTCGACCGAACCCAAGGTTCACATCCCCAAAGATGTCATCCGGGAATACCACAAGAACGATGATATCCAGCAGTGGTTTAAAGCCTATGAGGTGGCAATGACCTCCCACCGGATTCCCCGAAGCGATTGGGGAGCCGGATTATGGGGGAGGTTTGTCAACGAAGGGCGGGACGCCCTGCTGCAACTCCCGGACCAGCTGATGACCTCCTACGACCACATGAAGGCCGCCCTCCTCACTCGATACGGGCTCACACCTGAGATGTACCGCCAACGGTTCCGCGACTGCAAACGGATTCCGGGTACAACTTGGGTGGAGTACGTGAACTTTTTTAGCCGAGCCTTCGAGGGGTGGATCAAGGGCAACAAAGTAACCACCTACGAACAACTCTTTGACCTTATCGTATGGGAACACCTGTCGAACAACTGCTTCGTGGAGCTCCGGCAACACCTCCTGGACAGCAAGCTAACCGACCCTCGACAACTCGCCGCCGAAGCCGACCGGTGGGAAAGCACCCGAGTTGGCCGGAGCGCACCCAGCGAAGTATCCAGATCGTATCGCCCCCGAGGGGGAGGAGGAAGTCAGGGTCGGGGGAGAGACCCCGGCCCCTCGTCACCCCCCAGAAACCCCTCGACCCCGGTTGGCCGGGGAAGCCCTGCCGTCCGGGCCGGTTTCCGGGCCAACATTACGTGCCACAGGTGCCAGCGACCCGGCCACTACGCCAGTGATCCCAACTGCCCAAAGAATCCGAACACTACTCCCCGCCAAGTTGCAGCGGCGGCCCTAGGGGAAGAAATAATCCCGGAAGACCAAGAGGAGTACGAGACCGATCCCTCTGAATGGGCACCCGCCGCCATGGCACTGGTCTGCTTAGGGAAGAGAGACATGATTCCGCGGGCCCCCCTTCCCGCCAACACACAGAAGTACGGTCAATGGGTCAACATCAATGGCCGCCGGGCGGAAGCCCTCCGCGACACCGGGGCCAGTGTAACGGCGGTCCGACGCCACCTCGTCACTCCAGACCAAATCTTGCCGAACATTCTTTGCCCTGTTCGATCAGCCGACAACTCCGAAAGCCTATGCCACATGGCCTGCGTCCCCTTCGAGTGGGGAGGAGTAACAGGGATGTTAAAAGTAACTGTCCGCGATGATGCCCCCGTGGACTGCCTCCTAGGAAACGACCTTGAAAGCTCTCCCTGGGCAGCTGTCGAACGGAGGGAGCACCTGGGGATGCTTGGCCTCCCCGAATGGGTCTGCGTCACGACCCGGTCCATGACCGCCCGCGCGGTCCCCAGCCCAGAAGAGCCCGAGTGGCCAGAACCTCCTCCCGCGCTCATCCCAGAGGAGGCCGCCCCAGAAGCCATTCCCTTGACCCAAACCGAAGAAGGACCCGACCAGCTTCGGGACGTCCCTGACCTGGCACAATGGCGGCAGGAGGGAGGCCCCACGCAGGAACAATTCCGGGCCGAGCAAAAAACCTGTCCTTCTCTCGAAGGACTCCGGCAGCAAGCCCTGGCCCAGAGCACCGGGGATACCTCGGGGGCCCACTGGATCTACTGGGACCAAGACCTGCTCTACAGCGAGCAGAAAATTGCAGAACTAGGGGCCAGTCGGGTGCTGGTGGTGCCCCTTCGCTTCCGAGACTTCCTCCTGAACTTAGCCCACGATGTCCCCCTTGCCGGACACCTGGGGCAGGATAAAACCTACGACCGCCTGGTGACCCATTTTTTCTGGCCCCACATGCGGAAGGATGTCACCAACCACTGCAAGGCCTGCCCCACCTGCCAGGCCAGCGGAAAAAGTGGCCGAAAAATCAAAGCATCATTACAACCCTTTCCTGTCGTCACCACCCCGTTTGAACGAGTGGGAATAGACATTGTGGGGCCCCTCGACCCTCGAACAGTCCAAGGACACCGGTTCATCCTGGTCCTTGTAGACCACGCCACCCGCTATCCCGAGGCCATCCCCCTTCGGACTGTGACGGCCCCCGTGGTGGGCCGGGCCCTGATGGGGATCTTCTCCCGGGTGGGGTTCCCCCGGGAGGTCGTCAGTGACAGGGGCACGAACTTTATCTCCAGATATATGAAGTCCCTCTGGCAGCAATGCGGGGTCACCTACAAATTCACGACCCCCTATCACCCGCAAGGAAACGGACTGGTCGAGAGATTCAACCGCACCCTCAAGGGGATGATTATGGGTCTAGAAGAACCCCTTCGACGCCAGTGGGACGTGCTGCTGCCATGCCTCCTGTTTGCCTATCGGGAGGTCCCGCAGAAGTCCCTCGGCTTCAGCCCCTTTGAACTACTGTACGGACACCCCGTCCGGGGCCCCCTCAGCCTAGTCAAGGAAGGTTGGGAGCAGCCTCCCCAGAAAACTCCCCCGGACATCTACCGGTATCTCCTGGCTCTCCGCAACCAGACCCGGCAGTTCCGAGACACCGCCAAAGCCAACCTCGAGGCCAGTCAGGAGGACATGAAGAGGTGGTACGATCAGCACACGTCCTCCATTGAGTTCGAACCTGGACAACAGGTCTGGGTGATGTCCCCGGTTGAGCCCTGTGCCCTCCAAGACAGATGGTCCGGGCCCTTCAAGGTAATCGAACGCAAGGGGCCCGTCACCTATTTAATCGACATGGAGACTGCCCGGAACCCCCTACGGGTCCTCCATGCCAACAGGCTCAAACCCCATTTTGTGCGATCCGAACTCAGCCTCCTAATGGCTACCGATACTGGGACAGAAGAAGACTCCGAACCCTTTCCGGACTTACTGAGGGCCCTCGAGCAGGATGGCTCAGTGGAAGGGGTCCAGCTCTCCGAGGCCCTGTCCCCGGAGCAACGCCAAGACTGCCAAACGCTCCTGAGGCAGTTCGCCTCCCTGTTCTCCCTCACCCCCGGAGTCACCCCCTGGTGCCTCCACGATGTGGACACCGGGGACAGCCCTCCTATTCGACACCGAGCATACCGCGTACCAGACCGGGTACGAGCCTGCATCCAGACCGAGGTGTCCAAGATGCTGACCCTAGGAGTGATCGAACCCTCAGACAGTCCCTGGGCGAGCCCAGTCGTCCTGGTTCCCAAGGCAGCTGCCCCGGGCGTTGCCCCTGAGCTCCGGTTCTGCGTGGACTATCGAGGGCTGAATGCAGTTACCCGGACCGACGCTCATCCCATCCCCGGGCAGACGAGCTAATTGACCGGATGGGGGCCGCCCGCTACCTGAGCATCTTCGACCTAACAGCGGGCTACTGGCAGATCGGCCTCACCCCTAGGGCCCAAGAACGATCCGCCTTCTCTACCCCAGACGGGCACTACCACTTTAAAGTCATGCCCTTCGGCATGAAAAACGCCCCGGCAACGTTCCAACGGCTGGTAAACCAGGTACTGGCGGGCCTGGAAGACTTCAGCGCCGCCTACCTGGACGACATTGCTGTGTACAGCCACCAGTGGACCGACCACCTCCGCCACCTGCGGGAGGTTCTACACGCCCTCCAGCAAGCCGGGCTCACCATCAAGGCCAGCAAGTGCCAAGTTGGCCAAGGGTCCGTGACCTACCTGGGACACCAAGTGGGAAGCGGGCTGGTGGCCCCTCTCCAACTCAAGATTGCTGCCATCCACGCCTGGCAACCCCCTACGAGCCAAACGGAGGTCCGGGCCTTCCTGGGGCTCACCGGATACTACCGGCGGTTCGTGAAGGACTATGGCAGCATCGTGGGGCCCCTCACAGAGCTCACCTCCAAAAAGAGCCCCAAAACCGTCAACTGGACCCCGGACTGCCAATCAGCCTTCGAGAAGCTAAAGACCGCCATGTGCACGGCCCCCGTGCTCCAGGCTCCCGACTACAGTCGGGAATTCATTGTGCAGACGGACGCCTCCGATCATGGTGTGGGGGCCGTCCTCTCCCAACTCAACGCCGAAGGGGTCGACCATCCGGTGGTCTTCATCAGCAGACGCCTCTTGCCCCGAGAACAGCGCTGGAGCACCATTGAGAGGGAGGCCTTCGCCGTAGTCGGGGCACTCAAGAAGCTCCGGCCATACCTCTTCGGCACCCACTTCCGGGTGCAAACAGACCACCGACCCCTGCAATGGCTGATGCAAATGCGGGGGGAGAACCCGAAGCTGTTGCGCTGGTCCATCTCCCTGCAGGGGATGGACTTCACGGTGGAACATCGTCCAGGCCAGGACCACGCCAACGCCGACGGCCTGTCACGCTTTTTCCGCCTCAGCGAGGAGAGTCCCCAGGAAGATGGCTGACTCTCCCCGCCTTCAGCTGGGGGGGACGCATGTTGGACAGGCCGCATGTTCGAGCTGTCCCCCCTCCCCGCAATGGGACCAGGACCCTGGCTCTCCCTGCATCCCCAGCCAGAGTCCACCAACGACCACCCGAAGTACCCTGCAATCCCTCCACTACAAGACACCAGCTCCGGACCCAGCTGGCCCGGGTCACCATCTACCCCACGACATCGACCCGGCCGCCATCTTGGGGCACTGCAGCACGAGGCCGCGTGGCCTCAACTCGACCCTAACCCCGGACCCGGCCGGCCCCGACATCGAGGCCCCACCATCCTCCCAGGAGGCAGAGTGACCACTTGGCGAGTCAATGGGAGAAGGAATCGTCAACGGCTCTCCTCCGCCAGGTGTCGATCACCCCAGGCCGCCTGGGCGCTGGCTCCACCCCCCTGCTGGGTGTCTGGACTCCCTCATCCCGGACCTCCCGGCCCCCAGGCGCGAGGGTCCGGACATCAAAGGGGACCAGACCTATAACTGGGGCAGGACCAGACCAGGAAGGCAGTTGTATCCTGGAGTCGAGAGACCCGAGAAGAACTCATCCGTGACTTGGCCTGCTGGCGCTGCCGCGGCCCTCTGCCTCGTGAAACCATCGTCTTGGCCTGCTGGCGCTGCCGCGGCCCTCTGCCTCGTGAAACCATCGTCTTGGCCTGCTGGCGCTGCCGCGGCCCTCTGCCTCGTGAAACCATCGTCTTGGCCTGCTGGCGCTGCCGCGGCCCTCTGCCTCGTGAAACCATCGTCTTGGCCTGCTGGCGCTGCCGCGGCCCTCTGCCTCGTGAAACCATCGTCTTGGCCGGCTGGCGCTGCCGCGGCCCTCTGCTTTATGAGACTATCACCTTGGCCTGCTGGCGCTGCCGCGGCCCGATCCACAGACACTCCAGCTCGAGGATTGTGAGCTCGCCTTTTTACCACTACCTGTACCGATCCGGTACCAAGACTGTCCCGCTACCCCCTTTCCCTACAGAGACTAGAAGTGAGAGGACCCCCGGGTCCAAGATATCCTGTATCGCTGATATCCTTGCCTTAAGAACCTTATATAAAGCCTTGAACTCGACTTGGTGTGGTGCCTGTTTGTGGGGAGGGAGGTAACTTGTCTGTACGATCACCGGAGACGGTCCCCCCCCCGGGGATCTCTCCCTCGGTATCCGGCCGACCCTCAGGGTCCCCGTCTAATAGTCCCTGTACAGGGTACCTTAGGTACCCAGGGCATAGGTGTACCCAGGGCCTACCAGGGGCTGCAGCATGTATTATGCCACCCCTGGCTGGCCATCCAAATCTGACACAACTGGCTGCACGACAGCTGGGGCAAGGTGGTGTAATCACCCTTTGCTTTAGATATAGTATACCTATATCTAACCCTAAAATGGACACACAGATCTCCTATCAGTCACTCCTATGGCAGGCCTTGACAATCCTGAAGGCAGAGTGCTTGGAATCGTGTGAGATAGTGCTCTGGCATGAGCTGAGCCTGTCTGCGGCTTTCGGGATCCATCCCTTAGCCGTTTCCATGATATCGCATACCATATACTCTTAAGTGCATTATAATCCTCGCGGTTATATGCCAACTCTGGTATCGCTTTATCAAAACATGTCGAGTAAGGTGTCATACGAATTGGAATACTAACCCCTCGCCAATTCTGGCGACGGGGTTAGCATTCCACCCTTCTAGAGGGACACGACATGTATGTAACCCCGGTTAAAGTCAGACAGAGCCTTAGAATCCACAAAATGGATGCTGCCACCGAGACACAAGTCTGCCCTCCTGCTGCTGGGAGTCCTCCCAGAGCAGGAGATAAGGACAAAGGGTTTCCTGCCAGGGGCGGTGCCAACACCGTCCCAGACAGGATTTTGTGTATTGTAGGTAGGCAGGGCTTCAGAGGAAGGTGACTGCACGTGGCACCCCGGTGCTCACTGTGCATAGGCTGGCTTGAACCAGTTCCAGGGACACTCCAGACCCTGTGCTGGGGAAAAGCCCGCCAAGGAAGTGGGTGTAACCACCCCCCTCCTGGTCCCACCCCTAGGGCAGGACTTAGTCGCGTGCCAGCCCCCTTTTCCCAGATAAAGGTAGGAGCAGGCCCCCTTCCAAATTAGATCATCTTTGAATCCTGAAACTACTTTCTACGAAAGGAACTCAAGACTTCTTCCTAAGATTTCTCCCTTGTGGCTAAGGAGTAGTCACCCTGCATCCGCAGGCACCATCAAGAACACTGCGGTCTGCTGCACGTCCTTCCTCCGGAATCCGACTGCCCAGCTCGACGAGAACCGGCTTCCCTGGCACCTCTGACCTCTACCCACCGCTACAGCCAAGCTGAGAACCGTGGGTGCGACGAGACCTCGAGGGACCGGCCATCTTCAAGACTGCACGACTTCTGCACAGCAAGCCCGCCGAGTAATTTCCTGGTGAGTGCTTTGGGGTCCGAGAAGCCCCGACCCTGAGCAGCTCCAGCACCGAAGTGCAGCCTCCCAGCATCTCCACGATCTGCGTGGGGCCCTTCTGCTTTTTGCTGCTCACCGCGTTGTTTGGCTACTAGCCCGCTGGCTTGTGGCCTTCTGAACAACGCCCGACGACATCACTGCTGCTGGTCTGGTTGCTCCAGACTGGCCCTTGCTCCCTTCCCGAAGAGGAGCACCCCGGACCCTCCTGGTCCACTCAAGACGCCATTTTGAGTCCACCGCGTGGGCTTGAATTAGCCAAGGCTTGTTGCCCAATCCTGGGTAACTTCGACGCCGACAGCTTCATCCATCGTGGGACAGCTCGCCTCTCCATCCTGGTCGCCGACAACGCCTCCTGGTCCGTGAGATCTGCAGAGCCAGCGTCGCCCACTCACCTAGTCGAGGTGACTGCCATCCGGTGCCCTCCTGGTGCCCACTGATTACTGGCTAGTAGTCACGAACTTGGTCCCCTCTGCTTTCAGGTGTCATCCATCTTCCAGATCCAGGCTTGGATCAACTCGAACTATCTTCACTGGTCGCCTGCCAGCATCTTTTCTTCCAGGCTCCTGGTCCGGCAACGAGGATTCCCGACGTCTTTTGAGACCTATGCAGCTGCAGCCCCTGGGCTAGGTAACTTTGGCATTTCGGTGCCCCAGCATAGCCTCACTACCCAAGGGTCAGGATCCACTGTCGTTTTCTTCCTACCAGGTCGGGTTCGCCCGTAAACACTAACTTTAACTTTACTAGCTTCCATAGACTTTGTCCCGCATCCCGCGTGAGAGTGCACACTCTGCACCCGAGTCCCCTAGGTCTCCTAGAAGTAATCTAACGATTCTATAGTCAAGTCCTAGCGATTCCAAAACCTATTAGTACTGTACTTACCTGCTAGTAATTTCGCATTCCACTTTTAGCGTATATGGTTTTTCGTGCCCCTCGGGCATTTGTGTAACGTGCTAACTTAAAAGTATTTTCGTAAGAGTTTTGTTGTGTGCTTAGCTCCCTGTCTCATAAAGAGCCAGGGTAGTCTTGTTATAAATAAATACACTGTTTATTTTCATAACAACTTGTGTGGTGTCCTTTCACTGGGTGTTTAAGGGGTAATGTGATGGTAAAACAGCTGGCTTAACACGCCCTCTAGAGTCTTAGCCTTAGACTGCTCGTATCCATGCTACTAGGATAGCTGGTCTATAAGGTTGACTTACAACCAATCATCAATAAGGGTTGTTTGGACTGATATATAGTGATCACTAGAATAGTGAACACTGCACATCAGGCCAACTTCTCACATTGGTAACACTGCCACATCCTGTCCTGCCTGGCCCACATCTCACACTTCCGCAGCCAGTTCCGCCTGACACAGACCTCAAACCCCCACAGCTTGTCCCGCCAGACCCAGGCCTCACACCGCCACATCCTGTCTTGCCTGACCCATACCTCACACTTCTGCAGCCAGTTCCGCCTGATACAGACCTCAAACCCCCACAGCCTGTCCCGCTTGGCCCGGGCCTCACACAACCACAGCCTGTCCTGCCTGACCCAGGCCTCACACAACCACAGCCCATCTCGCCTAACCCATGCCTCACACCGCCACAACCCGTCCTGCCTGACCCATGCCTCACACCGCCACAACCCGTCCTGCCTGACCCAGTCCTCACACCGCCACAACCCATCCTGCCAGACCCAGGCCTCACACCGCCACAACCCGTCCTGCCTGACCCAGGACTCACACCGCCACAACCCGTCCTGCCTGACCCATGCCTCACACCGCCACAACCCGTCCTGCCTGACCCAGTCCTCACACCGCCACAACCCATCCTGCCAGACCCAGGCCTCACACCGCCACAACCCGTCTTGCCAGACCCAGGACTCACACCGCCACAACCCATCCTGCCTGACCCAGGACTCACACCGCCACAACCCGTCCTGCCTGACCCAGTCCTCACACCGCCACAACCCGTCCTGCCTGACCCAGTCCTCACACCGCCACAACCCGTCCTGCCTGACCCAGTCCTCACACCGCCACAACCCATCCTGCCTGACCCAGGACTCACACATCTGTGGAAATCGAAAATCATTGCCCTTAACATGAGCTGAAGCCATCTTGTTTGTGGCATCCATTGTGTTAGCTATGTAATTCTTCTGTCTTCACTGTTGCTTGCCTTTCTATTCTGCTTGTGTCATCAGCTTTAGTTAACTCCTTCTGTACTGAGCCAAAGCAATGTACATGCTCAGAAAAGGCCTGTAGCTGCTTAACGATGTAAGCAGTTCTGTTCCCCCTCCCACTTTGCTGACTAAGTGATCTCCCATCTACCCATGTTTGTCGGTAGTTATTCCTGTGTATTCTTGTACCTTTTATTTCCAACTACATGCTTACTCTGCAACAAAGGCTTTATAAAGGCACCATGGTCTGTGTATTAAATGTATTACCTCAGGCAGCACCGGAGCGTGTTGTATTGACGTAGTCCCACTCATGAGTAATTAATAAGCTTGTTATTTGAATTCCAGCTTCTATTTTGTTGGTCTATGGACCCGTGGACAGAGAAGGGAGAACCCTGCACCGGTGCGCTTATTAAAAGGCACATTTCCACACAGCCCGCTAGACGCAGACTTCACACTGCCACAGCCAGATCCCACCTGATGCACACCTCACTCCGCCACACCCTGTCCTGCCTGACCCAGGCCTCACACCTCCACAGCCTGTCCTGCTTGACCCAGTCCTTACACCGCCCTCCTGCTTCTTACCTGTCTTCATCAGGTCTACCCCTACCCCCACCCAAATGAACACAGAGCCCCCAGCACACACAGGCCATTGTTAGGGGAGAGCACCACAGCAGCTGAGCAGGAGTTCCATGTGGGGATTAGACAAGGACCAAAGAGGCACTAATGTTCGGTGTGCGGAGGGGGGTATGGGCAGCCTTGGGGAGAACCAAACCAGGCACCTGCCCATGAGCAACACCATTGAAAGGGGTAGCTAAGGCAACAAAAGTCGTGAAAATATGATGAAGACTCTTTGAAAAGTGTCAATTGAATACATCTCATTATATTACAGAATAGAGTAACATTTATTGAAACATATTTTTTTAAACATGAAAAATTCAAGGGTAGCCTTGACCTGATAACATTACCATAAATTAACCAGGATTTGCCTGTTTGCCATGCTCTCAGTTAATATGGCCTACCTTGTTATTAAATGTGAAGCAGTATTAACTTATATTAACCATAGCCAAGGGATAGTTTTGTTCAGCACAGATCGTGAACTGAATAACATCTATGTGCACTCATGTGTCGTAGATCACAATTTTCCACAAAACACATAAAACATATAGTATATATTCACATAGTTTTAGAAAAACAAACAATACAGAAGAAAGATTGAGCAGTGTTATTTATTCACACCGTCAATTGTCAAATGCATATTGTACATACACAAAATTCATACCCAAAGGTGCCCGGAGCGACAGGGAGAGAAGGGGGGGTCATAAGAGAGGTGATTTTATGAGGATAAGGAGATGTGAGCAAGTGATAATTGTGCAAACAATGAAATCAAAAGTCATCAGCAGAAGATTCTGAAGCTGAATTACATAGCCCTTAATGCAACATTATATACATGATTAGTCCTAGCCAAGCCTGAGAAGTGAACAAACACAGTGAAGCAATCCCTGTTGCTTATGGATGGCTTGAAACGAAGTGTCGACGTTTCGACCCCGAATGTATGTATGTTCAGTAGCACCTTAAGAGGGGGTCTTCATCAGGATTGTGGTGGAGGGGTAAGGGCGGGAGGAGTGGGGCACCTAGGATGCCTCCTAAGTGCGCAATGACTGTTTAGCCGGCTCTCTCGGGTCACCCAAAACAGTCATGCACACTTTACCTGTTCTCCGTGCAGGCTGCATTACAGCCTGCGTGGAGAACATGTCCATCCATACAGGCCCTGGCTGAGTGCCGTGCCACGGTGCTCAGACCAATCAAAACTCTGCATTGCAGCATTGTGATAGGTCAGGGGAGGTGTGTGCTGTGTGCTTCATGTTCCTGGAAGATGAGAGCAGGAGCAGAGACGCTGGATCTGGCAGGAAGGTAAGTGTTTTTTTATTTTAAATTGTGACCCACATGCCCCCCTACATCCCCGTGCCCGCCTCACCACCTGTGTGCTGTGCCGGCCGCCACTCACAGAAATTGAAGATCAAACACAGTGACAGGACCTGTGTTCCTTGAAGCTGTGTTTCACAACCCATGTACCTCATTGAAGATCCGTACCCCGAAAAGCAATCTGTCGGGCAACAAGACCGCTTCTCTTTGTTAATCCATTAATTACAGTTGTTGTGGTATCGACCCTCACCTGGAGTTATTCTGTTTCTTAAGTCATGGTATCTAGCAGTTACCACTCAACTTTATATTTAAATAAAAGATTCTCAAGCAGGCTGTCCCACATCACCGGAATGTCTACATGCTAAGATACTAAATAAAATACACAGTGCTGTGATACATTTCACGTCTTGAGTGATGTTATCAATGTTGTGACGAGGGATGAAATATGTGAGGGTAGAAGCGGTGCATGGCGAGGAACGAGTTATCATTACTTGAAGATTCGAGGTAAAGTTACTAGTAAATTTAAGTGTTTTGTTTTAAAGTTTAAAATATTATGTTGCAATTGACATTGTCACCTAACTATAACCTCATTTGAACCTTTTTTCATTGAATATCTAAAGTTATTTTTGAATACCTAACTATGACTGTCACTTTAACCTTTGTTTTTTTCATATAAGTCACAGTGAATGTAGACAAGGCAGGCCTATTGGTTTTGTCAAAGGGTAATTGCAATGTCTGTCAATAAACATTTAAAAAAAGTATTTGTAGTCAAAGCAACATTAAAAAAAGTGTCACAGTCATTTCTCCAGCCACATCTTGCAGCCATAAGGCCAACCGCAGTAGGTCTCTGCATTATCAAACTAAAGAGCAAAATACTAGCTTTGGAAATGCTTAAAAATATCTTACCATGTTCCTGAGGCCTTGTTCTATAGACTCATATAAACATAAGTTAAAATTTTAAAATTATTTCCAGGGTCTACTGTACTCCTGGAACCTCCCACAGTACTTAAACAACAGACTGGTGGTGCCACTTGGCAGATTGGGGCACCACCATGCATACAAATATATTTAAATAAGTTGATTAAGGGCATTATGGGGTGCTGATTCCCGGGAGCAGTAAATAATAAATGAGCAGCTCTGGCCGCTCATTTATAATACTTCCCCCATTTTTTAAAACTCCCCTCAGCCCCCGGAGACCGCCACCTCCCTGGGGCAGGAAATGTAAATTAGGGGTGGGGGAGCAAATCAGCTCACTCGGTGCCCCGGGGACCACCAACTCCCCAGGACACATACATTATTTTAAAAACAATGTGGGGGAGGTTCTACGGCCTCCCCCTTTGCCCTGGGTACCGCCACCTCCCCGGGCACTAAACATTAGAAATGTGGGGGTCCCCCCAGCCACAGGGACCTCCACCTCCCCAAGGCAGTAAATGTAAATTAGGGGCGGGGGAGCCAAGCAGCTGACCAGGGGACTGCCGCCTCCCCAGCGTGCATACAGAATAATTAAAGGGGTCTGTTGCGGCCCCCCGACCCCAGAGACCACCACCTCCGCTGGACTACATGAAAGGAAGTAGAAGAGCTGTATGGCCGCCCCCTTCTGGAGCCATAGATGGCCACCCCGGGACATTGCTGTTTGCTATGGCTTGGCAAGAGCACCCCTCCCACCAAGCCATAGCGAACTCTGCTCCACTTCGTGCAAGCAAGAGCACGTGAAATGTTTTTGCTTGCACAAAACGGAGCAGGATTGATTTTGGACAGAGGGAGCTGCATGTTACCTGCTCCCTGTGTCCAAAAGCAATGCCCGCTCCCGCAGGACTCGGGGAACCGGCAGGGAACATGCGGGCCTTCACACTCCCCCCGGTTCCATTGGTGAGTGGGTACCCTAGAGGCACTCCCTTTAAATGGGCAGGCCCCGGGGGATGCAGTCCCTGGGGCCCAATCCAGCCCAGGGAAGGGGGGCACCACATCCCCCCTCACCAATCTGTAATATGCGCGACCCCTGGAGATGGGGTCCCCAGGGTTGAATTCAGTCCAGGACTGGGGCCGTTTGGCGCCCCTCCCTTCCTTCATACAAATAAATAAATATCATCAGTGATGTCACTGACCATGTTATGAGTGATGTAATATGTGAGTTCATAAACAGTGCATTGCGTTGGTGTGAGTTATTATTAGATCAGGTAACGATAACTGCGGAATTTCACTGGTTTTGTACGAGTGAAACCTGGGCCTAACTATAACGTCCCTGTAACCTTTAGCTTTTTCAGAGGAAAAAAAAATATATATATAGTTTTTCTTTCTAGTGGTTGTATAAAGCGCAAATTCAAACCACAGGTATCAGTGCACTTTACATGATCAGCAGTTTGCGTAACAGACAGACACATTAATTTTGTTAGGCACTGGGAGATTGAGTGATTTGCCCAGAATCATAGGTTGTTGAGCATCCATGCCGCAACTCGAATACAGTTCCCCAGCTTCAAAGTCAACCGCTTTAGCTGTTAGGCCACATCTTCTCCCTTATCACAGTACATGTGTTGTGGTCACCACTGGGTAGTTATAGTTAGGCCAGAGTTTCCATAGGAAGAGTGTTTTTTGTTTTGCTAATAACTTAGGCTCCGCTTGAAAAATCTTCCCAAAACTTCCCAAAAATAAATCATTCACCTCTGCTCCTTGCTGGAAAGACTTGGGGTGATTTAAAATGGTGAATTCTGGTGTTATTTTGGTTTAAAACACTACTTTTATATTATTTCAAGGCCTAACTATAACGTCACTTTAACCATTTGACTTTTTTTAGTGAATATATATAAAATAATTCATCCACCTTGGCTCCTTCAAGGGGAGCTCAGAGCCAATCTGTCGAGCGAGAGTCAAGAAGAAGGGTGATGCACTATTTGAATTCCCATCAGAAACTTTGGTCTCTGATACAGAAAAAGCAGCTAATTCCTGAACACAATAACACCAAATCTGGAAAAAGTTAGAACTTCACTTAGAAACCATGCTGTTTGCTATTTGGTGTAAATTTGTTCAGCAATTTTTGAGAAATTTGTGTTTAAAGGGGGGCTCGTGTTGGGCATGAATGGGTGAGCGGTCAGAAAACACTTTGGCATAACTGGATGGTTGGTTCCACAAGAGTCCCACTGGACATCCATCATGCTACCAAGAAATGATAATGGCCCTGCAGCCAGCTGCCGCAGTGGACAGTCACAGGCGGTGTGCAGCAGGAGATGGCGGCCACCAGGGAGTCGGGTTTATAGAAAGATAAGCAGAGCCGGAGCACGGGCCCCATCTGGCCTTCACCTAAAGATGCCATTACCACCCACAGAACCGCCAGGAGGCTCACGGGCACATATGGGCTCCTGCAAGAAAAGCTTTTCATCTAAATAGCTCAACATCCGCTGAGTCGATTTTCAAGTGGTCTGTGGGGATCTGCTTCTTTTTGCGTGAGCTGGTCACTCCCACAAACCACTTCTAAGACAGGAAGGAGTATGGATGATCACATAGAACATTTATTTCCATTGGAGTGTGAATGATGATACAGAATGTTCCTTTTCAATTGTTTATGAATGATCACATAGAATGTTTATTTCCATTGGTGTGTGAATAATGATACAGAATGTTCCTTTTCAATTGTTTATGAATGAGCACATGGAATGTTTATTTCCTTTGGAGTGTGAATGATGATACAGAATGTTCCTTTTCAATTGTTTATGAATGAGCACATGGAATGTTTATTTCCATTGGAGTGTAAATGATGATACAGAATGTTCCTTTTCAATTGTTTATGAATGAGCACATGGAATGTTTATTTCCTTTGGAGTGTGAATGATGATACAGAATGTTTCTTTTCAATTGTTTATGAATGAGCACATGGAATGTTTATTTCCATTGGAGTGTAAATGATGATACAGAATGTTCCTTTTCAATTGTTTATGAATGAGCACATGGAATGTTTATTTCCATTGGTCTGTGAATGATGATACGGAATGTTCCTTTTCAATTGTTTATGAATGAGCACATGGAATGTTTATTTCCATTGGAGTGTGAATGATGATACAGAATGTTCCTTTTCAATTGTTTATGAATGAGCACATGGAATGTTTATTTCCATTGGAGTGTAAATGATGATACAGAATGTTCCTTTTCAATTGTTTACGAATGAGCACATGGAATGTTTATTTCCATTGGTGTGTGAATGATGACATGGAATGTTCCTTTTCAATTGTTTATGAATGAGCACATGGAATGTTTATTTCCATTGCTGTGTGAATGATGATACAGAATGTTCCTTTTCAATTGTTTATGAATGAGCACATGGAATGTTTATTTCCATTGCTGTGTGAATGATGATACAGAATGTTCCTTTTCAATTGTTTATGAATGAGCACATGGAATGTTTCTTTCCATTGGTGTGTGAATGATGACATGGAATGTTCCCTTTAAACCATGTAGGAGTGACAGCAGGGAGTGTTTATGTCCAGTGGTGTATGAATGTTGACATGGAATTAACATTTTCTGTCAGGTATGAATGATTGTAGAGAGTTTGTCTTTCCTATATTCTGTATTGATGACATGGAATGTTCCTTTTCAATGATGTATGGATGATAGTATGGAATGTTTCTTTCCAGTGGGGTGTTAATGTCCACATGGAAAGTTTATTTTCAATGGTGTGTAAATGTTGTCAGGGAGTGGGTCTTTTATATGGTTTATGAATGATTGGCAGGTGTCTCTTATTCTACGGTCTATGAATGATTCTAGAAATTGTTTCTTTTCTGAAGCTTCGAAATGAGACCCAATGTTTTTATGCTAAAGTGGAATGTTTATTTCTAATGTTATATGAATGATGTCATACAATGTTCTTTTTCATTGGTGTATGAGTGTCCTAATGGAATAATCCTTTTCAGTGTTGTATGAATGATCATATGGAATGTTGCTTTTCAGTGGGGTAGAATTAATCACTAGATATGTCTTTTTCTCTGATCTGTGAAAGATCCCAGAATAGTTTCATTTCATGCGCTGACAACATGGAATGTTTCGATCCTGTAATGAGAATGATCATGCAGAACGTTCTTTCCAATGGTGTATGATTGATTGCATGGAATGTTTCTTTTAAATAGGAAGTGCAGGGATGTCTGTTAGACAGTTGTGTCTGTTAGACAAATGTGCATTTTATAAATGGAATATACATTCGTACATTTAAATTGTGTATGAATGATCTCATGGAATGTTCCTTTCAAATAGTATTTGAATGATCGCAAGGAAGGTTAATTACCAATACTCTATGAGTAATCACAGGGAATGTTTCTTTCTAGTGGGTATGACTGATCACATGGAATGTTAATTTCCAATGGTGTATGCCTGATTGCATGGAATGTTAATGTCCAATGGTGTATGACCGATTGCATGGAATGTTAATTTCCAATGGTGTATGACCGATTACTTGGAATGTTAATTTCTAATGCTCTAGAAATTGTTGCTTGGAATGTTAATTTCCAATGGTGTATGAATTATCACCCAGAATGTTTCTTTTCAGTGATGACTGGGATGTTCCTTTTTCTGAGTCTTTGAATAAGGACACTCATTTTTTTGTGATCTGTGAATAGTCATGAGAAGCGATTCTTTATTATTGGAAATGATCAGATGGAATGTTTATTTTTTTATCGTCCGCAAATGAGCACAGAAGCAGTTCAAAATTTTAAGGCCTGTAAATAAGCATAAAAACAGTTTGGTTTTCATGGTCAGTGACTGACCACAGAAACAGTTTGCTTTTATTGGTCCGCGAATGTGCACAGAAAAAGTTTCTATTTTATAGCCTGTAAATGAGAACAGACATGTTTATGTCTGAGAATGAGCACAGAAGATATTTAATTGATTATGCCTGAAATTGATAACCAAGACATTTATGTCTGACAATGAGCACTGAAGCAGTTTATTTTTTATTTCTGAGAATGAGCGCACAAGCAGTTCCTTTGTTTATCTTTGAGAATGAGCGCCCAAGCAGTTCCTTTGTTTGTCTTTGAGAATGAGCGCCCAAGCAGTTCCTTTGTTTATCTTTGAGAATGAGCGCCCAAGCAGTTCCTTTGTTTATCTTTGAGAATGAGCGCCCAAGCAGTTCCTTTGTTTGTCTTTGAGAATGAGCGCCCAAGCAGTTCCTTTGTTTATCTTTGAGAATGAGCGCCCAAGCAGTTCCTTTGTTTATCTTTGAGAATGAGCGCCCAAGCAGTTCCTTTGTTTATCTTTGAGAATGAGCGCCCAAGCAGTTCCTCTGTTTATCATCTCAAAATCTCAGCACCTTCTTGGAGGAGTCTGCCTTTTTTATCCCAATCAGGCAGGTTTCCGTCCTGCTCATTCGACTGAGGGAGTCAGCCTGTCAGCCCTTGAGGATTTCAGGGATGGTGAAGACAAATATATTACTCAGGGGTTGGTCCTTTTGGAACTTTCTGTAGGAGTTGATCATTCCATTCTTATTGCCAGTGTCAGAACTGTGGGCTTCAATAGGTCTGCCCTTGAATGAACAAGATCCTTTCTTGAAAATCATAGCCCGGTGGTCCAACATTCTCCCGACTGCTCGCCGAAAGTTCAACGTGGATGTGGAGTACCCCCAGGCTCCTCCCCTCCGCCTTATATCAATTTAGCCATATATCCATATTCACCAGCTCAGATCGGCACACCTCATTCTACTTTCACATAAGGTGGCTCGCACTCAGTTGAAGTCTTTAGTTACCGTGCTCCCGGTAAAATAAGTGGGGGGACGCCGTCCACCCGCGTGGTACCCGACTCGAGCCCTGGTTGTTCCCAGAAGCAAAAGAAAGAGGTTGGGAGGAGCCAGGTTTTTTGTGATTGCTTCCCAAACAAGGTACGTCTTCCCTCTTGAAAAAGATCTTCAGAGAACTATGAGAGTTTTAGGAGGAAATTGAAAACCTGTTTCTTCAAACAAGCCTATGAAAAAATCAATAAGCAGCAGCCTTTTACTACTTTAGCATCAAGAGACTTTTTTGGTGAATGTGCGCTCTATAAGTACATAACATAACATAACATCTTTGAGAATGAGCACAGAAGCAGTTTCTCTGTTCACATATGACAATGAGCACAGAAGCAGTTTCTTTGTTTACATCTGAGAATGATCACGGAAGCACTTACTTTGTTTATCTTTGAGAATAAGCACAGAAGCAGTTTCTTTGTTTACATCTGAGAATGATCACGGAAGCACTTACTTTGTGTATCTTTGAGAATAAGCACAGAAGCAGTTTCTTTGTTTACATCTGAGAATGATCACGGAAGCACTTACTTTGTTTATCTTTGAGAATAAGCACAGATGCAGTTTCTTTGTTTACGTCTGAGAATGAGCGCGGAAGCACTTACTTTGTTTATCTTTGAGAATGAGCACAGATGCAGTTTGTTTGTTTATATCTGAGAATGAGCACAGTAGCAGTTTCTTTGTTTATCTTTGAGAATGAGCACAGATGCAGTTTGTTTGTTTACATCTGAGAATGAGCACAGTAGCAGTTTCTTTGTTTATCTTTGAGAATGAGCACAGATGCAGTTTGTTTGTTTACATCTGAGAATTAGCACAGAAGCAGTTTTTTTGTTTACGTCTGAGAATGAGCATGGAAACAGGTTGTTTTTGTAGCCTGCAGTGAGCACAAAAATGTTTCTTTTATATGGATTGTGAATGAGTACAGAAAATGTTTCTTTTTTAGGGCCTGTGACCACTGATGCAAAATATTTCTGCACTATGGCGTGAGTGATAACTTGGAATGTTTCTTTCTCCCCCACAGATGTTCCCACTTTTTTATTACCATACCTTGGAAAGTTGGCATCTTCACAAGCAGAATTGCTTTGATGAAAACATGCTCTTCTGTGTCCTTTTTTCTGGAAAGTATTATTTCCTACAGCCCTCTCCTTACAACAAACACCTCCCGCCATCCCAACCTTTGCTTATTAAAGAAGTCATTCATGTGCTGGGTAAATGTTGCTCTTAAAAGCTGTTTTTAGAAAGTGCTGCGGGAGCAGTTCCTATTCTAGGAGCATTCCTCTGCCATGTCAGTTTTTCCATAACTGCAGCATTCCCTTGACTGTGTTCATTCAGCTGTGAGCTGTTCCCTGTATGGTGCCCTGTTTGTACTTTGTATTATTACAGGCAGGTGTAATATACTCAGTGAAGACACAAATGGTGTTGGGAGACAACTTGAAATGTATCAAACTACTGCCAATCGCCTGGGGAAGCATCTCACTCCATCGTTCTTTAGCTCACTTCACCACCTCAGTTTAGACCCAGCCATATGGAAATCAGTCTGACCCTGTGCCTCATGGGAACAGTCCAGCCCAAACTGCTAAGCCAGGTCTTCCCTGGACCAGAAACAAGCATCCTGGGACCGGTTTCGAGGTAACACCCCTCATCAGCCAGGCTAGCTTAACTCCAGTGACAGAGAGAGCAAGGAACCCGCGTCTGGTCATACCCAGCCAACGTAGGCAAACAAAGCAAACACAAGGAGATGATGGATGGAGCGCTGACACTTTTCAGACACTCACCCCCAGTCACAGATCAGGGTTGAATCCATCATCATTCTTTAGCTCACTTCGTCACCTCAGTTCAGACCCAGCCATATCCAAATCAGTCTGACCCTGTGCCTCATGGGAACAGACCAGCCAGAACGGCTAAGCCAGGTCTTCCCTGGACCAGAAACAAGATCCTGGGACTGGTTTCAGGTAACATCCCTCATCAGCCAGGATAGCTTGACTCCAGTGACAAAGAGAGCAAGGAACCCACGTCTGGGCATACCCAGCCAAACAAAGCAAACACAAGGAGATGATGGACGGAACGGTAAAACTTTTCAGACACTCGCCCCCAGTCACAGATCAGGGTTGAATCCATCATCATTCTTTAGCTCATTTCGCTGCCTCAGTTCAGACCCAGCCATATGAAAATCAGTCTTGACCATGTTCCTCATGGGAACAGTCCAGCCTGAACTACCAAGCCAGATCTTCCCTGGACCAGAAACAAGCATCCTAGGACGGGTTTCAGGGCATCACCCCTCATCAGCCAGGGTAGCTAGCGAATGCACGCGACCTAAGCAACTCCCCCACTTGCAGAACTCTCCGTAGTGAATGGAGTTTTTTGGTCACTTCACGGAATTCCACGTAACAGAACTTCACAAACTCCACCCAGGCCTCGTCACTATATGCACGATGAGCAGCAGTGGGCACCTCAAAGCATTTTTTGCATAATGGGCTGCAGCAACTATAGAAAAAATGCTTTATCAATGTGAAATGCCTCTACACGGGTAATACATGGCAGCAACAGCTGTAATGTCCTCTGGCACTAAGATAATAATGTTATTACTAAGGGGCATATTTACAAGCCCCTTACGCCACTGGAACTTTTTTTTATGCTTCGGTGGCACACAGTCAGGCCCATATCTACGAGGCCTCTCAATGCCACCCTGCGTGGTTTTAAATGGCCTTGTAGGCAAGGTGCAAAGCCACGCCTCTCAAGTCCCTGCGTTGCCCTACATTGAGGCAGGGATGTGTGCATAGATTTTAACACTGCTCCAGATTTACAACATAGTGTGAATCTAGGCGAGCGCATAAACTTAATCCTTTCCAGAGCAGGCATAATGAGGGGAAATGCTCACATTATTCTTTGATTTTTCCTCTTTCTGTGGGCCCGTTTCACAGAACTAACTTAAGACAAATCCTAAACTTACTACCATTTTGGTATTCACAGAAGGCACTTACTCATTTTGGTATTCACAGAAGGCACTTACTCATTTCGGTATTCACAGAAGGCACTTACTCATTTTGGTATTCACAGAAGGCACTTACTCATTTTGGTATTCACAGAAGGCACTTACTCATTTTGGTATTCACAGAAGGCACTTACTCATTTTGATATTCACAGAAGGCACTTACTCATTTCGGTATTCACAGAAGGCACTTACTCATTTTGGTATTCACAGAAGGCACTTACTCATTTTGGTATTCACAGAAGGTACTTCCTCATTTCGGTATTCACAGAAGGCACTTACTCATTTTGGTATTCACAGAAGGTACTTACTCATGTTGGTATTCACAGAAGGCACTTACTCATTTCGGTATTCACAGAAGGTACTTACTCATTTTGGTATTCACAGAAGGTACTTACTCATGTTGGTATTCACAGAAGGCACTTACTCATTTCGGTATTCACAGAAGGTACTTACTCATTTTGGTATTCACAGAAGGTACTTACTCATTTAGGTATTCACAGAAGGCACTTACTCGTTTAGGTATTCACAGAAGGCACTTACTCATTTCGGTATTCACAGAAGTGAGGAGTCCTAACTTTAGGACTCCTAAATGTCTTCTGTGAATACCGAAAGTCTTAAAGTTAGGATTTTTCTCAGTTTAGGAGTAGTGAAGTTAAGAGTCCTAACTTAGTTAGTTGAGTGATTCTCAATCATAGATACTTTCAGACTCTTTATAGATAATGACAATGCCTCCGCGCATTCTATCCTCCCTGTCAATCCTTAAAATGTGATCATTTTCAGGGAGAGCCAAAGTAATGGAGGGAGTGGAGGCGGGTTTAAGCCATGTCTTGGTAAGGAATCCCAGATCAGGAGTTTCAGAGGTCAGTGTAAGATGTCGGCCTGGTATATGCTGACCACTAATTAAAGTGGGCACCTTGCACCAGTCCGAACATCCCTTATGGTGATTTAAGAGGTCAAAGATAACCTTAGAAAGCTATCCAAGTGGTCGCTATGGAGAGCAGCCTTCAGGCTCAGTCTTGAAGGAATGTTAGGCAGCTTGTTTTACCAGAATGAGACCTTATAGTATTGGTTAAATGAAAGGAGAACCACACAGTAGTTATAAAAATATGTATCTATTAATATAACACTATCTAATACATTACAGTATCTCCTACATGGCTGATAATCACAAAGCACAGAATACTTAAGCACAGAAATTATAGTAAATAGCACTAATACACAGTGGGCCCCAGGGAGGGACCAAACCATATACTAAAACAGTGGTATAAGAACCATGACTCGAGTCAAGACAGTGTCTAGAGGACGTAGAATTGCTGGGACCGCAATGAACCACCCAAGGTGAGTAAGTAGGGACCCCACGGAGGACGGGTGCAGTGTGGGAACACGACCGCGTGCTCCGTACAATTCTATGGGAAAGTTGCAGTTGAAGTTTTAGAGTTTAAGGACCCTTCCCAATGGACATCGAAGAAACCCTGTGGAAGATAGGAGTTTGGAGAGCCACCCCACCCGTGGATACAGAGGTACCCAAGTTACCTATCCCAGCAAAGCCGGATGCATTGGTCTGAAGTGGCGTCAGAAACCGCAGTCAAACCCAATGGAGGACTTTGAAGGAAGAAGAGTGTCTGTAGGAATCCAAAGGTGGATTCTTGTCGAAGAGTTCCTGAAAGCATCGGGGACAGTGTCTGGGTCACTCAGGAGTGACCAAGGGCTCAGTAGACGAATGCCCACCGCTGTTGGGTGCTTCAGGTTGGTTGATTGAGCCCTTGACTCTGCAGCTACCGGGACCAGGAGATGTTGAGGATAACCAGGAACATGATACAAGCTGTTCCACAAAGGATGTCGAGTGCTCAGGGTTCGGTGTCCTGCCGAAGCACCAACAAGCCTTGGCAATGGCAACCCATGCAGAAGGTCAAGAAAGATTACGGTTCTGACCAGCAAGGTTCAGGAGACTTATGAAAGCGATGGGTGTCAGGGCAGGCCTGGAGCAACCAGGAGAGCCCAAGAAAAGCAAGTTTCACCCTCAAGTGGACCCACAGGCCGGAGTCACATGAGTTGTGAGGGGACCTCAAGCGATTTCACTAAACAACAGCCCACGAAGCACTCGGTGTAACGAGGCCAAAGTTCTTGGTAGGAAATGGTGCCAAAGGTTTGGGCTACTTGGAAACCAATGCACTTGTTCGGGAAATGCTAACAAGCATATGCACCTGCAAATGTACGCGATGCACAAGGGTAAGCGTATTGTAGCCCCCACAAATGATTCTGACCTCAAATTGGTGAGAGGGTATCTCAGATTTGAGGGATGTAGAAACCCACCTCCTTTGTTGCAGAAGCCTTTGGAGTCTGTAGGACTCCTTCACTCCAAGGGAGAAGTCTTTGATTGCCCTTGATGCTCCACAGGTCCTGCACAGATCGTGTATGGGCACCGGCGCTGACAATTCGGAGTCCAGCGAAGTCCAGAGTGTCCAGACGGTCAAAGTTCAGTGGTTTCTGGTTCAGTATCTTGTCCACGTTGAATCTAAGGTCCTGCAGCCAGATAAGCCCTTTTGTACCCACAGGAGAGGGTTGGACAGATTCAGGGGACCCTACCAGGAGAGGGTCTGGACAGTGGGAGGTTACTCACATGTCCTTTGTCCATTTTCACAACAGAGCGGGAGCCAATGGCTCCCAAGAGTGGATTGAACTGGACTATGCACTGGGACACCAAATGTGCCCCTCTTGCAGACTTTCAGTCGCTGGCAAGTGCACCAACCCAGCCCTAATACACTAAATCCTGTCTGGGAGGTGGTCACACCTCCTTGTGACAGGATGCCTATTGTTCTGGTGACCTCTGCTCGAGCTTGGCTCAGCAACAGGAGGGAAGACATGTGTCTCTGGTCAGCAGCAACCATTTTGAGCTGTCCGGGACTAGAAGGGTGGTACTAAGAACACCAGGGATCCCACGAAGCTCGCTTCTGAGGGGTGGAATCATACCTCACACACCGGTTACCGGTTTGGGGGTATTATTCCAACATGTTTGACACCAAACATGATAGAGTCTGTTTCAGCCGTTTTAGAGTTGGTCATCATGCGGTTGCGTAATGCACTATGTTAGCCTATGGCTGCATACTGACAACCCGGTGGAATGGACTCCGTAGGCTGCAGGGGTGTCTTGCTCATGCTTACAACCAAGCACCCTTCCTTCAGAATCGCTAAGGCCTGCTATAGGGGTGACTTATAGGTTTTAAGTGCAGTTACCTTTAGATACAGTAAACCTATATCTTAAGTAAGTGGTGCATTTACCAACTTACATAGGCTGCAATTGCAGACCTGTAGTTCCATTTTGCCTGGCCTCTCATGGGTGGCATAATACATGCTTCAGCCCATGGGAGGCCTCTGGGGTACCTATGCCCTAGGTACATGAGTACTATTTACTAGGGACTGACAAGGGTACCTCGGTATCCAATCTGGAGTGTACCTAAGCTAGGCCACAGGCAGTGGGTTGCAGGCATGGCACACAGGGATGTGTGCCATGTTGACTCTTCACTTTTCTCTGCACTAAAACATGCAACCTGCAATGGCAGTGTGTGGGTGTTAGGTGCAGGGGCTCTTAGGGTGGCACAACAGGTGCTGCTGCCCTTAGAGGCCTTCCCTGGTCACAGTGCCCTTGGTACTCATGGCACCTTTTACAAGGGGCATACCTGTGGCCAGAGATGTGCCAATTGTGGGTACATAGGTACAGTTTTAAGAAAGAACACCAGTGCCGGGGCCTGGTTAGCAGGATCTCAGCACACTCTCAGACAAGTTGGCATCAGGTAGCTGGGAAAAAGTTAGGAGGTAACTGTGCAAAAAAGGGCACTTTCTTACACTCTTCAAAATTTAAACAGTGTATTTCTTTACAGAGTGACCTTTGTAATGCATGTCAGTTTAGTACAGTAAATTATAACATTGCATTAGATGGCAAAATTGTTAGAAGTGAGAAATTTGAATAATGAACTTGGAATATTTATGCCCCCACTACCACTGCGCTAATGATAGTGCTATTAGTGAACAAAGAGGAAAGTCAGCTATCTTTTTCACACCTTTTCGTACCTAGGGTGTTACTGTAGATGTAAATTGATACTTGTATAGCGCACTACTCACCCGCAAGGGTCTCAAGGCGCTTGTACGAATACCGCTGTGGAACCCATCCTGGCTTTCCCTGTGAGGTGTCCACGCCTGGGCACCCCCAAGGTGGAGGCCAGGCATCCTTAGCGTTGTGGGGGCCGTTGTGGAGATTAAGCAAGCTATTGCCCAGAGTTGCAGAGTGGGACTCCATGATTGGAATAGGCACCGAGGCGAGAATTATCAGGTCCGATGGTGTACCATTATATTCTTTTACTTTTGTCCAGCGCACAGGCCAACCTGATTTATTTCAATGTGAACACATGTGATGATGAAGGAAAAGGAGCCCCTGTGGAACAAGTAAGTGCCTAGGATCACACAACATGCTCAAGTGGAAGTCGCGATTGATTCAAGGTTTCCTGGTCTCACATTATGCAATTCAGACACTACATGGTTATCTCTTTCTCTCTAGTTTAGAACAAAGCTTAATACTTTGTGGTAATTCTTTCAGGTACTAAATAGTGCACTGTGTTAAATTCATCCTGGCTATGCCTGTTTCACAAGGATTGGTGGTGCCGGTGTATTGTGAGGGTGATGTTTGAATGCAGAATCTAAAATGGAAACCAGAGCTCCCACCCACTGTCCGTGCATTGAGAACATTTGCTCCACATAGCTAAACATCTTTATTTATCGTCATCCATTCTTGAATGTATTCATCCATCCACCCCTCACTGCCCAACTATTCATTCATTGCGCCACGCCAACTTGTCTGTAATCTGCGTCGATCCATTCAATGATTAGACAAGGTTCTATAATGAAAAATGTGATTTGGCAGTAGATGCCCACACCACTGGACTGGGGCAGCGTTGGCACAAAGGCACCTGTGAAGAATGGACACCAGTGCATAGGTGAGCAGGGCACTGATGGCATGGAACAATAGTACTGCCAATAGAGCAGGAGGTGACATGAATTCACTGGAGCCGTAGAGCCTTACACTCATACATGTAAGGGCACCCGTTACAGTATACACAGACCACAAGCCCCTCTTCTCTGTGGTTCAAGGGTCTTCTTCCAAACCACCTCCATGGATTGAGAAATGGATCCTTCTCGGTACCCAGGACCTTCCTGTCCAGAAGTAGACACAAAGCAAGCTCAAGATACAGAAGAGTTTGTGAGGTTGCTGGTCATGGCGGGGTCTTGCCTACATTGTTGGAGGAAATTCAGGAAGCTTCAGAGGCTGACTGTGAGCAGTTAAGCCTCCACTCTGCTAGGACCTGCCAGTGGACTATCCTTCGAAACAATCTGCCACGGAGAACAGGGAAGCACAGCAAACGTTGACATCCTTACCACCGGTGCACCGCGAGGCGGTGGAGGCTCCTGAGGAGTCCCTTCTCTGCGGGAATTAACAAGTGATTTCTCAACGGGTTGCCATGAGGGTGGTCACCTGGCCCATCTTGGTCATCAAGGCACTGTTAAAACCAAGAGTTGTATCCGGAGTAACGTCTGGTTCCCACAACTAGACAAGCACGTGGAAATGGTGACAGGGTGTGCTGGATGAGCCAGGCAAACAGTCAACCAGAAACTCGATCATCCATTATCAATGAGAAAGTACCTGAGGCTCCACGGGTCCGAGCCGGTGCTGAGATCGACGGCCTTCCCGGGGGTCAACGCACGTGAGTAGTGATCGATGACTATTCAAAATATCCAGAAGTAGCGATTGTGAGGAGCACCTGCTGTTATGTTTTGTTATCATATGCAGATTTGTATAGCGCATTATCACCTGGGAGGGGGTCCTGGCGCTGAGCAGGCGAGAGTCTAGCCTGGGACCTAGTGGGACTACTCGAAAAGTCAGGTCTTCAGGTTCTTGTGGAATCCAAGAAGTGAGTAGGGGCTCCTTCGTGCAGGGGGAGGTCGTTCCACACTTTAGGAGTAATCTAAGGGAAGGCTCAACCGACAGATCTGGTTTTCCGTATGCGTAGAATGAGTGCAAGCAGGAGCGCAATCGAGCAGAGGTGTCTGGAAGGATTGAGAAAGCAGATGCGATTGTTGAGTTATGCTGGACCAGTGTTAAGTAGTGCCTTGAAAGTGTGGGCGAGGAGCTTGAAATGTACTTGTTTATTTAGGGGGATCCATTGGCGCGCCATCAGCCGTGGTGGGATGTGAGTGTGGCGTGGGAGGTTGAGATGTATAATACCCATGTAGACGCTGATTTATTGCAAATAAAAGCACCTAAAAAATATGAGTGTTTAGAAAAACAGTTGGACATAAACATATTGGGGCTGATTTACAAGGCCCTTGTGCCGCCGGCCCATCACTTTTAATATGGGAATAAGGGACATAAAGGCAGCACGAGAGGCTTGTAAAGAATCCCTTGTGTGTTTGACGTCAGACTATAATATTGATTTGTAATAAACTGGGCCACGTGCACGGGTTCACGTGTACACCTGTCTTGCCTCTTAGTTCACTGATGGTTGATGTTAAAAACTATCACATTTGACAAGTACCTCTCAGTGCAGTGTTATAATGTGACATATTAATTTCAAAGCTTCCACATGTTAAAGAAATACACTTTTTGGAATTTTGAAGAGGCTATCATAGTTTACACAATTTTTGTTGTATGATTTGCATAGCAAACATTTTTAGGGTTTGGCTCGTGCGCGGGCGCTAAGAGCCGAGCCGACCCTGGGCTCGGCTCTCCCTGCTAGCTTCTTGGCTCGCCCACCTCTACTGGTGGACACTTGTGGAAGGTGACGCCGGTGTTCGCCTTTCCTGCATCCCAGGCTGTATATAGGAGGAGCCGTTGAGCTCGCTCCTACGTGGGGTAAGTATGGATATGACTATTTGAGAACAACCTGGAGAAAGCGTGGAACGGAGCCGCACCCCAATCTTTTCCCAACCTCCCTGCATCACTGCTTGGCTGAAGAAACCCTAAAACAGTGGGCAGTGCATTTTTTGAAGTGCTAGATCCCTTTCACCCTAGGCTGAAGTGCCAGAAACCACATTTAACCCCTTCTATGCTGGTGACGGAACCACTCCGTCACCAGCCAAGGGTGGGCTGTGCTGATGACGGAGTGGTTCCGTCACGGCCCGGCCGCCGCGCCTGCGCGGCGTTGATTTCGCTCCTGCGTGGCGGGTTCTATTAGGCGGGTGGGGCCGTGATAGAACCACTCCGTCATTAGCACAGCCCACCCGTGGCTGGTGACGGAGTGGTTCCGTCACCAGCATGTCGGCGCTGCGCAGGCCCCCTTCCCCCCCAGCGCCGCGGCGGAATTACCGCCGAGGGCCAAGGGGTTAAAAGCTTGACCCGCCACTACTAAGAGTCAATATTCACCTACCAGAGTGATGACACGCCCCAGCCGCACTGTCCTTTGTGAAGGAAGCTGGACTAAGGGGCAGATTTACAAGGCCCTTGCGCCACTTTTGTGTAAAGTTTAACATGGGAAAAGTGATGCTAAAGTGGCGCAAGACGATTCAAAAAGGGGGTGGTGATGGACAGAGTATCTGAATTAAGCAGAACACTCCTACCCAGTCAAAAGATCAATGTGGTAATTCTTTCAGGTACTAAATAGTGCACTGTGTTAAATTCATCCTGGCTATGCCTGTTTCACAAGGATTGGTGGTGCCGGTGTATTGTGAGGGTGATGTTTGAATGCAGAATCTAAAATGGAAACCAGAGCTCCCACCCACTGTCCGTGCATTGAGAACATTTGCTCCACATAGCTAAACATCTTTATTTATCGTCATCCATTCTTGAATGTATTCATCCATCCACCCCTCACTGCCCAACTATTCATTCATTGCGCCACGCCAACTTGTCTGTAATCTGCGTCGATCCATTCAATGATTAGACAAGGTTCTATAATGAAAAATGTGATTTGGCAGTAGATGCCCACACCACTGGACTGGGGCAGCGTTGGCACAAAGGCACCTGTGAAGAATGGACACCAGTGCATAGGTGAGCAGGGCACTGATGGCATGGAACAATAGTACTGCCAATAGAGCAGGAGGTGACATGAATTCACTGGAGCCGTAGAGCCTTACACTCATACATGTAAGGGCACCCGTTACAGTATACACAGACCACAAGCCCCTCTTCTCTGTGGTTCAAGGGTCTTCTTCCAAACCACCTCCATGGATTGAGAAATGGATCCTTCTCGGTACCCAGGACCTTCCTGTCCAGAAGTAGACACAAAGCAAGCTCAAGATACAGAAGAGTTTGTGAGGTTGCTGGTCATGGCGGGGTCTTGCCTACATTGTTGGAGGAAATTCAGGAAGCTTCAGAGGCTGACTGTGAGCAGTTAAGCCTCCACTCTGCTAGGACCTGCCAGTGGACTATCCTTCGAAACAATCTGCCACGGAGAACAGGGAAGCACAGCAAACGTTGACATCCTTACCACCGGTGCACCGCGAGGCGGTGGAGGCTCCTGAGGAGTCCCTTCTCTGCGGGAATTAACAAGTGATTTCTCAACGGGTTGCCATGAGGGTGGTCACCTGGCCCATCTTGGTCATCAAGGCACTGTTAAAACCAAGAGTTGTATCCGGAGTAACGTCTGGTTCCCACAACTAGACAAGCACGTGGAAATGGTGACAGGGTGTGCTGGATGAGCCAGGCAAACAGTCAACCAGAAACTCGATCATCCATAATCAATGAGAAAGTACCTGAGGCTCCACGGGTCCGAGCCGGTGCTGAGATCGACGGCCTTCCCGGGGGTCAACGCACGTGAGTAGTGATCGATGACTATTCAAAATATCCAGAAGTAGCGATTGTGAGGAGCACCTGCTGTTATGTTTTGTTATCATATGCAGATTTGTATAGCGCATTATCACCTGGGAGGGGGTCCTGGCGCTGAGCAGGCGAGAGTCTAGCCTGGGACCTAGTGGGACTACTCGAAAAGTCAGGTCTTCAGGTTCTTGTGGAATCCAAGAAGTGAGTAGGGGCTCCTTCGTGCAGGGGGAGGTCGTTCCACACTTTAGGAGTAATCTAAGGGAAGGCTCAACCGACAGATCTGGTTTTCCGTATGCGTAGAATGAGTGCAAGCAGGAGCGCAATCGAGCAGAGGTGTCTGGAAGGATTGAGAAAGCAGATGCGATTGTTGAGTTATGCTGGACCAGTGTTAAGTAGTGCCTTGAAAGTGTGGGCGAGGAGCTTGAAATGTACTTGTTTATTTAGGGGGATCCATTGGCGCGCCATCAGCCGTGGTGGGATGTGAGTGTGGCGTGGTAGGTTGAGATGTATAATACCCATGTAGACGCTGATTTATTGCAAATAAAAGCACCTAAAAAATATGAGTGTTTAGAAAAACAGTTGGACATAAACATATTGGGGCTGATTTACAAGGCCCTTGTGCCGCCGGCCCATCACTTTTAATATGGGAATAAGGGACATAAAGGCAGCACGAGAGGCTTGTAAAGAATCCCTTGTGTGTTTGACGTCAGACTATAATATTGATTTGTAATAAACTGGGCCACGTGCACGGGTTCACGTGTACACCTGTCTTGCCTCTTAGTTCACTGATGGTTGATGTTAAAAACTATCACATTTGACAAGTACCTCTCAGTGCAGTGTTATAATGTGACATATTAATTTCAAAGCTTCCACATGTTAAAGAAATACACTTTTTGGAATTTTGAAGAGGCTATCATAGTTTACACAATTTTTGTTGTATGATTTGCATAGCAAACATTTTTAGGGTTTGGCTCGTGCGTGGGCGCTAAGAGCCGAGCCGACCCTGGGCTCGGCTCTCCCTGCTAGCTTCTTGGCTCGCCCACCTCTACTGGTGGACACTTGTGGAAGGTGGCGCTGGGGTTTGCCTTTCCCGCATCCCGGCCTGTATAAAGGAGGAGCCGATGAGCTCGCTCCTACGTGGGGTAAGTATGGATATGACTATTTGAGAACAACCTGGAGAAAGCGTGGAACGGAGCCGCACCCCAATCTTTTCCCAACCTCCCTGCATCACTGCTTGGCTGAAGAAACCCTAAAACAGTGGGCAGTGCATTTTTTGAAGTGCTAGATCCCTTTCACCCTAGGCTGAAGTGCCAGAAACCACATTTAACCCCTTCTATGCTGGTGACGGAACCACTCCGTCACCAGCCAAGGGTGGGCTGTGCTGATGACGGAGTGGTTCCGTCACGGCCCGGCCGCCGCGCCTGCGCGGCGTTGATTTCGCTCCTGCGTGGCGGGTTCTATTAGGCGGGTGGGGCCGTGATAGAACCACTCCGTCATTAGCACAGCCCACCCGTGGCTGGTGACGGAGTGGTTCCGTCACCAGCATGTCGGCGCTGCGCAGGCCCCCTTCCCCCCCAGCGCCGCGGCGGAATTACCGCCGAGGGCCAAGGGGTTAAAAGCTTGACCCGCCACTACTAAGAGTCAATATTCACCTACCAGAGTGATGACACGCCCCAGCCGCACTGTCCTTTGTGAAGGAAGCTGGACTAAGGGGCAGATTTACAAGGCCCTTGCGCCACTTTTGTGTAAAGTTTAACATGGGAAAAGTGATGCTAAAGTGGCGCAAGACGATTCAAAAAGGGGGTGGTGATGGACAGAGTATCTGAATTAAGCAGAACACTCCTACCCAGTCAAAAGATCAGGGACAGACTAATTTGCATATAGCCAGGTTCTGAGCTGGGATGGGGCAGTGAGCTAAATAACGGTGATGGATCAAGCCCTGATCTTTGGACTGGGTAAGAGTGGTCTGCTTAATTCAGACACTCTGTTCATCACCACCCCCTTTTCTGAATCATTTTGTCCACCATAAGCGTGGAAGGGTATACTCAGACATGAGTCCCTTGCTCACTGCTCCATCAGGATTCAAGCAAGCCGGGCCGACGACGCCTGAAATGGCAGAAACCGGTCCCCGGAAGCTTGTCTCCTTTCTGGTGAAGAATTGGCTTGGTAGTTTGGTCTGCCCTGTTCCCATGATGCACTGGGCCAGGGACAGACTAATTTGCATATAGCCAGGTTCTGAGCTGGGATGGGGCAGTGAGCTAAAAAACGGTGATGGATCAAACCCTGATCTTTGGACTGGGTAAGAGTGTTCTGATTAACTCAGATACTCTGTCCATCACCACCCCCTTTTCTGAATCGAAAGTGGCGCAAGGGCTTTGTAAATAAGCCCCCAAGTATTTACTACATTTTGCGCAGCTCTGCATGAAAGTAGCTAGTGTAGCTGCGTTGTGTAAAGTACAGTAGATCACAGAGTCAAGTTTAGTATGTGTTCTAAGGTGATGACATTGCTTAGAGACACATTAAAAAAATAGTATCCTCATCAGACTAACGACAGCTATCAGTAAAGGGGGAATATGCCATATAAAAGCACAAGACAGCAAAGAAGGGGCGAGAGAGATGGTTGTGAAAGAGAAAGTCCCTAAAACGGAGGACAAAAGAAGGCTTCAGTGAGATTGGAGGCAGCTCAGAGCACAGAAGGGAGGACGCTCAACGTAAAACTGAGGGAGAGGAGGTTGAAATTATACCAGAGACCACTTAATGCCAGGACCAACTGATGGAGCCCTCCAAGCTCCATCCGATCCAGGGCTTAATTTGAGCCGGTGGTTTCCAGTTTAGAGATGAGCAGAGCCATTCTTATAGCTATGGGGTCCTTGAATACTCCAATTGTCACACTTGTAGGAGTGAGATGGTTAGTAGGGCTGTAGTTACTGCAATAGGCAGTGCAAGTGGAAACGGCCTCCTGGAGAGAGCCCTGGCACTCACTGTTTTCTATTTTTAGAAATTAAGCACTAATTTGATGCAACATCAGTGTGGTGGAATCAGTGAAAAAAGTTAACACGGCATGAAGCCGTTCACTGAGGTTAAACCACAGGGCAGCCAAGACAACTTGTGTGGACCTGGAGAGCCCGGAACGGCTCTCTGCCACCGAAGAGCAGTGGCCACTACAAGCCTCCTGATTAGGGGCCTTATTTAGATTGGGCGATGTGGGAGCGGGCAGTCCCGGGTAGGAATTGTCCGCCAGATCAGAATTTCCCCTGTCTGCGGCGGTTCTTTGCACACGTTTTGCCCCCACGTGTGCATCCACGTGGTGTGAGGCAACAGCGGCCCCTATAGGGCCCCCTTTGTCTCCTCACCGCCACACTGTTCATGGCGGTCGCACAGCCATGAAAAGGGTGATGTGAGGAAACTCGTAATATGCCTGGCGGGCCTTAGTGGACACTTTTAATGCTGACCCTTTCTATCACTTACAGGTAAAACACCTTAATAAGTAGCTCAGGATTTTTATCCTAAAGATGGAAGTTTCAATTTTGGTTGTGGACACTTTATCTTAGAACCCCTTTCAAAGGGCCATGGGGCAAATAGGGGCTACTGGACTGAACAGTGGGGGCTGAGGCCTTTTACTCCTGATAACCCACGGCCCGAAATACTATGGATTCTGAGCCACGGGAAAAAAGTACCCTGTCTGCACTTGGCTCTCAGGAAAGCAGGTCTGAGCAGTCCACCGGGAGTGGGGTAGAGACGGGGTGCTCACTGCTACGAAAAAGTGACGTATTTTAATTCAACCACTACCAGCACAATGGAAAATATGACATTCGTACGTCCCCCTTGTTCGGGGCTCTAGTGGTTCTTTGGCGGTTCCATTTCTCACTCCCTCCTCACTCTATCAAGAGTGGTTATTCCCCATTCACACAAGGTATGCCCCACTAGTAGTCTGAGTCTCTAATTTAAAGTCAATAGTGTTCCAGCGCTGCTGCACTATCATAGCAACCAACACCCCCTGGGCCGACAGGCTTGAAACCAGACTTATCCACACCGGCAGGAATTAAGTGGCTAGAGTCCCTGAGTGCACCGCGTACCCAGGCACTCGGCGCGGCTGCGGCTGAATTCAGGTGGGACGGCCTCACGTGACCCAGGTGGCCACACTCAGTGGGTGCACAGTCTCTCAGGTGTCCTCACTTCTTCCGCGAGACGTGGCAGACCAGGTCGCAGTTCTTCACACTCCCGGTGCCCCCTCTTGCATACAGGATCACTGTTCCTCACAACATACGGGTTCATGCACAGTTGGCACGGTGAAATATTTCACGGCATCCCCTCCCGGCATATGGGGTTGCCGACTCGGCACTACACAAGTCCTTTGGCCCAATTGGTGTAGTGCGGCACATGGCTCAATTTATAGCAGCCCTCTACGGGCATATGGGGGGGTCACCAATATCTCCTACACACGGGCAACAACCCGATTGTTGCAACAGTCATTTCCTTACACTTTCCACAGGGACTCTGCTGGACAGGGCTCCCCACTGGACCTTGCTCCCTCCAACACTCTCCTCTTCCTCACAGTGCTCACTGGTCTTGGCAAGCAGGAGGCGGTGGTGCTCCAGGGCAGGTGGTCTTGGATCCCCTGGGTGACGTCCTCTCCTCAAGCAGGGAGACAGCAGGCCTTGGCCCCCACCCCGGGTCTCAGGCAGGCGTTTTGCACCGTTTCCCCATCTCACACGACCTGTCTGGCTCCCTGGCAGGTGATCATGTTTTGAGTTTCAAATTTTCCTTCTTATAGTAAATTTCTAAACCCCAAATGTGATTAGAGTCTGAGTCTTTGGGGTTTATGTTGGGGTCTGCTTCTTTTGAAGTGCCCACTCCTCCAATCTCTCTTCCTCCTGGAAGCAGTCTGCCACGGCAGGAGAGAGAACCCCACAATACAGGCCGTGGGAGTGACTGGGGTTCACTCCTGGATGTCACAGTGATATGAGCATCAGAATACACAGATCTGTCTGGAGGATTCCTCTACCTCCTCGTGCTTTCACAACACAGGCATGGGTCTCCCAAAATGGAACCCAGGCTGCTCCCCACAATGTGCCACTGCAGGCCCACTGACACCCAGTGCATGTATACAGCACACACACACTGCACAGCGCTGCGTCCTTAGTGCGTTGTACCAATGCAGGCACACTGACACCCAGTGCATGTATACAGCATACACGCACTGCACAGCGCTGCATCCTTAGTGCGTTGTACCACTGCAGGCACACTTACACCCAGTGCATGTATACAGCATACACGCACTGCACATAACTGTATCCTCCATTTACTCTATCCCTCATGGCCACACATACTCCCAACACATACACTTACCTTGCTCACATTGTGCAGTACACACATACATCCATAAGAATACATTTAGCATTCGTGGACTGCGCGACACTATCTCTTGTGTATTGTACCCTTTCTAGGCACACATCACCAAGCACATAAATCCATCATGCACACACAGTCCAGCGCCGCATCCTTGGTGCGTTGTACCACTCCCAGGCACACATACACCCGGCACATGCATCCAGCACGCACACACTGCTCAGCACCACGTCCTTTGTGTGTAGTACCACTCACAGGCCTACACACAACCAGCACATGCATCCAGCATGCACACACTGCACAGCACTGCATCCTTGGTGCGTTGTACCACTGACAGGCACACATACACCCGGCACATGCATCCAGCACGCACACACTGCACAGCACCACGTCCTTTGTGTGTAGTACCACTCACAGGCCTACACACAACCAGCACATGCATCCAGCATGCACACACTGCACAACACCGCATCCTTGGTGCGTTGTACCACTGACAGGCACACATACACCCAGCACATGCATCCAGCATGCATGCACAGAACAGTAATCTTTGTGTGTTGTACCACTGACAGGCACACATACAACCAGCACATGCATCCAGCATGCATGCACAGCACAGTAATCTTTGTGTGTTGTACCACTGACAGGCACACATACACCCAGCACATGCATCCAGCCTGCACACACTGCACAGCGCCGCATCCTTGGCGCGTTGTACCACTCACAGTGACACATACACCCAGCACATGCATTGAGCATGCATGCACAGCACAGTGATCTTTGTGTGTTGTACCACTGACAGGCACACATACAAACAGCACATGCATCCAGCATGCATGCACAGCACAGTAATCTTTGTGTGTTGTACCACTCACAGGCACACATACACCCAGCACATGCATCCAGCATGCATGCACAGCACAGTAATCTTTGTGTGTTGTACCACTGACAGGCACACATACAACCAGCACATGCATCCAGCATGCACACACTGCACAGCAGAGTAATCTTTGTGTGTTGTACCACTGACAGGCACACATACAACCAGCACATGCATCCAGCATGCATGCACAGCACAGTAATCTTTGTGTGTTGTACCACTGACAGGCACACATGCATCCAGCATGCACACACTGCACAGCGCCGCATCCTTGGTGCGTTGTATCACTGACAGGCACACATACACCCAGCACATGCATCCAGCATGCATGCACAGTACAGTAATCTTTGAGTGTTGTACCACTGACAGGCACACATACAACCAGCACATGCATCCAGCATGCATGCACAGCACAGTAATCTTTGTGTGTTGTGCCACTGACAGGCACACATACACCCAGCACATGCATCCAGCATGCACACACTGCACAGCGCCGCATCCTTGGTGCGTTGTATCACTGACAGGCACACATACACCCAGCACATGCATCCAGCATGCATGTATAGCACAGTAATCTTTGTGTGTTGTACCACTGACAGGCACATATACACCCAGCACATGCATCCAGCATGCACACACTGCACAGCGCTGCATCCTTGGTGCGTTGTATCACTGACAGGCACACATACACCCAGCACATGCATCCAGCATGCATGCACAGTAATCTTTGTGTGCTGTACCACTGACAAGCACACATACACCCAGCACATGCATCCAGCATGCACACACTGCACAGCGCCGCATCCTTGGTGCGTTTTATCACTAAGGCACACATACACCCAGCACAGTAATCTTTGTGTTTTGTACCACTGACAGGCACACATACACCCAGCACATGCATCCAGCATGCCCACACTGCACAGCGCCGCATCCTTGGTGCGTTGTATCACTGACAGGCACACATTCACCCAGCACATGCATCCAGCATGCATGCACAGCACAGTAATCTTTGTGTGTTGTACCACTGACAGGCACACATACACCCAGCACATGCATCCAGCATGCACACACTGCACAGCGCCGCATCCTTGGCGCGTTGTATCACTGACAGGCACACATACACCCAGCACATGCATCCAGCATGCATGCACAGTACAGTAATCTTTGTGTGTTGTACCACTGACAGGCACACATACACCCAGCACATGCATCCAGCATACACACACTGCACAGCGCCGCATCCTTGGTGCGTTGTATCACTGACAGGCACACATACACCCAGCACATGCATCCAGCATGCTTGCACAGCAGAGTAATCTTTGTGTGTTGTAACACGGACAGGCACAGATACACCCAGCACATGCATCCAGCATGCACACACTGCACAGCGCCGCATCCTTGGTGCATTGTATCACTGACAGGCACACATACACCCAGCACATGCATCCAGCATGCATGCACAGCACAGTAATCTTTGTGTGTTGTACCACTGACAGGCACATATACACCCACCACATGCATCCATCATGCACACACTGCACAGCGCTGCATCCTTGGTGCGTTGTATCACTGACAGGCACACATACACCCAGCACATGCATCCAGCATGCATGCACAGCACAGTAATCTTTGTGTGTTGTACCACTGACAAGCACACATACACCCAGCACATGCATCCAGCATGCACACACTGCACAGCGCCGCATCCTTGGTGCGTTTTATCACTAAGGCACACATACACCCAGCACAGTAATCTTTGTGTTTTGTACCACTGACAGGCACACATACACCCAGCACATGCATCCAGCATGCCCACACTGCACAGCGCCGCATCCTTGGTGCGTTGTATCACTGACAGGCACACATACACCCAGCACATGCATCCAGCATGCATGCACAGTACAGTAATCTTTGAGTGTTGTACCACTGACAGGCACACATACAACCAGCACATGCATCCAGCATGCATGCACAGCACAGTAATCTTTGTGTGTTGTGCCACTGACAGGCACACATACACCCAGCACATGCATCCAGCATGCACACACTGCACAGCGCCGCATCCTTGGTGCGTTGTATCACTGACAGGCACACATACACCCAGCACATGCATCCAGCATGCATGCACAGCACAGTAATCTTTGTGTGTTGTACCACTGACAGGCACATATACACCCAGCACATGCATCCAGCATGCACACACTGCACAGCGCTGCATCCTTGGTGCGTTGTATCACTGACAGGCACACATACACCCAGCACATGCATCCAGCATGCATGCACAGCACAGTAATCTTTGTGTGTTGTACCACTGACAAGCACACATACACCCAGCACATGCATCCAGCATGCACACACTGCACAGCGCCGCATCCTTGGTGCATTTTATCACTAAGGCACACATACACCCAGCACAGTAATCTTTGTGTTTTGTACCACTGACAGGCACACATACACCCAGCACATGCATCCAGCATGCCCACACTGCACAGCGCCGCATCCTTGGTGCGTTGTATCACTGACAGGCACACATTCACTCAGCACATGCATCCAGCATGCATGCACAGCACAGTAATCTTTGTGTGTTGTACCACTGACAGGCACACATACACCCAGCACATGCATCCAGCATGCACACACTGCACAGCGCCGCATCCTTGGCGCGTTGTATCACTGACAGGCACACATACACCCAGCACATGCATCCAACATGCATGCACAGTACAGTAATCTTTGTGTGTTGTACCACTGACAGGCACACATACACCCAGCACATGCATCCAGCATACACACACTGCACAGCGCCGCATCCTTGGTGCGTTGTATCACTGGCAGGCACACATACACCCAGCACATGCATCCAGCATGCTTGCACAGCAGAGTAATCTTTGTGTGTTGTAACACGGACAGGCACAGATACACCCAGCACATGCATCCAGCATGCACACACTGCACAGCGCCGCATCCTTGGTGCATTGTACCACTCACAGTGACACATACACCCAGCACATGCATCCAGCATGCATGCACAGCACAGTAATCTTTGTGTGTTGTACCACTGACAGGCACGCATACACCCAGCACATGCATCCAGCATGCACACACTGCACAGCGCCGCATCCTTGGTGCGTTGTATCACTGACAGGCACACATACACCCAGCACATGCATCCAGCATGCATGCACAGCACAGCAATCTTTGTGTGTTGTACCACTGACAGGCACACATACACCCAGCACATGCATCCAGCATGCACACACTGCACAGCGCTGCTTCCTTGGTGCGTTGTACCACTGATAGGCCCACATACACCCAGCACATGCATCCAGCATGCATGCACAGCACAGTAATCTTTGTGTGTTGTACCACTGACAGGCACACATACACCCAGCACATGCATCCAGCATGCACACACTGCACAGCGCCGCATCCTTGGTGCGTTGTACCACTCGCAGTGACACATACACCCAGCACATGCATCCAGCATGCATGCACGGCACAGTAATCTTTGTGTGTTGTACCACTGACAGGCACACATACACCCAGCACATGCATCCAGCATGCACACACTGCACAGCGCCGCATCCTTGGTGCGTTGTATCACTGACAGGCACACATACACCCAGCACATGCATCCAGCATGCATGCACAGCACAGTAATATTTGTGTGTTGTACCACTGACAGGCACACATACACCCAGCACATGCATCCAGCATGCACACACTGCACAGCGCCGCATCCTTGGTGCGTTGTACCACTCACAGTGAAACATACACCCAGCACATGCATCCAGCATGCATGCACAGCACAGTAATCTTTGTGTGTTGTACCACTGACAGGCACACATACACCCAGCACATGCATCCAGCATGCACACACTGCACAGCGCCGCATCCTTGGTGCGTTGTACCACTCACAGTGACACATACACCCAGCACATGCATCCAGCATGCATGCACAGCACAGTAATCTTTGTGTGTTGTACCACTGCCAGGCACACATACACCCAGCACATGCATCCAGCATGCACACACTGCACAGCGCCGCATCCTTGGTGCGTTGTATCACTGACAGGCACACATACACCCAGCACATGCATCCAGCATGCATGCACAGCACAGTAATCTTTGTGTGTTGTACCACTGACAGGCACACATACACCCAGCACATGCATCCAGCATGCATGCACAGCACAGTAATCTTTGTGTGTCGTACCACTGACAGGCACACATACACCCAGCACATGCATCCAGCATGCACACACTGCACAGCGCCGCATCCTTGGTGCGTTGTATCACTGACAGGCACACGTACACCCAGCACATGCATCCAGCATGCATGCACAGCACAGTAATCTTTGTGTGTTGTACCACTCACAGCGACACATACACCCAGCACATGCATCCAGCATGCATGCACAGCACAGTAATCTTTGTGTGTTGTACCACTGACAGGCACACATACACCCAGCACATGCATCCAGCATGCATGCACAGCACAGTAATCTTTGTGTGTTGTACCACTGACAGGCACACATACACCCAGCACATGCATCCAGCATGCCCACACGGCACAGCGCCGCATCCTTGGTGCGTTGTACACTGACAGGCACACATACACCCAGGACATGCATCCAGCATGCACACACTGCACAGCGCCGCATCCTTGGTGCGTTGTATCACTGACAGGCACACGTACACCCAGCACATGCATCCAGCATGCATGCACAGCACAGTAATCTTTGTGTGTTGTACCACTCACAGCGACACATACACCCAGCACATGCATCCAGCATGCATGCACAGCACAGTAATCTTTGTGTGTTGTACCACTGACAGGCACACATACACCGAGCACATGCATCCAGCATGCATGCACAGTAATCTTTGTGTGTTGTACCACTGACAGGCACACATACACCCAGCACATGCATCCAGCATGCTCACACGGCACAGCGCCGCATCCTTGGTGCGTTGTACACTGACAGGCACACAGACACCCAGGACATGCATCCAGCATGCACACACTGCACAGCGCCGCATCCTTGGTGCGTTGTATCACTGACAGGCACACGTACACCCAGCACATGCATCCAGCATGCACACACTGCACAGCGCCGCATCCTTGGTGCGTTTTATCACTAAGGCACACATACACCCAGCACAGTAATCTTTGTGTTTTGTACCACTGACAGGCACACATACACCCAGCACATGCATCCAGCATGCATGCACAGCACAGTAATCTTTGTGTGTTGTACCACTGACAGGCACACATACACCCAGCACATGCATCCAGCATGCATGCACAGTAATCTTTGTGTGTTGTACCACTGACAGGCACACATACACCCAGCACATGCATCCAGCATGCCCACACGGCACAGCGCCGCATCCTTGGTGCGTTGTACACTGACAGGCACACAGACACCCAGGACATGCATCCAGCATGCCCACACTGCACAGCGCCGCATCCTTGGTGCGTTGTATCACTGACAGGCACACATTCACCCAGCACATGCATCCAGCATGCATGCACAGCACAGTAATCGTTGTGTGTTGTACCACTGACAGGCACACATACACCCAGCACATGCATCCAGCATGCACACACTGCACAGCGCCGCATCCTTGGCGCGTTGTATCACTGACAGGCACACATACACCCAGCACATGCATCCAGCATGCATGCACAGTACAGTAATCTTTGTGTGTTGTACCACTGACAGGCACACATACACCCAGCACATGCATCCAGCATACACACACTGCACAGCGCCGCATCCTTGGTGCGTTGTATCACTGACAGGCACACATACACCCAGCACATGCATCCAGCATGCTTGCACAGCAGAGTAATCTTTGTGTGTTGTAACACGGACAGGCACAGATACACCCAGCACATGCATCCAGCATGCACACACTGCACAGCGCCGCATCCTTGGTGCATTGTACCACTCACAGTGACACATACACCCAGCACATGCATCCAGCATGCATGCACAGCACAGTAATCTTTGTGTGTTGTACCACTGACAGGCACGCATACACCCAGCACATGCATCCAGCATGCACACACTGCACAGCGCCGCATCCTTGGTGCGTTTTATCACTGACAGGCACACATACACCCAGCACATGCATCCAGCATGCATGCACAGCACAGCAATCTTTGTGTGTTGTACCACTGACAGGCACACATACACCCAGCACATGCATCCAGCATGCACACACTGCACAGCGCTGCTTCCTTGGTGCGTTGTACCACTGATAGGCCCACATACACCCAGCACATGCATCCAGCATGCATGCACAGCACAGTAATCTTTGTGTGTTGTACCACTGACAGGCACACATACACCCAGCACATGCATCCAGCATGCACACACTGCACAGCGCCGCATCCTTGGTGCGTTGTACCACTCGCAGTGACACATACACCCAGCACATGCATCCAGCATGCTTGCACGGCACAGTAATCTTTGTGTGTTGTACCACTGACAGGCACACATACACCCAGCACATGCATCCAGCATGCACACACTGCACAGCGCTGCATCCTTGGTGCGTTGTATCACTGACAGGCACACATACACCCAGCACATGCATCCAGCATGCATGCACAGCACAGTAATATTTGTGTGTTGTACCACTGACAGGCACACATACATCCAGCACATGCATCCAGCATGCACACACTGCACAGCGCCGCATCCTTGGTGCGTTGTACCACTCACAGTGAAACATACACCCAGCACATGCATCCAGCATGCATGCACAGCACAGTAATCTTTGTGTGTTGTACCACTGACAGGCACACATACACCCAGCACATGCATCCAGCATGCACACACTGCACAGCGCCGCATCCTTGGTGCGTTGTACCACTCACAGTGACACATACACCCAGCACATGCATCCAGCATGCATGCACAGCACAGTAATCTTTGTGTGTTGTACCACTGCCAGGCACACATACACCCAGCACATGCATCCAGCATGCACACACTGCACAGCGCCGCATCCTTGGTGCGTTGTATCACTGACAGGCACACATACACCCAGCACATGCATCCAGCATGCATGCACAGCACAGTAATCTTTGTGTGTTGTACCACTGACAGGCACACATACACCCAGCACATGCATCCAGCATGCATGCACAGCACAGTAATCTTTGTGTGTCGTACCACTGACAGGCACACATACACCCAGCACATGCATCCAGCATGCACACACTGCACAGCGCCGCATCCTTGGTGCGTTGTATCACTGACAGGCACACGTACACCCAGCACATGCATCCAGCATGCATGCACAGCACAGTAATCTTTGTGTGTTGTACCACTCACAGCGACACATACACCCAGCACATGCATCCAGCATGCATGCACAGCACAGTAATCTTTGTGTGTTGTACCACTGACAGGCACACATACACCCAGCACATGCATCCAGCATGCATGCACAGCACAGTAATCTTTGTGTGTTGTACCACTGACAGGCACACATACACCCAGCACATGCATCCAGCATGCCTACACGGCACAGCGCCGCATCCTTGGTGCGTTGTACACTGACAGGCACACATACACCCAGGACATGCATCCAGCATGCACACACTTAACAGCGCCGCATCCTTGGTGCGTTGTATCACTGACAGGCACACGTACACCCAGCACATGCATCCAGCATGCATGCACAGCACAGTAATCTTTGTGTGTTGTACCACTCACAGCGACACATACACCCAGCACATGCATCCAGCATGCATGCACAGCACAGTAATCTTTGTGTGTTGTACCACTGACAGGCACACATACACCCAGCACATGCATCCAGCATGCATGCACAGCACAGTAATCTTTGTGTGTTGTACCACTGACAGGCACACATACACCCAGCACATGCATCCAGCATGCCCACACGGCACAGCGCCGCATCCTTGGTGCGTTGTACACTGACAGGCACACAGACACCCAGGACATGCATCCAGCATGCACACACTGCACAGCGCCGCATCCTTGGTGCGTTGTATCACTGACAGGCACACGTACACCCAGCACATGCATCCAGCATGCATGCACAGCACAGTAATCTTTGTGTGTTGTACCACTCACAGCGACACATACACCCAGCACATGCATCCAGCATGCATGCACAGCACAGTAATCTTTGTGTGTTGTACCACTGACAGGTACACATACACCCAGCACATGCATCCAACATGCCCACACGGCACAGCGCCGCATCCTTGGTGCGTTGTATCACTGACAGGCACACATACACCCAGCACATGCATCCAGCATGCCCACACGGCACAGCGCCGCATCCTTGGTGCGTTGTACACCTGCAGGCACCCAGACACCCAGGACATGCATCCAGCATGCATGCATGCACAGCACAGTAATCTTTGCGTGTTGTACCACTGACAGGCACACATACAACCAGCACATGCATCCAGCATGCACAAACTGCACAGCGCCGCATCTTTGGTGTGTTGTACCACTCACAGTGACACATACACCCAGCTTACATACACCACTGGGACTTGTATTCTGTGGCTACGAGTGTAAATCTGATTCTCAAGCTGGCGATGGCTTCATCGAGCAGTTGCTGTTAAGGTGCACTGTGCCCAAGATCACAAGTCTGTGAAGAAACTTGTTGCCGCTTCCCTCGCTATCATCAGAGTTCGCGGAGCCCTCCTGGACTCGGCTACCTGGAATAATCCCTGGTCCCAGCGCTCAGCCGCCCCGGCGGCCTCTTCAGGGGACCCTGTGTCATGAAGAGCATGTCTGGAGCGCCCCGAGGCCCGCAGGAGGCGCTGCGGGAGATTCCATGACGTCAGCGCCAAGCCTGATGTGGTGAAGGATGAATATGTAGCTTGTGCTGTTTCTACCGGGGATTTAAATATAGAACAACCTCCGTCCGGACACCGAACCGCGGGGTCAGAGCGCCCCCTGCAGGCGCTGCCTCAGTCGGTCGAATTCGTTGTTTTTCCTCTTGTAATTTTAAAGTTCCCCAGATTGGCGGTCGAACCTCTGCTAGGTGCAGGACCTATGCCCCAGCGCACAGCCCCGAGGCATCCCCGGAGTGTTCAGCTGGGGCCGCATTAGAGGGGGGGGGGGTAGGGAGGGGGGGGGGGGCTCGGAGCCGTGCTGGGCACTCCAGTCAAATACAGAGCAGCTTGGCAGGGGCGGCTCTAGGCTCATGGTGGCCCTGGGCAAGGAGCGTAGGTAGGGGTCCCCGGAAGAGGGGGTCCGGGCGGGGCGGAGCGCGCAGGCCAGTAAAGAGGGGAGGGGGTCAGGGTGTTTGGAAGTGGAACAGAGCCGGAGGCCGCCAAATCCCTGCCAAGGGCCACCACGCAAACATGTATCCATCCTCAGAGGATTATTATATTAAGGATATATATTGGCGTGGCGGCCCCTGGGGTTTGGTGGCCCCGTGCAGGTGCACAGCTTGCACATGCCTAAGGCCGGACCTGAGCTCGGAAGCTGATGCTCCGTGTTTCACTGTGCAGGCGGCAACGCGTCTGCACTTTTAAGAGGGGGAGGGTGACGCCCTCGCAGGTGGGTGCAGTGAGTGACGGCACCTGCCTGCAAGGGGATGTCCTGGGGTCCATAGGACCCCTTCACCCCCTCCAGGAGATTCCCATCAGGGGGTGCACTGACAGCTTTTTTTGCCTCTACAATCACGTCTACAAACGGTGCGGGCGCAAAGGCAAAGAGATTCTCTCAATTTGGGAACGCCTTCTGTTGAGAGCTCTAGAGCTATATGTGTACCAGCGCTATCTGTATTACAAAAGGGGCCGCGCAGGTGTCTGCGGCCCCTTCTCTAATACCAAAGTAACCAGAGGGCACACATACTGGCCACAAATGCCCGTTGTGCCCTCGGGCACTCTCTGGAACACAGCCCCTGGTGTCTCTGTGGTAAGCACACGGCCTGCACCTGAGACTCGGTGATGCTGCATCCACCTGGGATTCACCTCACCTGTCCCGTGAACTCATCTCGGACTCACCTCACCTGTCCCCTGGACTCACCTCGCCTGTCCCGTGGACTCACCTCGCCTGTCCCGTGGACTCACCTCACCTGTCCCGTGGACTCACCTCACCTGTCCCGTGGACTCACCTTGGACTCACCTCACCTGTCCCCTGGACTCACCTCACCTGTCCCGTGGACTCACCTCACCTGTCCCGTGGACTCACCTCACTTGTCCCATGGACTCACCTCACTTGTCCCATGGACTCACCTCACCTGTCCCGTGCGCTCACCTCACCTGCCCCGTGGACTCACCTCACCTGTCCCGTGCGCTCACCTCACCTGTCCCATGGACTCACCTCACCTGTCCCGTGGACTCACCTCACCTGTCCCGTGGACTCACCTCACTTATCCCATGGACTCACCTCACCTGTCCCGTGCGCTCACCTCACCTGCCCCAAGGACTCACCTCACCTGTCCCGTGGACTCACCTCACCTGTCCCGTGGACTCACCTCACCTGTCCCGTGCGCTCACCTCACCTGTCCCATGGACTCACCTCACCTGTCCCATGGACTCTCCTCACCTGTCCCATGGACTCACCTCACCTGCCCCGTGGACTCACCTCACCTGTCCCTTGCACTCACCTCACCTGTCCCGTGTACTCACCTCACCTGTCCCGTGGACTCACCTCACCTGTCCCGTGCGCTCACCTCACCTGTCCCATGGACTCACCTCACCTGTCCTGTGGACTCACCTCAATTGTCCCATGGACTCACATCACCTGTCCCTTGCGCTCACCTCACCTGCCCCGTGGACTCACCTCACCTGTCCCGTGCGCTCACCTCACCTGTCCCATGGACTCACCTCACCTGTCCCGTGGACTCACCTCACCTGTCCCGTGGACTCACCTCACTTGTCCCATGGACTCACCTCACCTGTCCCGTGCGCTCACCTCGCCTGTCCCGTGGACTCACCTCGCCTGTCCCTTGGACTCACCTCACCTGTCCCGTGGACTCACCTCACCTGTCCCGTGGACTCACCTCACTTGTCCCATGGACTCACCTCACCTGTCCCGTGCACTTACCTCACCTGCCCCGTGGACTCACCTCACCTGTCCCGTGGACTCACCTCACCTGTCCCGTGGACTCACCTCACCTGTCCCGTGGACTCACCTCACCTGCCCCGTGGACTCACCTCACCTGTCCCGTGGACTCACCTCACCTGTCCTGTGGACTCACCTCACCTGTCCCGTGGACTCACCTCACTTGTCCCATGGACTCACCTCACCTGTCCCGTGCGCTCACCTCGCCTGTCCCGTGGACTCACCTCACCTGCCCCATGGACTCGCCTCACCTGTCCCGTGGACTCACCTCACCTGTCCCGTGGGCTCACCTCACCTGTCCCGTGGGCTCACCTCACCTGTCCCGTGGACTAACCTCACCTGCCCCGTGGAGTCACCTCACCTGTCTCGTGGACTCACCTCACCTGTCCCGTGGACTCACCTCACCTGTCCCGTGGGCTCACCTCACCTGTCCCGTGGACTAACCTCACCTGCCCCGTGGAGTCACCTCACCTGTCTCGTGGACTCACCTCACCTGTCCCGTGGACTCACCTCACCTGTCCCGTGGGCTCACCTCACCTGTCCCGTGGGCTCACCTCACCTGTCCCGTGGGCTCACCTCACCTGTCCCGTGGGCTCACCTCACCTGCCCCGTGGGCTCACCTCACCTGTCCCGTGGACTCACCTCACCTGCCCCATGGACTCGCCTCACCTGTCCCGTGGACTCACCTCACCTGTCCCGTGCGCTCACCTCGCCTGTCCCGTGGACTCACCTCACCTGTCCCGTGCGCTCACCTCACCTGTCCCGTGCGCTCACCTCACCTGTCCCGTGGACTCACCTCACCTGTCCCGTGGACTCACCTTGGACTCACCTCACCTGTCCCCTGGACTCACCTCACCTGTCCCGTGGACTCACCTCACCTGTCCCGTGGACTCACCTCACTTGTCCCATGGACTCACCTCACTTGTCCCATGGACTCACCTCACCTGTCCCGTGCGCTCACCTCACCTGCCCCGTGGACTCACCTCACCTGTCCCGTGCGCTCACCTCACCTGTCCCATGGACTCACCTCACCTGTCCCGTGGACTCACCTCACCTGTCCCGTGGACTCACCTCACTTGTCCCATGGACTCACCTCACCTGTCCCGTGCGCTCACCTCACCTGCCCCAAGGACTCACCTCACCTGTCCCGTGGACTCACCTCACCTGTCCCGTGGACTCACCTCACCTGTCCCGTGCGCTCACCTCACCTGTCCCATGGACTCACCTCACCTGTCCCATGGACTCTCCTCACCTGTCCCATGGACTCACCTCACCTGCCCCGTGGACTCACCTCACCTGTCCCTTGGACTCACCTCACCTGTCCCGTGTACTCACCTCACCTGTCCCGTGGACTCACCTCACCTGTCCCGTGCGCTCACCTCACCTGTCCCATGGACTCACCTCACCTGTCCTGTGGACTCACCTCAATTGTCCCATGGACTCACATCACCTGTCCCTTGCGCTCACCTCACCTGCCCCGTGGACTCACCTCACCTGTCCCGTGCGCTCACCTCACCTGTCCCATGGACTCACCTCACCTGTCCCGTGGACTCACCTCACCTGTCCCGTGGACTGACCTCACTTGTCCCATGGACTCACCTCACCTGTCCCGTGCGCTCACCTCGCCTGTCCCGTGGACTCACCTCGCCTGTCCCTTGGACTCACCTCACCTGTCCCGTGGACTCACCTCACCTGTCCCGTGGACTCACCTCACTTGTCCCATGGACTCACCTCACCTGTCCCGTGCACTCACCTCACCTGCCCCGTGGACTCACCTCACCTGTCCCGTGGACTCACCTCACCTGTCCCGTGGACTCACCTCACCTGTCCCGTGGACTCACCTCACCTGTCCCGTGGACTCACCTCACCTGTCCCGTGGACTCACCTCACTTGTCCCATGGACTCACCTCACCTGTCCCGTGGACTCACCTCACCTGTCCCGTGGACTCACCTCACTTGTCCCATGGACTCACCTCACCTGTCCCGTGCGCTCACCTCGCCTGCCCCGTGGACTCACCTCACCTGCCCCATGGACTCGCCTCACCTGTCCCGTGGACTCACCTCACCTGTCCCGTGGGCTCACCTCACCTGTCCCGTGGGCTCGCCTCACCTGTCCCGTGGACTCACCTCACCTGTCCCGTGCGCTCACCTCGCCTGTCCCGTGGACTCACCTCACCTGTCCCGTGCGCTCACCTCACCTGTCCCGTGCGCTCACCTCACCTGTCCCGTGCGCTCACCTCACCTGTCCCGTGGACTCACCTCACTTGTCCCATGGACTCACCTCACCTGTCCCGTGGACTCACCTCACCTGCCCCGTGCGCTCACCTCACCTGTTTCATGGACTCACCTCACCTGTCTTGTGGACTCACCTCACCTGTCCCGTGGACTCACCTCACCTGTCCCATGGACTCACCTCACCTGTCCCGTGGACTCACCTCACCTGTCCCGTGCGCTCACCTCACCTGCCCCGTGGACTCACCTCACCTGTCCCGTGGACTCACCTCACCTGTCCCGTGCGCTCACCTCACCTGTCCCATGGACTCACCTCACCTGTCCCATGGACTCTCCTCACCTGTCCCATGGACTCACCTCACCTGCCCCGTGGACTCACCTCACCTGTCCCTTGGACTCACCTCACCTGTCCCGTGTACTCACCTCACCTGTCCCGTGGACTCACCTCACCTGTCCCGTGCGCTCACCTCACCTGTCCCATGGACTCACCTCACCTGTCCTGTGGACTCACCTCAATTGTCCCATGGACTCACATCACCTGTCCCTTGCGCTCACCTCACCTGCCCCATGGACTCACCTCACCTGTCCCGTGCGCTCACCTCGCCTGTCCCGTGGACTCACCTCGCCTGTCCCTTGGACTCACCTCACCTGTCCCGTGGACTCACCTCACCTGTCCCGTGGACTCACCTCACTTGTCCCATGGACTCACCTCACCTGTCCCGTGCACTCACCTCACCTGCCCCGTGGACTCACCTCACCTGTCCCGTGGACTCACCTCACCTGTCCCGTGGACTCACCTCACCTGTCCCGTGGACTCACCTCACCTGTCCCGTGGACTCACCTCACCTGTCCCGTGGACTCACCTCACTTGTCCCATGGACTCACCTCACCTGTCCCGTGGACTCACCTCACCTGTCCCGTGGACTCACCTCACTTGTCCCATGGACTCACCTCACCTGTCCCGTGCGCTCACCTCGCCTGCCCCGTGGACTCACCTCACCTGCCCCATGGACTCGCCTCACCTGTCCCGTGGACTCACCTCACCTGTCCCGTGGGCTCACCTCACCTGTCCCGTGGGCTCGCCTCACCTGTCCCGTGGACTCACCTCACCTGTCCCGTGCGCTCACCTCGCCTGTCCCGTGGACTCACCTCACCTGTCCCGTGCGCTCACCTCACCTGTCCCGTGCGCTCACCTCACCTGTCCCGTGGACTCACCTCACTTGTCCCATGGACTCACCTCACCTGTCCCGTGGACTCACCTCACCTGCCCCGTGCGCTCACCTCACCTGTTTCATGGACTCACCTCACCTGTCTTGTGGACTCACCTCACCTGTCCCGTGGACTCACCTCACCTGTCCCATGGACTCACCTCACCTGTCCCGTGGACTCACCTCACCTGTCCCGTGCGCTCACCTCACCTGCCCCGTGGACTCACCTCACCTGTCCCGTGGACTCACCTCACCTGTCCCGTGCGCTCACCTCACCTGTCCCATGGACTCACCTCACCTGTCCCATGGACTCTCCTCACCTGTCCCATGGACTCACCTCACCTGCCCCGTGGACTCACCTCACCTGTCCCTTGGACTCACCTCACCTGTCCCGTGTACTCACCTCACCTGTCTCGTGGACTCACCTCACCTGTCCCGTGCGCTCACCTCACCTGTCCCATGGACTCACCTCACCTGTCCTGTGGACTCACCTCAATTGTCCCATGGACTCACATCACCTGTCCCTTGCGCTCACCTCACCTGCCCCGTGGACTCACCTCACCTGTCCCGTGCGCTCACCTCACCTGTCCCATGGACTCACCTCACCTGTCCCGTGGACTCACCTCACCTGTCCCGTGGACTCACCTCACTTGTCCCATGGACTCACCTCACCTGTCCCGTGCGCTCACCTCGCCTGTCCCGTGGACTCACCTCGCCTGTCCCTTGGACTCACCTCACCTGTCCCGTGGACTCACCTCACCTGTCCCGTGGACTCACCTCACTTGTCCCATGGACTCACCTCACCTGTCCCGTGCACTTACCTCACCTGCCCCGTGGACTCACCTCACCTGTCCCGTGGACTCACCTCACCTGTCCCGTGGACTCACCTCACCTGTCCCGTGGACTCACCTCACCTGCCCCGTGGACTCACCTCACCTGTCCCGTGCGCTCACCTTGCCTGTCCCGTGGACTCACCTCACCTGCCCCATGGACTCGCCTCACCTGTCCCGTGGACTCACCTCACCTGTCCCGTGGGCTCACCTCACCTGTCCCGTGGACTAACCTCACCTGCCCCGTGGAGTCACCTCACCTGTCTCGTGGACTCACCTCACCTGTCCCGTGGACTCACCTCACCTGTCCCGTGGGCTTACCTCACCTGTCCCGTGGACTAACCTCACCTGCCCCGTGGAGTCACCTCACCTGTCTCGTGGACTCACCTCACCTGTCCCGTGGACTCACCTCACCTGTCCCGTGGGCTCACCTCACCTGTCCCGTGGGCTCACCTCACCTGTCCCGTGGGCTCACCTCACCTGCCCCGTGGGCTCACCTCACCTGTCCCGTGGACTCACCTCACCTGCCCCATGGACTCGCCTCACCTGTCCCGTGGACTCACCTCACCTGTCCCGTGCGCTCACCTCGCCTGTCCCGTGGACTCACCTCACCTGTCCCGTGCGCTCACCTCAACTGTCCCGTGCGCTCACCTCACCTGTCCCGTGGACTCACCTCACCTGTCCCGTGGACTCACCTTGGACTCACCTCACCTGTCCCCTGGACTCACCTCACCTGTCCCGTGGACTCACCTCACCTGTCCCGTGGACTCACCTCACTTGTCCCATGGACTCACCTCACTTGTCCCATAGACTCACCTCACCTGTCCCGTGCGCTCACCTCACCTGCCCCGTGGACTCACCTCACCTGTCCCGTGCGCTCACCTCACCTGTCCCATGGACTCACCTCACCTGTCCCGTGGACTCACCTCACCTGTCCCGTGGACTCACCTCACTTGTCCCATGGACTCACCTCACCTGTCCCGTGCGCTCACCTCACCTGCCCCAAGGACTCACCTCACCTGTCCCGTGGACTCACCTCACCTGTCCCGTGGACTCACCTCACCTGTCCCGTGCGCTCACCTCACCTGTCCCATGGACTCACCTCACCTGTCCCATGGACTCTCCTCACCTGTCCCATGGACTCACCTCACCTGCCCCGTGGACTCACCTCACCTGTCCCTTGGACTCACCTCACCTGTCCCGTGTACTCACCTCACCTGTCCCGTGGACTCACCTCACCTGTCCCGTGCGCTCACCTCACCTGTCCCATGGACTCACCTCACCTGTCCTGTGGACTCACCTCAATTGTCCCATGGACTCACATCACCTGTCCCTTGCGCTCACCTCACCTGCCCCGTGGACTCACCTCACCTGTCCCGTGCGCTCACCTCACCTGTCCCATGGACTCACCTCACCTGTCCCGTGGACTCACCTCACCTGTCCCGTGGACTCACCTCACTTGTCCCATGGACTCACCTCACCTGTCCCGTGCGCTCACCTCGCCTGTCCCGTGGACTCACCTCGCCTGTCCCTTGGACTCACCTCACCTGTCCCGTGGACTCACCTCACCTGTCCCGTGGACTCACCTCACTTGTCCCATGGACTCACCTCACCTGTCCCGTGCACTCACCTCACCTGCCCCGTGGACTCACCTCACCTGTCCCGTGGACTCACCTCACCTGTCCCGTGGACTCACCTCACCTGTCCCGTGGACTCACCTCACCTGTCCCGTGGACTCACCTCACCTGTCCCGTGGACTCACCTCACTTGTCCCATGGACTCACCTCACCTGTCCCGTGGACTCACCTCACCTGTCCCGTGGACTCACCTCACTTGTCCCATGGACTCACCTCACCTGTCCCGTGCGCTCACCTCGCCTGCCCCGTGGACTCACCTCACCTGCCCCATGGACTCGCCTCACCTGTCCCGTGGACTCACCTCACCTGTCCCGTGGGCTCACCTCACCTGTCCCGTGGGCTCGCCTCACCTGTCCCGTGGACTCACCTCACCTGTCCCGTGCGCTCACCTCGCCTGTCCCGTGGACTCACCTCACCTGTCCCGTGCGCTCACCTCACCTGTCCCGTGCGCTCACCTCACCTGTCCCGTGGACTCACCTCACTTGTCCCATGGACTCACCTCACCTGTCCCGTGGACTCACCTCACCTGCCCCGTGCGCTCACCTCACCTGTTTCATGGACTCACCTCACCTGTCTTGTGGACTCACCTCACCTGTCCCGTGGACTCACCTCACCTGTCCCATGGACTCACCTCACCTGTCCCGTGGACTCACCTCACCTGTCCCGTGCGCTCACCTCACCTGCCCCGTGGACTCACCTCACCTGTCCCGTGGACTCACCTCACCTGTCCTGTGGACTCACCTCACCTGTCCCGTGGACTCACCTCACTTGTCCCATGGACTCACCTCACCTGTCCCGTGCGCTCACCTCGCCTGTCCCGTGGACTCACCTCACCTGCCCCATGGACTCGCCTCACCTGTCCCGTGGACTCACCTCACCTGTCCCGTGGGCTCACCTCACCTGTCCCGTGGGCTCACCTCACCTGTCCCGTGGACTAACCTCACCTGCCCCGTGGAGTCACCTCACCTGTCTCGTGGACTCACCTCACCTGTCCCGTGGACTCACCTCACCTGTCCCGTGGGCTCACCTCACCTGTCCCGTGGGCTCACCTCACCTGTCCCGTGGGCTCACCTCACCTGCCCCGTGGGCTCACCTCACCTGTCCCGTGGACTCACCTCACCTTATTTTTTTTAATTTTTATTTTGGGCTTGTATCGCGCTGGCATCGACTCCCGGAGGAGTATCTCCGCGCTTTGACTTCTGCCCCAGTACAGTCAGAGTTACGCTTGTTGCCTAGGTGCTGAATAGGAATGTTTTTAACATTTTTCTGAAAGGGAAGTAGTCCTTGCATAGCCTAAGAGTGTTAGGGAGACTGTTCCATAGGGACGGGCCAGCAATTGAGAGTGCTTTGCTGCCCTGTCTTGCCTTCCTGGCTCTAGGAACCTGTAGAAGACCCTGTTCGCTGGATCTAAGAGAGCGGGAGGGTTTATAGGGAACAAATTTGTTTGCCAGATATGCAGGTCCCATGCCATTCAAGGACTTATGAATGACACAACATACCTTGAATTTTGTCCGTTGTCTAATGGGCAGCCAATGAAGCTTAGTCAGGAGGGGCCTTGAAGGTGTGCGAGGGGGAACATTCAAGACCAGACGGGCAGCCGTGTTCTGGACCACCTGAAGTCTGGTCATGACTTCTTCATTAGCTGCTAGCAACAGGCCATTACAGTAGTCTAAGCGACTCATGACTAAGGCCTGTACTAGCATCTTTCTACTCCCGTCTGGTAGAAGGGGGAAGATTTTACGTAGCATACCGATGATGTGGAAGCAGGATCCCACGACCTGATTAGTGTGTTGTTTGAGGTTCAGTTCCTGGTCGAAACGTACTCCTAAGTTCTTAACAGTAAGTTTAGGCTCCGGTACTGGGCCAAGATCATCCGGCCACCAGTCCGGAGTCCAGAGTCGTTTTACCTCCCCAAACAACATAACTTCCGTCTTTCCCACATTGCATTTTAAAAAGTTGGCAGACATCCAACTGGCCACTGCTTTCATCCCTAGGGAGAAGGAGTTTTGTACTTCCGGAGTCAGGGTTTTAAAAGGAAAGAGGAGTTGAGTGTCATCCGCATAGGATGTTGGAACAAAACCATATGCTCTCAAGATGTTGGCCAGGGGTGCCACGTATATGTTGAACAAAGTTGGGCTCAGGCATGAGCCCTGTGGCACCCCTTTGGAGATCTCCACTTCCTCTGACCGAAAACTCCCCATAGTTACTTGCTGGGTCCGGTTAGTTAGAAAGCTGCACAACCATGCAAGCGCTTCATGTCTCAGGCCGATGTTCTTTAGCCTGGCCATGAGGATGGAGTGGGATACGGTGTCGAACGCCGCAGACAGATCCAGTAGCACCAAGATAACGGAGAGGCCCCTATCCTGGTACATACGTAGATCGTCTGCGACTGACATTAAGGCGGTCTCTGTATTATGTTTGGGCCTAAAGCCGGATTGTGAAAGATCTAACACTCCGGCCGATTCAGTATATCCTGATAGATGTCTATTTACATATTTCTCAGTAATTTTACCCATAAAGGGGAGTAAGGATATAGGTCTAAGATTACTGAGCTCATCCCAAGATATGGTGGTGTTTTTCCGGAGTGGCTTGACCAATGCCTTTTTCCATCCACGTGGGACCTGCCCTGAGCTTAGCGAGATGTTTATTAGTTTCTGGATGGTGGGTCCCAATTCAATGGCTAGAGAGGGCATAACCCGTGCAGGGATAGTGTCTGTGGGGGAACCACTTTTTATTTGGGATATGAGTGCCACTATGTCTTCAATCTGTATGGGCGGGAATGCCGCCAGAGAGTTTTCATGGGTGAATGGCATATCAGAGTTCATGGCGGATTCATTGTCCCTTTTGTTTGTGGAGTTAGATGCCAGAATTTTATCATATATAGTATCAATTTTTAGTTTGAAGAATTCAGAGATGTTATCACATAGTTGTTGTGAGGCTACTTCTTGACTCTCACATGCTGTGGGTTTAGTGAAGGACAGTAAGATCTGATATAGCGTCTTAGAATTGTTGCCCGCCTCCAATAGCTGCGAAGCTATGTAGTTTTTCCGTGCTAGGCGGATATCCTTGTGATAACTTCTCAAGGAGTCTTTATAAGTTTGTTTATCACAATCTAGACGCGAAGTCCTCCATTTCTTTTCAAGCTTCCGTGTGGTTTGTTAAGACTTTCTTAGATTTTCAGAGAACCAGATCTCTTGTTTTTGAACAGGTTTGGGTTTGAAGGTTCTTAGCGGAATAGTCATTTCTATTGTGTTAAGCAACACTTCCTCATAGTCATTCAGGGCTTTATCAATGTTCTCGCTCCCATCCAACTGAGGTGCTAAGTATGCTTTACGAAAATTTTCCTGGGTCAACTTATGCCAGGGTCTTCGCCCCATGGACTCGCCTCACCTGCCCCGTGGACTCACCTCACCTGTCCCGTGGACTCACCTCACCTGTCCTGTGGACTCACCTCACCTGTCCCGTGGACTCACCTCACCTGTCCCGTGGACTCACCTCACCTGTCTCGTGGACTCACCTCACCTGTCCCGTGGAGTCACCTCACCTGTCCCGTGGACTCACCTCACCTGCCCCATGGACTCGCCTCACCTGTCCCGTGGACTCACCTGTCCCGTGGACTCACCTCACCTGCCCCGTGCGCTCACGCACAGCCTCACTGCATCCACTCTAGCTGAGAGCCCTCCCAAGCTGTGGGTCCCAGCTTTGTTCTCCCCTCCAGTATCGAGCGAGCTCAGCCTCAGGTTAACACTTTCAAACCAGAGTTAATTAAAGGTGGCATTTATTTATATTACTGCAGATGGCATTTCCGCGTGCTGATGTCTGCTGCGTTTCTGAAGAGGTTCAACATGTTATCGCTCAGCCCTGTCCGTGACTTAAGACAATATTTGGATGCTATTTGTCATGTGAATGCATGGACTTTTGTGACTGTTTGCAATTCAATGTTATGGCGCTTTCATAACTCTTGCTACCAATGTATGCATTTCCTCAGTTCTCAAATAAAAAAACAACAAACATTCTGGTGCTCTTACGAAGCAGTCACATTCCCTTATATGTGCTGTGGAGTTTACTTATTACTGTATTTCATTCTGCAGGTGGTTCCTTGATGTTTGTAGTTTGTTGTTCCACGTGCAGTTGTTGTAAGATGGGCGGGTGAATTGATGAATAGTTGAATTGTAACTGTGGGAGTGTGCATAAGGCCCTGAGTTTCACTCTGCTTGGAGTCAGCTTTGCTGGGGTCTCTTCGTGTTTCATATCGGGTGGTCCCCCAGTCTTCTGATAGGCTGCACGTTTGTGGCGTGCCCTGTGTGATGTTTTTCTCAGTGTGTGTGAATACATCTGGGGCCAGATGTAGGTCGGTCGGTAACGGCCGAAAATCGGTATTTTCGGCCGTTACTGACCGGTATGTATGATTTGGTATGTAGGGGCATTATTTTACAGAATCGGTAAATTTACCAATTCGGTAAATCTCAGATGTAGGTAGGACTCTTCAGAGTCCCAAAGGCCCTACAAATTCGGTATTTTACCACACAATCCTATTGTGTGGTAAAATACCGAATCCAGGTGTGCGTGCACATCTGTGCATACACACCTATGCCATGTGACAGACAGACATGCCCTTAGGGCATGTCTGTGTGCCACATGGCGCACATGTCAATTTTTGGGGTGCCAGAGGGTGTCAAAGTGACACCCCCTGCACCCTTGCTGAAATCGGTATTTACCGATTCTGTAATTACAGAATCGGTATTTCCCATTGATTCCTATGGGCTTCAAAGCCCATAGGAATCAATGGGAAATACCGATTCTGTAATTACTGAATCGGTAAATACCTATTTTTAACGAATCGGTATTTCCACATCTGGAAATACCTACATCTCCCCACTTCATATTTACCGACTCTTAAATACCGAATCGGTAAAATTCGGTATTTAAGAGTCGGTAAATATGATTTACCTACATCTGGCCCCTGATGTGCAGCTGTTACCTGGCGTTGGTTTGAACCCTGTTCCTTGTGATGCCCCCTCAGGGGTCGGGAACCCCATTGCAAGAACACAAGAAGCCCTTTTCGATGCCCTGACAGGGGATGTGAGTGTGGAGTGAAGATACCTGTTGCTAAAACATAATGGCCCAGATGTAGGTAAAATAGATTTACCGATTTTTAATTACCGAATTTTACCGATTCAGTAATTAAAAATCGGTAAATCTAAGGGGTGGATATGTAGGTTTTCCAGATGTGCTGGAATACCGATTCTGAAGAATTCGGTATTTACCGATTCGGTAAATACCGAATCGGTAATGCCCATTCATTCCTATGGGCTTTGAAGCCCATAGGAATGAATGGGCATTACCGATTCGGTATTTACCGAATCGGTAAATACCGATTTGCACAAGGGTGCAGGGGGTGTCACTTTGACACCCTCTGGCACCCCCAAAACTGGCTCGGGTGCCATGTGGCCGGCATACATGCCCTAAGGGCAGGTCTGCCTGTCACATGGCATAGGTGTGCATGCACACATGTGCATGCACACCGGAATCGGTATTTTACCATCAAATTGGATTTGATGGTAAAATACCGATTCTGTAAGGCCTCTGGGACTCTGAAGAGTCCCACCCACATCTCGGTGCCTCAGAATCGGTACATTTACCGATTTTTTATTTTACCGAATCGGTAAAATTACCGAATCGGTAATTTTACCGATTTGTTAAAATAATGCCCCCTACATACCTGTCACCCATATACCGGTCGGTAACGGCCGAAAATACAGATTTTCGGCCGTTACCAACCGACCTACATCTGGCCCAATATGCCCTATCGTGGGATGAGTGTGTGGGAGGAAAGAGATCACCTACTTGTTTTTGTTGTTTCATTGGTTCTGTGATTGGTTGTGTCAGTGCTTGTTGGTGTGTTGTGATACTTACTTTCTGGTTTTCTGTGTTCTGCCGCTGAGTTATGCACATCTGGCCAGCTGGAGTAGTGTTGTGGTTGTCATAATCACGGCCTGTTTTTGTGGTGGGAATGAGGTGAGAGATGGAGGACCACCACGGTAGGGCAGGTAATTCGTGTTTATCCCAGGGGGTCGCCCACGCCATCCGACGCGTCCTGTCCTATTGAATATACAAAGCATATCACTATACATCCCATCAGGGGACGAGTCGGGGGTACACGCAGGTGGACGGCGTCCCCCTACTAGTTATACAGGGTGGACGCCGTCCAGTGGATGGCGTCCACCCTGTATAACTAGTGGGGGGACGCCGTCCACCCTGCTAATCAAAACGTCCACCCTGCTCATCAATATCGTGATAAGAGCGCACGAAACGAGCATTTCCGGGTGATTCCGGGTGATTCCGGCTGCATCCGGAAATTTCTGGAATTGCCGGTCACTGTCCATCTCCACTCCCCTCTCCCTGCTTTTCAATCACCTGCCCCACCTCCCTCACCTTCGCCTCTCTCGATTACCCCATCAACTCCCTCTCACCACTGTACTTCCGCTCTCCCAGTGCGCCTCAGGGCTCGTTTTGGGGTGATTCTTGGTGAGTGAGTGAAGAGGGTGGAGGAAAAGACGTTTGCAGTGACTAAGGGAGAGTGACAGTAGTAGAGGGGGTGAGTGGCTCTAAGCAGAAAATATTGTGTGAGTTGGAGGGAAAGGGGGGGGCGACTGAGTAACCATGTGAAGGAAAAGGTGATGGCGTTCCAGTGTGTGTCTGACCGAGGGCGTCACCGAGCTGGACCAAGCAAGAGATTTAGGGCCAGATGTAGGTAAATATAATTTACCGATTCTAAAAAATACTGAATTTTACTGATTCAGTATTTTAGAATCGGTAAATGATATGTAGCTAATGATTCTGTAAATTTTACCGAATCGGTAAAATTCTGTATTTACCGAATCGGTATTCCCTATTCATTCCTATGAGCTTGGAGGCCCGTAGGAATGAATGAGAATTACCTACTCGGTAAATACCGAATCGGTAATAGGGGGTAGACTTACAAGGGTGGCAGGGTGGCACGTTGAACCCCTGAATAGTGCATGGGTGCACATGTGGCATGTATGTCTGCCACATGGCACTGTTAAAAAAGCACAAAATTGCTTTTTTATCGGTTTTCGTTATTTACCACAAATTTGTAGTTGGTGGTAAATGACGAATCCTTAAAAGTGAAAAGCACTCACTTGAGTGCTTCCTACATTAAGGATTCAGTAATTTACTGAATCGATATTTATGAATTCGGTAATTTACCGATACCTAAAATTACTGATTTGGTAAATTACCGAATCGTTAAAGTAGGCCCCTACATTCCAAATGCCAAATACCGGTCGGTAACGGCCGAAATTCGGTAATTTTGGCCGTTACCGATCGGTATTGGGCGACCTCTATCTGGCCCTTAGTTAGTGGGAGGGCCAGTCACTCAAATGGTGTTTTGCAGGAGCTCTGCCCCTCCAATCATTGGCCTCTCTGCTGAGACTGCAGGCCTGTGATGTCACTTCCTGTGATGTGATGTTGCGCACCGTGATGTCACGCGTCGTGTTGTCACTTCCTGTGATACTACCTTACTCGGAGAGTCCCCCCACTTCTCTTTTCAGGACTTGTGCCCTGCATCCCATACGTTAGCACCCGCACCATGGTGTCACTGTCACGGGCACCCTTGGACGAGGCTGTGAAACGTTGCTCGGTCTGGTGTTTTTGGGGTCTGTGCTTTCGATGTGTTTCTTAAGGTGGGAGGCATTGTTTTCTTGTTTTATAGGGAGGGGGGTGGTACCCTGCTCGTCAGGTTACCCAGTGACGTCAGGGATTGTCCGGGTCATGAGGGTTCACTGGAGGGGGGTTGAGACGGACAGACAGACCGAGGCTGAGTATCTAATGCCACGTCTGCCCTGATGGGGTACTTATGCATCCCCTCAACTGACCACAGACCCTCTCCTGATCCACGGGCCTCGTCTGCGTCTTTCTTGCACCCCCACAGCGCCCCTGGGGGTGTTTACAGGGAGAGACAGGGGTGGGGTGCGTAATGGTGCATACATTGCTTCTGGCAGTGCACCCCCCCTGTGCCCACCGGATCCGCGCAGCTCCGCCGGACACAGCCCCCCCGTCGGTGGGCACCGAGCCATCCCCGTGATCCAGAGCTGGTCCTGGTGAGGGCAGAGGGCACGGCGGGGGCGAGGATGGAGAGATGGCTTCCTCCGGATGGGGCAGGAAGGGGGGCAGGCGGCAGCTGGAGGGAGAAGCGGGAACTGACGCTCTGAGCGACAACATGTCTGTCCATCCTCTGGCTCCGATCCCAGTGCCCGGGCAGAGCTGGTGCCAGCCGGGCACGGAGTCCAGCCTCTGCCCGGGTCTCTGCTCAGCGGGTCACAGCGGGTCCCTCGGGACCCGGCATCTCAGCCGGATGGAGTGGCCTCGTGACGCGTGGATGCTGACGCGCATCCTCTGAGGAAGAGATGCATCCAGGGCAGAGTCCACGGGTGGCATTACCTCCGCCACGCGGAAAACAGGAGTTTACAAGGCCTGGTGCTTGGAAGAGCACTCCTTTCACTCTCCCCGAAGGGCAGGGGTGAACAAACCCAGGGCTTTATTTATTAGGACTTGTGACAACTTGTGACAGTTTTGTGCTTCTGTTGCATCACTTTTTGTGACGCATCGGCGGCGTAAAACATGCCTCCTGTTGCGCCCTATTTAGAAAGTGACGCATCAAAGCAGATGCTTCACTTTGTGAACCCCTGCGCTAAGTTATACCTGCGCCAGGTATCATGTATGCAGGGTGGGTGTTCCCACGTAAGTAAGCCTCGTAGAAGTGACGCTGTGAAATCTACCAGATTTCACGGCGCCGCTTCTAGGGTGCAAAATGCGTCAATATCTAACGCCTGCCTCACAGCAGGCGTGAGACTGACGCAGGCCCTTTCACCTAGGGCTTGCCCATGTGAAAGGACACATTGCTGGGGTTGCGTCACTTTTGTCGCACACTCCAGCAATGCATCGCTTTTGCGCCATACAGATACGTCAGAAATACTGACGTATCTGTAACTCCTTGCGACACGATGCATCATTAAATATTACGCATCAATGATGTCGCAAGGAGGGCGCACTGAGAAGTGACGCATCGCTGCTTTCACACTGCGATGCGTCACTTCTCATAAATGAGGCCCCCTGGGAGGACTAGTGAGATCACGCCTGGACCACGGTAACTCCCTTTACATCCGGACAGTACGGTGTGGAAACCGCAGGGGATCCCACGGGTGGATTCTGCACTGGATTCAAAGCCTTCTTCAGAAACAGTAGATTTCTCATGACCACCCGGCGCTGGTCACCCTCACATGGCATGACCAAGGCATGCGCGTGTTAGAAATGAAGACAGGGCATCCTGCACAGTGACCCTGGCGGTGAACACTATGCATATGACTTGTTCCCCTATGTCTTCTGGTAACTGCTGGGTCTGGTGGCTTGGGGACTAATGAATCCACTATAGTGGCCGGTATTCAGCCTCATGGTCACAGGTTCCAATCCCAGCTGACACACTCAGCCTTTCATCCTTCTGAGGTTGATAAAAAGAGTACAGTTGGCAAACAATAAACATCTGTTATTCAGCGCTAAGATGCCCTTCTGGGTGAACAACCACTTTACAACTACACGGTATGGTATGGAACCTTAGATTCGTCTCAATTGTACTTCACAGAATGTGTTGATAAGGGGCACTGCTATTTTGGTTTCTAATACACTGGATCGCCAAGTTTATAAGGTATTAGCGGATCAAAGGGGGAGGTGGACTTTGGCGCAAATTGAGATCAATGGTATGAAATACTCAGCCCTTATCCAGGTCACCATCGCACTGGTACTCTCCAGGCTGGACTTTTCTAATAGTCTGTACCTGGGCCTTCCATCTGGCCTTTTAAAAAGACTCCAACTAGTGCAGAACCAGGCAGCCAGACTTGTTCTTAAACAACCTAGGCGGTGTTCCATCAGGCCTGGCCTAGAACAATTACACTGGCTGCCTGTATCTCAAAGAATCATGTTTAAGTCCGGCTGTATCATATACAAGAGTCTACAAAACATAGGGCCTCAGTTTATCAATCAGTTGGTCTCCAAATACAAGCCCACTCGCAATCTTAGATCCATCAATAAAGACTTGCTGGTTGTTCCCTCTTACAGGAGAAAGCGTCAGGGTGGCAGCTGTTTCCATTACTTAGCTGCTGTCCTATGGAACTCCCTACCACTTTCCCTTCGGCTCAGCCCAGACTTTCTAACTTTTAGACGTTCTTATAAAACTTGGCTGTTCAGACAGGCTTATTTTCAGTAAGTTGTTGTGTTAGGTTCCTACTTCAACAGCGCCATGAAGCCCACGGGCGTACGTGCGCTTTACAAAAAAAACCTAACATTACATAACATAACATAACATAACATATGTGTTTTGTGCATTGTATAGTCCCAATGTTGACGATCTGGCCCTTTTTGACTACATTTGCTTGGAATTACTGGGATGGCAGGGGGAGCTAGTTGTAATGGGCGATTTCAATTGTGTCATTAATCATGCTATTGATTCTACTAGCTGGGCGCTCACTTCTAGGATGGCGAAGGTGAGAGCTTCCATCTTAGAATTAGGGTGTCTGCATTCGCTACAGGACGTGTGACGCTCTTTATTTCCAACAACACCGGGCTATACATATTACTCCATACCACACCGGCAGTATTCTAGGATCGACATGGCATGGATTTCAGATAGCATTTTGCAGGGTTCTGACATGGAGGTGTGTCCTCGGATTACATCCAACCATAACCCCACATTATTATCTTTCTAGGTTAACCATGGGCCCAAAACACCCCAGCCTTTTTCTTTTCTGACCTATCTGATTACGGATTCTGAGTATCTCGTCTTTATTTCTAAAAAATGATCTTAATATCTGGAAGATAACCTAGGGTCCGCTTCCCCTTGTGTGGTATGGGATGCAATGAAGGCATATATTCGAAGAGTTACTCAACAGTTTGTTTGGCAACATAATAAGAAATGAGAGAAGTTAGGTAAGGAAGCCTATCGAAGGCTCACAGCCAGCGAACTACAGCACGCGGAGGCTATCCATCAGGGGGCAGTAGATCAGGACTCTTTGTATGCCTCTTTAGTAGAGGACAGGGTGGCGATAAATAGCGTTTTAAAAGAGAAGGTAGCGGCGAGCTATATTAAGCATAAGACACTACAATATGATTATGGAGATCGAATTGGGAAAGTACTTGCTCAACAGCTTATGGACAAGTGCCTTGAGACGAAGGTCAAAGCCATTAAAGGCGAGGGGGGTACACTATATAAACGCCCTCAGGATATTGCTGATCAATTTTCTATTTTTTATCAGCGATTATACTCTCCAAATGCAGGTCAGGATCTGACAGATATGCAGAGCTATCTGGAAGGGAATAAACTCCCGGCTTTGATGGATGAAGATTCACTCTTATTAGAGCAGGAAATTACATTGGAGGAAATTGAGGAAGCAATAGGGGGCTTCCGTTGGGAGAAGGCAACTGGGGAGGATGCTATTCCTGCTGAATTTTATAAAAGCTGTAAAAGTGTGGTGGCCCTGTTACTAAGAGAGGTAATCAAGCAAATTGGGGCAACTGGCCGAGTCCCAAATTCATGAATATTGCCAAAATCATTAAAAAAAAAAAGTTTAAGGCACCGGAGGAACAGGCTTCCTATCGCTCAATCTCTTTAATAACTGCAGATGCTAAGGTTTTTGTTAAAAGATACTGGCCACCCGGTTAGCCCCTATGATGACCGGCCTGGTTTCTACTCAGCAGCATGGATTTATACAAGGGAGAGATACCACTGCCCATGTCAACTCTGCAGTGGTGGCTTTCGATGCTGCGGGGAAGCTTAAAACTAACCTGTGCATGGTTTTATTATATGCAGAAAAAGCCTTAGACCGGGTGGCTTGGGAATATCTTTGGGCAACACTTACGGCATCTGGGGTTAGGGAGAAATTCCGGAAATGGGTCCAAGCTTGAAACTCGCCGCTTACGCGGATCATCTCTTTTTCTTTTCGGCTGATCCAATATCAGCAATAGAGGGTATCAATATGGAAGCCAAGAAGTTTGCCCTTTTTTCGGGCTAAAAATTAAACATTAATAAAACACAAGTTCTTCTTAACTTCAAGACAGAATTTCCGGTGGAAGGGGCATCCCTGACCGCTATGTATTTAGGGATTTGTATATCGCCTAATGTCGAACTTATTCATGCATTAAATTACAATCCTCTGTTAGCGATTATTAGGAAGCAACTGAAATTGTGGCACAAGCTCCCAATTAGTATTCTGGGTAGGTGTAACATAATTAAGATGAAGAAACTACCTAAATTCTTGTACCTATATCGGTCAATCCTGCTGCGTATTCCTAATTTGTTTTTTATTAAGCTGGGTGGGGTTTTGAGTACCTTTATTTGGGGGTATAAAAAATCAAGACGCGCTATTGGATTAATGAAGATTCCATATAAACAGGGGGGTCTAGAACTCCCGATTTTAAATTGTATTTTTGGGTTGCATTTGTCCTGCGCAGTCTCTTGAATCCAGATAAAGCGGATTTTTGGCATTGGCTTCTTCTTGGCCCGGAGAGCCAGATGTTTTTATATCGAATTAATGACCCTAACTACTTTAAATGGGTACGGTTCAAGGTTATTAGAGACTGTGTTTACATATGGCAGGGCATTATGGATAGGTCTTCTTTATCTCTTCTACTTGATAAGCTCCCCCTCTGGGGTAACCCGATGTTGCCTGGGATATTTCAGGATTCTGCGGGCCAGCAATGGGCAAAGTATGGCGTTCACTATCTGGGGCAGCTGTATGACTGTAATGGTTTTAGATCATTTGAGAATCTACAGCTTACCTTTGCTACCCCTCAACGGATGTTTTTTAAATATCTTCAGGTTAGGGGTTATTTCATTAGACACCTTGCTGTTCGGAGTGTCTCCCGCTCAGGGGTTTGGGAGTGTTTGTGTGCCCGGAAACGGCGGGCAGCCATTAGCTGGATGTATCGATCTCTCTGTCTGTTTAAACCGGATGGCTGTGAAAAACTAGCGTCAAGATGGAGCGAGACCTTGGGGATAAATATGACTTTAGGAGAGGTAAAGACTGCTTATAGAACGCTCCGTACATTCGGTCAACTTACGATTGCAACAATTTCGGACGATCAGTGCACTTTATTACACGCCGGAGAGGATCCATAGATGGTCTCAAGGTGGGGTCACGCGCGGGGAGAGGATTATGGAGGGGTGCGGTGTAACTGCCCCAAGTGTGGGCTACATATATGCAGCTGATATGATTCATATGTTTTTGACGTGCCCAGACCTAGGTCTTTTTTGGCAGAAGATACTATTTATCAATAAACTCTGACTGGGGGTTCAATATACATTGACGATTGCTGAGAAGATGCTCGGCTATGAAGCGGATAGTGGTGGGCAGGAATCCATAAACACAATTATGTTAGTTGCTGCCCGGCTGGTGATAGCTAGAGCCTGGATTTCACCCAAGCCTCCCTCAGTAGCAGAGTGCTGGTTAATTGTAAGGGAAATTGGTGAAAGAGAGAAAGCGCAAGCTAAAGTAAGGGGTATCCGTGCCCTACTAAAATTTGGCTCTATATGGGGCTGTTTAGATGATATATAGGCCGATGATCCTATGGGATTAGTATGTGTTTCTTTTGTTATCATTCCATTTCTTGGTTTTTAGCAAATTTGTGTATTTTTGGAAAGCACTCAATTCCAGATGTCAATTTGAATATTTTAATTTATACCTATACTGTACCGTTATTTTATTTCTTGCTACCACCTCTGTTTTTTTTTTTTGTTATTATATTTAGTATTATTGTGGATCAGAATCTTTGAATGTATTTATTTTTGACAATAAAAAGAAAAGTAAAAAAAAAAAATGTAAAAATCTCAATGTAATGAGTCCAGATCTTGAGTCAAGTTGAATTCTTAATTTGAACAAACAAGTGCGGAGAGGAGCAGGGCCCTGGACGCTACTCTCTGTCAGTACTATGGGGCCTATTATCAACAAAAGGCGATACATTATAGCCGATTTTATTGGCAGGAAACTGCAGCTAAAGCAGCGATAATGGGCTTGATAATAGGCCCTTGTGAATTCCCATAGAAGCCCAGGTTAACACCAGAACCTGGGCTTCTATGGGAATTCACAAGGGCATATTATCAAGCCCATTATCGCCGCTTTATTGGCAGTTTCCTGACGATAAAAGCGGCGATAATGTATGTTGATAATATGGCCCTACATGTTTAGAATTCCTAACTGTCACAACCAAAAGGAATGTATTGGGTCCCAGGGTAAGGTGGCCAAGTGAGGGGAAGGGAATGGGAAAAAGGAAGAGCGAGAGAGGCAAGAGGGGTAACAGAGGAGAATAAAATACAATACAATAACTAGATAAATGACAACACATCTCCTTCCGATGAAGGATTACGACATTACAAAGAGCTTGTGCCGCAGCGGCATTCTCTTGTTTCTGTGATCCTGTGTTTTATCCCAAGCGACGAAACACGTGTTGGGTGGTGGCTGAACAAAGACACAATCATTAAAGAATCCTCATACTTATACCAATTGCCTGTATTTAAAGTCAATGTTACTTGATTAATAAGTCTTGGTGTGCAAGGAATTGAACTGAAACTGTGGGTCAGCTGACCTAAATTTTGGGATTTTGGATGATTACCCCTTTCCTTTGCACCCTACCTTTATAACACTAAACACATCTATACTGTTTCCGTATTTTGAGAGCGCCAATTACCACCGGGGTACAATCATCCTCTTTTGTATATTACACAGGCACACTTGCACCACAGTATAAGCATGCCTGCGCTAAAGGCAGGATTGTTTTTGTGCATGAAGGGACACCTTGCCACAAAAATAAAAAAAATCCTAAGAGGCATTCTCCTCTTTCTATGTGCGCTGCAAAATGCATCACAAATGGAAAGAGGAAGCAACAAGGAGAAATGTAGGGATTTCTTCTTACCCTGTTGTTGGGTAGGCTCACCACTTTTGTGCAAACCTAGGTTTACAAGTCTTTGTAAGTCTGGGTTTGCATCGAAATACATGGGTGGATACATGAGCATACCCATGCTCCATCCATGCAACGCCTACCCGATGCAAAGGAACAAAAGGCAGCGCTGTGCACTGACTTGCGTTACTTTGTATTTACAAAACCACGCAAGGCCACACAAAGCGGCTTTGCGTGGCTTATTTAATGGCAAAAATAATTTTGCAGTGGGGCTGTGTCACAAAAGTGATACAACCCGACACAAAATCAAGTAAATTTGGCCCTACTTTTGGCCGACCAACCCTGGACAATACTCGCGCTCTCCAGCGTCAACATCTCATGATTCTCTGTACATCCCTCCCACTCATCCTTCAAGATGCCCGGTTCAGTGACTGTAAGTCTCAGGTCATCTGTGTTACTTTCCTCCAACTCATTCCCCTTCCATGGCAACTGGACCAGCAATCTGTAACCAAGTTACGAATGCCGGACACGTACAACATCATCAAATTGTAGCCCTTCAAACCAAACACCCCTTCGGCAATGCGAGAAGTAGTACGATGTTATGTTATGTTATTTAATGGTTTTATATAGCGCTCGGCTACTCCAAGGGAGTGTCCTGGCGCTTTAATAGAAAACCAGAAGCGATCAGCCCCACGTGAGGAGTAAATGGAGGTGAGGCACCGCCCAAAGGTGGAATGTAGCAGGGACCAACAACACGCGAAAGCGTCTCTTTCTAGAGTTGAATAATTGCAGTACGAATCCTTACGGGTCCTGGAACCAGGCGCAACAATGTCTTCCTTCTCATCTAGAATTAGCACTAGAGTGGCCCCTTTGCACTCGCATCAGTGATCAAAACAGTTTCGCACATTACATCAATATGTCCTAAAGAGGGTGCTGGTATAATTACTTATTTGACTTTGTTGAAGGAATTTTGGCATAACTTATATTCTATTATGCCCAAAAAGGATTTAAGTTCAGTTTTAGGTCTGACACCATTCCTTGAGAGGATATGTCTTAGAAATCCAGTGAGCCCACATGGCCCCATGCTATGGAGGGAATCACTTTGCCTCTGTGCCCGTTCTGTATTATGGACGCGGACGCAGAGGTAAACATGACTTCAGGAGGCACACTGAAAGTGCGCCACAAAAAGGTGGTGCGCTTTCAGTGTGCCTCCTAAAGGCAGCCTTTGGAGGGGAGAAAGGAGGTCTCATGGGACCTCCAGACATCCCCTTGCTTGTGGGTGCAGTCTCTCACTGCACCTGCTTGCAAGGACATCTCTCTCTCCTCTTGACAGTGCAGGCAGGTTGCCGTGGTGGCAGCACATTCTTTGTAATACGGCGCACTGTCCCTATTTGCACCCAGCGCAGATTTTGAAAGGTGCACCACGGCGCAAATAGGGAAAGTGTGACATATTCATAATTTGGCCCCAGGATGTCATCTTGCAAGCACAAAATATTGATGAGTCTTCCCAAAATCTGCTACATGATTATTTGAAACACGGTTGCTGCAGGCTCCAGGCAAAATGGCATCCTACAAAATCTGAAAGCCCAAAGTGAGGGATTTAGAGTGCGGATGGAGTTCAACTCAGTGATATGCTGTTGAAAAATCAATAACTCTAAACCAATATGCTTGTCCAATTAAAGTCAGCATTTTACTTATATTATGCAATGGGAATTTGTCAACCCATATATTAGCAGTCAGATTTCTTAAATCAACACCCAAGCAAATCCCTCTCCTCCTGCCTTTTTGGTCACTATTATGGGGGCAAGCCATAAAGAGCTTTCAATTAATTCAATAGCCCATTGTGACACTAGCTCATTCATTTCTTCCTTCAAAGGTTCCTGCATTAGGGGTTGAGTGTGTCTTGCCTCATGCACCACTGGAACAGAATGATTTTTTTTATTAGATTTTTTGCTGGAAATTCACAAAGTGCCCTAAACATTCGCCAAATTCAGGGACTTCCCTGCACACTTCCTCGCAAGTAAGGGACCTTTCGACTAAAATAACCTGTGTCACGCTATTAAGATACAAATTCATCCCGAGTTCCTTTTGAGGCATCCACCCCAATAAGTTGAAACCTTGTTTAGCAACAAACACATTCCCTACTGTGGAACAACCTTTGAAAGAAATAAGCATAGTGAACATACCCACTAACGGGATGGGGTCCTTGTTATACCCCCTGGTTTAATATCTGTCTGCTGTAAAACATAACCCCTTTCTTTAAATTTTTCTTGAAACAAATGATTGTCTATAAGAGTTCATGGTGAACTTAAGCCTGTAAAAAACTGATAATTTCACCATCTAGAGTCTAGACTAATATCATATGTTGGACAATTATTAACATTATGTTTCTCACTCGCATTCATCTGGATACAGTCGCTGAAGTTCCGTGCCGACTACACACTCCAGGCTGCAGAAATAAGCTTTCCAGCACTCCACTCCAGAACAAAAGGAAGGTTCTGGCACCGGAATAGGGGTGGAAGCGCGTGGGCATAACATCGCTGCCCTAACTGGCCCTGAATCGAGAGTTCACGGTTCCGAGCACCGGTGAGCAAGATGGCCCCTACCCCAAGCTGACAGTGGGCGGAATCAGAAATGGCAGCTGCAATAGGAGTGAGCCCGCGCTTATAGTCGCAGCAGTGTCAGAGGGGACGCCGGACAGAGAATCAAAATCACCGCTGCGAAGAAAAAGAAATGCAGCACAAGAGTGACTACTGCGAGCACCTAGATGATGTGCCGCTGCGGCCTATGAGCACCGGTAACTGTGAGTGAAGAGACTGGGCTGCGAGCTGGGGGTGCGGCAGCCGGGTCGCGGGGCTCTTATCCTCCCTGACTGAGCAGTAATCATAAGGATTAAGGGGAGCAAACATCACAAATAGAGCCCATAACCCATGGTGCGTTGAGGCCCTGATTCCTGAGGGCATTTAGGCGTGAGTGTAAATCAGCGAAGAGGAGGCGACCTCCGCACTGGGTAGGCCACAAGTAATAACCACCATATGGCTGAGGGCCTCATTGATCAAGGAAAAGAAACAGATAACACTACGCTGGCATTACTACGCGCATGAGGACAGGAGCGCTTTCAAATTGAGGTGTTATCGACATCGGTGTATTTTGCCCGGACTACAATGCGAGAGCTCAAGATGGCAGATCGCGGCCGATCTATAATCGGAGGCCGTGTTTCATCAGAAAGGTCTTGACTGGCCGAGTCAGATATCTGGCCGAGGTGTTTGTGATTAATTACAACATCCGATGAGGTATTTGTTTTATATTTTCATCATCGGATCGAGTGGCAAGCTTGTTTCAGATTAAGGCCGGACTCTAAAATGGCGAAGTTGTGAATGGGATGAAACTTTTCTCCCGACCCTAAGAATGCTCTTTATTGCGTGAGGGAGCGTGTATGCAGGCGGTCACTGCATCCTGAGCAATCTGTGCTGATCTTTTTAAGGTGGGGCTGTTCGGACTATCAGATTCATTTTCTCTATTTCATGCCTGACTTCAAAATGGCAGACACACAAGGGAAATGTACATAAAGTACCTATACTGGGAGTGCTGTTCATTGCCCCTCAGCTGCGTGATTATTACGTGAGTGTAGTAAGTAAATCTCCCGAGGTCGCGCAGCTCTGTAAAATGTGTCAAGAAAAGGGAGACACAACACCTTACGTTCTGGACAGCAGGAACAAGTCGACAAAATGTAGTAAGTAAATCTCCCAGGCTGGTGTGTTGATGTAGAAGATGTATTGCTGATACAAAGCAGAGTACAGCAGTAGGTAGACTCGACGCCTGCTGACCAGTCACAACTGATCAAGCAGAACGAGAGTCCTACAAAACAGTATAACATTCTAGAATAGTGAACAGAGCATAGAGAGAGAAAAGAATCATAGAGAAGCAAGGAAAAAGCAATAGTATAAATCTACAACAGTGAGGTACTCTGTGTGCTTCTTAAAGGTAATGTGCCATAGCCAGAGCATTGGCAGCGCAAGAAGCAGCGGGGACCTGCCCTGCTGCAGCCCCTCGTGAACCCGCCGGAGTCTGAAGCCATGGTTACCGGAGTGAAGCAGCAGCTGTGGAGGCGGCTGCAGCACCAAAGCGGGCTAACCTCAGTTGCAGAGGCTCAGGATGCACCAGATAAGAGGGAGGTCATGAGCGGGACGCCTCTGGGACTACAGAGAAGACCAGATGCGAGGAATGTATTGAGGTGTGCCCAATGCCTGACCCTAAGATGGCCGCCACTGTGGACATCTGACACACCAATTTTCTAATAATGGCCACCTTTAGTGGGCCCCTTTCCAAAGCACTCCTTCTCCCCTTGTTGGTGAAGGATCTAGCATTTATGCCCTGGAGTCTCAGTGACCCCTCTGAGAGAGTCCACAGCGACAAGGGAGTCTCACACAGCAGAGGCCTGGGTTTTTATCCCATTACCGCTGGGAGCACTACACGGTGACCGGCGCGCTCAATGAAACTTTTGGACTATGCCCCCCCAGGCGGAAACTATAACCTTTCTGTATGTACTGCGGTTCCCGTTCTAACTTTTGGCCGATGATCGGTGGAGCTGTCCCATGCAGCTATAGAGGAGTTTGACTCTGGTTCACCTCAAGGCCATCACCTACCCAGCCGGATGTCGGACACTGTTTTTCCTGGTCTCACCGTTCTGCCTCTTACACCCTCCCCCTCCTCTTCCATCCATTATTCTACGTCTACCTCCCCTATTCCTTCCCTCTCTCCCCTAATCTTCTTTCCCCTTGTCTATTTTTTTCTCATGTTTAAGCTATGCTTTTGTACTCATATAAATCCTGTAACTACGCTCCAGTAACTCATGTAACTCTGTAACCATGTTCTGAAACAATGTTTCTTCCTCATGTAAAGCACTCTGATACCTCCAAGTCTAGCCAGCGCTATATAAAACTCCATAAATAAATAAAACCTATTTGCATACTGTTTGGGAAACTTTCAATATCATGTACTTGTTAATACATTTCTACAAACTCTAGCAAAATGTAATCTCTTGCTACACATCCTACATAAACTCGAGCGAGCTGGACAATGAGGATTGTTCATTAGATGATTGCTGTTACCACATATAAAATACTTGGACGTGTCTCCATAAGAGCTACTTCTTACTGTGGCCTCTACTTCCTGTACCATTTGATTAGCATATTTAGGCTTACAAAGCTCTTCATTCTTTTGGAGTTTCTTAACTTGATGCACCACTTCTTTCAAAACAGGTTATTTCATTTCCTTTATACAGTCTGCTGAATGTTCCACACTGTTTGTGATATGAATGGCCTATTTTAGATCAGGGTGGTATGACGTTAACTTCTCGTGAATTCTAGAATTCTTAATGCACCTGAGAAGTTGTTCCCCAATTAAAGAATCACCAAGGGCCACTGAACGAATTTGGTTTGCTGGTTGACTGAGTGTGAGCCTGGGTCAAACAGCATCCACAATACTTGTCAGGGTCAGACACACGCAAACACCAAACTAACCTGTGCGCAATCCCCTGGCAGCGTGGCACAGAGCAGTCAGGCTTAACTTAGAGGCAATGTGTAAAGTATTTGTAAAATTCTTCAAACAAAAATAAAGTGAAAACATCACACAAAAAGGATCAAGCAGTCAAGTGTTGCGTAGGTTCCAATGTGCTGCAAGGCTGCGATCCGAGTTTCTACATCGTCATCAAGGATCCCGTCAAGGATGCGTTGCTCAGTCAGGGGGATGAGTCGGTTCCGAGGAGCTGTGAGGCTGCGAAGTGGAGTCGGCATAGAGTCGGCTGTCAATGAGAGATGCGAGGGCGTGCGCTGAGGATGCGTCACGCAGCATCATTTCTGAAGAGGCTGCAGATGGGATGAAGGTCTTTGCGATGGGTTCTATGTATTGTATCTGCTCGGTGTTGCCCCATGCAGCAGAGGAGATGCATCGGTTCCGCTGGATCCACAGAGGCTGGCAGAGTACCTTAGGCCCACTTCCAAGGGTCCAGAATTGGCACCACTTGGCAGGGTAGACTCACAGATGGTAGAGTCCAGTTGCAGTGTTCAAGGTTGTTGGAGCCTTCTCTCCCTGAGGCTCTAGTCAGGAGTCCAACCAACTAGCCCTTGGATTAACTCCAGGTTCCTGGGTTCAACAGATGCAGGTCCAGTCCTTCTGACCCAGGCAAGAGGGCAGCAGGTAGCAGGGCAGCAATCCTTCAAGGCAGCAGTCCTGCAAGGTAGAAGTCTGGCAGAGTGACAGTCCTTTTGGCAGCCCAGCAGTCCTTTTTCCTGGAAGAGAATCCATAGGTCCAGAACTGTACTGAGGAGACGGTGTCTAAAGACCAATATTTATACCCAGTTGTGCTTCTGCAGTGGGGAGAAGCTTCTAGAGGCATGCCTTTGAAGTGCAGGGGTGTCCTGCCTTCCAGGCTATGGCTTCAGACTAACTGTCTGTGGTATACAGCCCTTTATGTTGAAGCAGTACAACACTATTGAAGTGCAAGTGGTGCTGTGCCCAGCTCCTCCCTCCCATCCTGCCAGTGAAGCCCATCCAGGCACACCTAAGCTCCCTATTGTGTATGACTGTCTTGGGGGAATACACAAATTCCAGCTGTCAGTGACACCCAGCCATGTGACCCAGAGACAGGCTGCAGACACTAAATGACTAATACGGTAAAATGACAACTTTCTAAACGTGGCATTTCCCGAATACCTCTTGGTACTCGGGCAGCAAAGGCATGTCCACCTGCCTTGTGGAGTGGAGGACACAGAAGAAACAGAGGGTGTCCCATCACCCCTCCTATGAAGTTACCTAAAGGAGTAAGAAGCAAGGTTGTACACAGTTCCCCTAGGGTTTAGACAGGTAATAAGGTCTCTCTCCCAGCTAGCTGGAAGTCAGCAAGGGGGTGTGAAATGCTAGAAGGTCAGCAAGTTACTTGACGGAACTAAGGAAGCCTCACACAACTGATGAGCTGGATGACATGTCTCATTCAGTCTACTTGGGATGTTGTTTAAATCATCGGCTTCCTGCTCCTACGTCGAGCCGGCGCTGCAATGCCCGACGGGTGACAACAAGTGTCACTCTTTTACGGAGATCTTTTGTTCCTTGCCGTGATATGTAGAAACTTGTAAGGCTAGAAAAAGTGAGGTAGTGAGCAAAAGGTGAATTATTTAAAAAAAGTTGGATAGTCCACGAGGGAACCTTTATTCATGTGGCTAGCCACTTTGTTAAAAAGTGCAGAGAGGGGTACTGAGGACCAAAGTAACTATTAGTGTGGCCTCATATCAACCCTCTACTTGGTCAACATGTTTCATGCCCGACAGGGCAATTCTTCAGGACCGAAAAAGTGCTCATATAATCCTTAGGTGCCCAAAGGTGAGCTACAGGGTATTGATAATACAACCTGAGAGGTCTAGGTCTATAGCGGGCAAGGAATACTGCATCACCGTCAGACCCTTCCGAGCCCAATGGCAGTCTGCGCGGCTAGTTCCTGTGGGGACTGCGCTAGGGACCTAACCCTTAGCGGCGAGGAGACTGCGCCGATACCACCTACCCCCACACGGACGGCGTGTACTACACGCGAAACAGCTGGTTACCTAAAGGAGTGTCATAAAGGGATAGTCTTGCAGTGACACAAGAGACCAGGCATGTTGTATGGTCGCCTTGGCACACCCAAGACATTTGGACTAGTATTAAAGGATTTTATTATACACCAACGTTGCCTAGAAATGTTAATAAAACACAGTAGCAAAAATCATGTACAAATTGGCAGTAGCAAACAAAGGGATATTATGCATATACTAAGCATCATTTAAGGTTATGTGGATTACCTACACACTCTAGCCCTAGCTAAGTGAGCTACTGTGGTAATGTTGAGGGACAAGAGGTTCAAACCCGGAAACCAAGATAAGCTCAGACCCAGCTCGCTACCAAGCGATGTCTGGGAAATGCCCAAAGTCCATGATAATGTTTGTTTCTCCCAGGATGAACAGTCCTCCCTACTATCCCTACAACAAAGAAGGGAATGGCGCCTTGAGGTATTCTCAGCAGCTGCTTTGTTTACGTGACCTGAGCATGGAACTCTGTGATGTCACTGGAGAGCTGGGCTCAGGTGATGGAATGGGTGAGTTTTGAGCGACTGGCAGTTGCTGTTGTCGCCTGACTGAGATGTTGGATGGGATTCTCTCCTCTCAATAAAGCGACTTACTTCGACACAAAACGGAAATCCTTCTCGTGATTTTGCCGTGTACTTAAAGTGTCACACTGGCGTAGTCGGCAGGATAGAGTGAGAGAATCTCAACACAGTCTTCTCATTGATCCCAACGTCAGGCCGATGAGCGACCGGCCCGTTGGCTCCTTGGTACTGTATTACGTTCCTTTTATTGCTCCGTCTGGTTTTTGACACCAGTGTCTCTTCCGCTGGTAAACATCGCTTACAACGCGGTGTTTACACCGCAGTGCCTTTACAACAATGCCATTACAACGCAAGTCGTTACTACGACTTGCGCTGGATGGCGCTATTGGACAAGGAATGTTGTAATTTTATATTCCAACACCTTCCCTACTGTTACGTGGACTGGTGTTGGAATGTAAAATTATATTATTCCACAATCCGCGCCCTCCAACGCAAGTCGTTGTAGCAACTTGCGTTGTAATGCCCGCGTTGTCAAGTAGCGCGATCTAAAAGATCGCGTTCTATTGACATACATCCCTCAAGGTACTGGCATGAGCGCTTACTACAGTTTTAAAAGACACCAGGGCATTTTCTCACCTCAGTTTTAAAGGGCACTGGGACATTTTCTCAGCGCACAAGGCATGAGCGGCCGCTTGCCGCTTGAACTGAGGCGGACGTCGGAGCCTAGCAACTAGTTAGGATTTTGTTTAATTTACAAGATGACAAGAAATTCTCAGAGCAGTAGAGAAGGCTGCCATCAATCCCCTTTTCGCGGCCACACATCTACTCTTCAGCCTAAGCAGCGGAAAACTGAGGTGAGAAAAAGCCCTAGTGTCTTTTAAAACTGTAGTAAGCGCTCATGCCGGTACCTTGAGTTGTGACGTCTGCCTTGGTTGAAGTTGCCTGCTTCTGACTCCAGTTTCTTCCAACGCCCCCTGCCTCCCACTGAGCGCTTGTGTCGTGCGAGCCTCACTCCGGCTGGTTATCGCGGCGCTTGTGTCTTGCCATCAGTCCTGTGCGTGCCACACGCAGCTGGTTGCCGCAAGCCTTGTCCCTTACTCACAGCACCGCTAGCAGCACTCAGCTGTTGATGTTCGCTCATTGTGCAAGTGGTTTGCACACTGCTGATGTGCTGCACATAATGTTTTGTAGATTTCTGGCAAAATATTGTCTACCAAAGCGAGCCCATTGCATCGGTGGTGTACACATCTCCTATCTTTCTTCACGTAGCTGTCTCAACTTGCGCCTGTGTCACCACAGCTGGATGTTGTGTTTGCCTCACTGTGCTGGTGTTACGCACCCTGCAAGCTGAACCTGTGGTGGGGTTGTGAGTCACTGTGTCCCTTCTCCAGCTCGCTGCCTCACTTACCTCATTATCGGTGCAAGTACACCATTTCAGTGGTGTGCAATCTGTGTGGTTCTATCTCCTTCTCACTCTCAGTAGCATGTTCTCCTGTCCAGCTCCTCAAGCACAGCGTTTCAGTGGTGTGCACACTGGTGCTGAAGTTGCGCCTACTCGTCTGCGCAAGCGCACAGTTTCCTGTGATGCGCACACTGTGTGGTCCTCATTCTTAGCTGGCTGTCATTAACTTGTTCTCCTGTCCATTTGCTTGAGTGCACCGTTTCACTGGTACGCACACTGGTGCTGAAGTTTTGTCTTATCTTCTCTTTCACGCACCATTTCAGTGGTGCACACACTTCTTCTGAAGTTGAGCATTGTGCTGAACCTTATTTTCATATTGTGACTTTGCATTTGCACTGTGTGCCTTAATCTGTGATTTTTTTGCATTATGCAAAATATCACCCCTCCACCGTTTTTTCTAGCAGCCCCAGGTACTCCTACAATTAGGTGGCGAAAATGGAAGAAAGTCTTCGAAATGTCTGCCAAGGTGTGCGGAACATCCTTGAGTGCTGAGAGAAAGGCCTCATTGCTTTTGCATTGTTTGGGGCCAGAAGGGCAAGAAATATTTGATCATCTATCCTCACCCTCTTGAACATTACCACTTTGCCAGGAGATTCCAAAACCCTGACGAGTCTGTTGAAGAGCATGTTACTAATTGACACAAACTAGCTTCAACATACAAATTTGGCGATGTATCTGATGAACGAGTCAGGGATAACCCTTGGTGGAGTTGGCGGAGTGCCCCGACGCGGAGTTCCACAAAGTTGAAAAAAAACTCTGTGGAACTCCGCTCCACCCTAATTTAATCAAAAGGGAAATAATGACTTACCTGCTCTGGCATCTCCAGGATGCCCTCCTCCTCGCCAGTCGCAAACTCCTACATTGTACATCTTGCGAGATCTGCACATATGCGTACCTGCGCAGTCCTCCCAAGACATACAAAGTAGGGGTTTTGTGCCCGGCGAGGAGGTGAGGATGGCAAGGAGAGACCACGATGAGGACGAGGGCAGCCCCGACACACCAGAGCAGATAAGTGATTATTTCTTCCTGTTTTTGGGCATGGATGAAAGGGCTAACTCCTCTACGCCATGGAGTGGGAGATTTTGCCTGAATTCTGCATTCCCAACGGACCGCAGAATTGGCAAAACTCCGCTGGCAGATAGGAGTTCGCCACCCGGGCTTAGTCAGGGATCAGTTTATGGTAGGTTGTGGCATAGAAAATGTGAGCGAAGATCTTTGTTTAAAAGATTAACCTACCATTGAGTACATTGGAGTGATCAAGAAAGAAAAAGAAAAGAATCAGCATTCAATTTAGTTAAAGAAAAGGGAGAGAAAATTAATGTGAAACCTGATGTAGGGGGACACAAAACCATCACTCCGATAGTGCGTAAATCTTACCGGTGCAACTCAACTACTCATTCCACTAATGATAAAAAGTGTCCTGCTCTTAAATTAACTTGCTCTAAATGCAATAAGAAAGGTCATTTAGCGTCCGTTTGTAAAGCAAAGGTGGCTACTGTTAAAGAGATCTGTGTTACTGATGATTCTGGGCCAGAGGGTAACAATTTAATGTGTAGTCAAGTTGTGCTTCAAGTGTGTGACCTCAGCAATTACAAACACAGCCCTGTTGATGCCATTTGTGTAGAAGGAGAGACAACTGATAATCTCTTTGATTCAGGGGCAAACATTTCCATTGTTTCCAATGAATTATTCTCTAACATGTTGGCTCACAAAGTCAAGACATCAATCCATGTGCTTACGGTGGGGAGCCTATCAAATGACACAGCTATTTTACTGGGGTCATAGATTATAAGCAGCGCCTCACTTGCGGCAAAGTGTTTGTTTCTCAAAAGGGTGATATCATAATTTGTTGGACACACCAAGGCAATCTCGGTGTAATACTTGATCCAGGTAGCACCACACACTTTAAGTTTAGAGATTGTCCCATTTGTGAAGTTAATTTTGTTTCTGAGCCTTTGTTGTTGCCACGGCTCAAATCAGATTTTCCTAAGGTGTTCAGGGATGGCTTAGGATGCTTGAAATCTGATAAGCATGAGATACGGTTGGTTGATCAAGCAAGACCTACGTGTTGTAAAGTTAGAAACATTCCCATTGCCATTCGTGAGGAGGTAAAGGAAGAATTAATGGAACTTAAAGCTGAGGGCATAATTGAGGAAGTTGAGGAAACCCAGTGGCTTGCTCCAATGGTCACTGCTAGGAATACCAATGGCAAATTATGCCTCTGTGTGGACCTTAGGCATCTTAGCAAGTGTGTTGTGGTGGATAGGTATCCTCTCCCTAATATCTCTGAATTGATTATGTTGTTGGGTGGGTCACTTTCTCCAGTACCATTGGCTTAACTAGTGCGTAGCACTAGATCAAGCTGATGGAATCTTCAAGGGATCCTACCAGATTTATAACGCCCTTTGGTACCTTTCGATTGGTTTGCTTGCCTTTTGGGCTAGTATCCACCTCTTCTATTGTTGTAATTTGGCAGCGATCGGGTTAGCATTAGCAGAAGCCATTTTGTATTTAGAAGCTGTCTTGTCTGTTTTGTGGAATCCATTTTGTATGTCTATCCGCCATTTTATATACCATGTGCTACCATGTGGTTGTCATGTGCTCTGTCCCAAGGATCCCGTCAAGGATGGGTTGCTCAGTAAGGGCGATGAGTCGGTTCCGAGGAGCTGTGAGGCTGTGAAGTGGAATCCGCATAGAGTCGGCCGTCGATGAGAGATGCGAGGGCCTGCGCTGAGGATGCGTCATGCAGCGGCAGTTCTGAAGAAGCTGCAGAGGGGATACAGGTATTTGCCATGGGTTCAATCCCCACAGCGATCCTTTGTATCTGCTCGGTGTTGCCCCGTGCAGCAGAGGAGATGCATTGGTTCTGTTGGATCCACAGAGGCTGGCAGAGTACCTTAGGCCCACTCCCAATGATCCAGAATTGGCACCACTTGGCAGGATAGACTCACAGATGTTAGAGTCCTGGTGCAGGGCTCAAGGTTGTTGGAGCCTTCTCTCCCTGAGGCTCTAGTCAGGAGTCCAACCAACTAGCCCTTGGAGTCACTCCAGGTTCCTGGGTTCAACAGATGCAGGTCCATTCCTTCTCACCCAGGCAAAAGGTCAGCAGGTCAGCACAACAGGCAGCAGTCCTTCAGGGCAGCAGTCGTTCAAGGTAGAAGTCTGGCAGAGTGACAGTCCTTTCCGCAGCACATCAGTCCTTTTCCCTGGAAGAGAATCCAAAGGTCCAGAACTGTGCTGGTGATACGGTGTCTAAATTCCAATATTTATACCCAGTTGTGCTTCTGAAATCGGGAGAAGCTTCTAGAGGCATTCCTTTGACGTGCACGGGTGCCCTGCCCTCCATGCCATGGCTTCAGACTAACTATAGGTGGTATACAGCCCTTTATGTGGAAGCAGGACACCACTATTGAAGTGCAAGTGGTGCTGTGCCCAGCTCTTCCCTCCCATCCTGCCAGTGAAGGCCCGTCCAGGCACACCTAAGCTCCCTATTGTGTATGGCTGTCTAGGAGAAATACACAAATTCTAACTGTCATTGACACCCAGCCATGTGACCCAGAGACAGACTGCAGACACTAAATGACTAATACGGAAAAATGACATCTTTCTAAAAGTGGCATTTCCCAAATTCCTCTTGGTACCCAGGCAGCAAAGGCATGCCCACCTGCTGTGTGGAGTGGAGGACACAGAAGAAACAGAGGGTGTCCCATCACCCCTCCTATGAAGTTACCTAAAGGAGTGTCATAAAGGGATAGTGCTGCAGTGACACAAGAGACCAGGCATGTTGTATGGTCCCCTTGGCACACCCAAGACATTTAGACTAGTATCAGAGGATTTTATTATACACCAACGTTGTCTAGAATTTTTAATAAAACACAGTAGCAAAAATCATGTACAAATTGGCAGTAGCAAACAAAGGGATATTATGCATAGACTAAGCATCATTTACGGTTTAGTGGATTACCTACACACTCTAGCCCTAGCTAAGTAAGCTACAGTGGTAATGTTGAGGGACAAGAGGTGCAAACTGGAAACCAAGATAAGCTCAGACCCAGCTCGCTACCAAGCAATGTCTGGGAAATGCCCAAAGTCCATGATAATGTTTGTTTCTCCCAGGATGAACAGTCCTCCCTACTATCCCTACAACAAAGAAGGGAATGGAGCCTTTAGTTATTCTCAGCAGCTGATGTTGTTTACTTGGCCTGAGCATGGAACTCTGTGATGTCACTGGAGAGCTGGGCTCAGGTGATGGAATGGGTGAGTTTTGAGCGACTGGCAGTTGCTGTTGTCGCCTGACTGAGATGTTGGATGGGATTCTCTCCTCTCGATAAAGCAACTTATTTCAATACAAAACGGAAATCCTTCTCGTCATTTTGCCGTGTACTTAAAGTGTCACACTGGCGTAGTCGGCAGGATAGAGTGAGAGAATCTCAACACAGTCTTCTCATCAATCCCAACGTCAGTCAGATGAGCGACCGGCTCGTTGGCTCCTTGGTACTGTATTACGTTCCTTTTATTGCTTCGTCTGGTTTTTGACACCAGTGTCTCTTCCGCTGGTAAACATCGTTTACAACGCGGTGTTTACACCGCAGTGCCTTTACAACTATGCCATTACAACGCAAGTCGTTACTACGACTTGCGCTGGATTGCTCTATTGGACAAGGAATGTTGTAATTTATATTCCAACACCTTCCCTACTGTTACTTGGACTGGGGTTGGAATAGAAAATTATAATATTCCACAATCCGCGCCCCCCAACGCATGTCATTGTAACGACTTGCGTTGTAATGCCCGCGTTGTCAAGTAGCGCGATCTAAAAGATCGCGTTCTATTGACATACATCCCTTCCGCTGCTTAGGCTGAAGAGTAGATGTGTGGCCGCGAAAAGGGGATTGATGGCAGCCTTCTCTACTGCTCTGAGAATTTCTTGTCATCTTGTAAATTAAACAAAATCCTAACTAGTTGCTAGGCTCCGACGTCCGCCTCAGTTCAAGCGGCAAGCGGCCGCTCATGCCTTGTGCGCTGAGAAAATGTCCCAGTGCCCTTTAAAACTGAGGTGAGAAAATGCCCTGGTGTCTTTTAAAACTGTAGTAAGCGCTCATGCCAGTACCTTGAGCTGTGACGTCTGCCTTGGTTGAAGTTGCCTGCTTCTGACTCCAGTTTCTTCCAACGCCCCCTGCCTCCCACTGAGCGCTTGTGTCGTGCGAGCCTCACTCCGGCTGGTTATCGCGGCGCTTGTGTCTTGCCATCAGTCCTGTGCGTGCCACACGCAGCTGGTTGCCGCAAGCCTTGTCCCTTACTCACAGCACCGCTAGCAGCACTCAGCTGTTGATGTTCGCTCATTGTGCAAGTGGTTTGCACACTGCTGATGTGCTGCACATAATGTTTTGTAGATTTCTGGCAAAATATTGTCTACCAAAGCGAGCCCATTGCATCGGTGGTGTACACATCTCCTATCTTTCTTCACGTAGCTGTCTCAACTTGCGCCTGTGTCACCACAGCTGGATGTTGTGTTTGCCTCACTGTGCTGGTGTTACGCACCCTGCAAGCTGAACCTGTGGTGGGGTTGTGAGTCACTGTGTCCCTTCTCCAGCTCGCTGCCTCACTTACCTCATTATCGGTGCAAGTACACCATTTCAGTGGTGTGCAATCTGTGTGGTTCTATCTCCTTCTCACTCTCAGTAGCATGTTCTCCTGTCCAGCTCCTCAAGCACAGCGTTTCAGTGGTGTGCACACTGGTGCTGAAGTTGCGCCTACTCGTCTGCGCAAGCGCACAGTTTCCTGTGATGCGCACACTGTGTGGTCCTCATTCTTAGCTGGCTGTCATTAACTTGTTCTCCTGTCCATTTGCTTGAGTGCACCGTTTCACTGGTACGCACACTGGTGCTGAAGTTTTGTCTTATCTTCTCTTTCACGCACCATTTCAGTGGTGCACACACTTCTTCTGAAGTTGAGCATTGTGCTGAACCTTATTTTCATATTGTGACTTTGCATTTGCACTGTGTGCCTTAATCTGTGATTTTTTTGCATTATGCAAAATATCACCCCTCCACCGTTTTTTCTAGCAGCCCCAGGTACTCCTACAATTAGGTGGCGAAAATGGAAGAAAGTCTTCGAAATGTCTGCCAAGGTGTGCGGAACATCCTTGAGTGCTGAGAGAAAGGCCTCATTGCTTTTGCATTGTTTGGGGCCAGAAGGGCAAGAAATATTTGATCATCTATCCTCACCCTCTTGAACATTACCACTTTGCCAGGAGATTCCAAAACCCTGACGAGTCTGTTGAAGAGCATGTTACTAATTGACACAAACTAGCTTCAACATACAAATTTGGCGATGTATCTGATGAACGAGTCAGGGATAACCCTTGGTGGAGTTGGCGGAGTGCCCCGACGCGGAGTTCCACAAAGTTGAAAAAAAACTCTGTGGAACTCCGCTCCACCCTAATTTAATCAAAAGGGAAATAATGACTTACCTGCTCTGGCATCTCCAGGATGCCCTCCTCCTCGCCAGTCGCAAACTCCTACATTGTACATCTTGCGAGATCTGCACATATGCGTACCTGCGCAGTCCTCCCAAGACATACAAAGTAGGGGTTTTGTGCCCGGCGAGGAGGTGAGGATGGCAAGGAGAGACCACGATGAGGACGAGGGCAGCCCCGACACACCAGAGCAGATAAGTGATTATTTCTTCCTGTTTTTGGGCATGGATGAAAGGGCTAACTCCTCTACGCCATGGAGTGGGAGATTTTGCCTGAATTCTGCATTCCCAACGGACCGCAGAATTGGCAAAACTCCGCTGGCAGATAGGAGTTCGCCACCCGGGCTTAGTCAGGGATCAGTTTATGGTAGGTTGTGGCATAGAAAATGTGAGCGAAGATCTTTGTTTAAAAGATTAACCTACCATTGAGTACATTGGAGTGATCAAGAAAGAAAAAGAAAAGAATCAGCATTCAATTTAGTTAAAGAAAAGGGAGAGAAAATTAATGTGAAACCTGATGTAGGGGGACACAAAACCATCACTCCGATAGTGCGTAAATCTTACCGGTGCAACTCAACTACTCATTCCACTAATGATAAAAAGTGTCCTGCTCTTAAATTAACTTGCTCTAAATGCAATAAGAAAGGTCATTTAGCGTCCGTTTGTAAAGCAAAGGTGGCTACTGTTAAAGAGATCTGTGTTACTGATGATTCTGGGCCAGAGGGTAACAATTTAATGTGTAGTCAAGTTGTGCTTCAAGTGTGTGACCTCAGCAATTACAAACACAGCCCTGTTGATGCCATTTGTGTAGAAGGAGAGACAACTGATAATCTCTTTGATTCAGGGGCAAACATTTCCATTGTTTCCAATGAATTATTCTCTAACATGTTGGCTCACAAAGTCAAGACATCAATCCATGTGCTTACGGTGGGGAGCCTATAAAATGACACAGCTATTTTACTGGGGTCATAGATTATAAGCAGCGCCTCACTTGCGGCAAAGTGTTTGTTTCTCAAAAGGGTGATATCATAATTTGTTGGACACACCAAGGCAATCTCGGTGTAATACTTGATCCAGGTAGCACCACACACTTTAAGTTTAGAGATTGTCCCATTTGTGAAGTTAATTTTGTTTCTGAGCCTTTGTTGTTGCCACGGCTCAAATCAGATTTTCCTAAGGTGTTCAGGGATGGCTTAGGATGCTTGAAATCTGATAAGCATGAGATACGGTTGGTTGATCAAGCAAGACCTACGTGTTGTAAAGTTAGAAACATTCCCATTGCCATTTGTGAGGAGGTAAAGGAAGAATTAATGGAACTTAAAGCTGAGGGCATAATTGAGGAAGTTGAGGAAACCCAGTGGCTTGCTCCAATGGTCACTGCTAGGAATACCAATGGCAAATTATGCCTCTGTGTGGACCTTAGGCATCTTAGCAAGTGTGTTGTGGTGGATAGGTATCCTCTCCCTAATATCTCTGAATTGATTATGTTGTTGGGTGGGTCACTTTCTCCAGTACCATTGGCTTAACTAGTGCTTAGCACTAGATCAAGCTGATGGAATCTTCAAGGGATCTTACCAGGTTTATAACGCCCTTTGGTACCTTTCGATTGGTTTGCTTGCCTTTTGGGCTAGTATCCACCTCTTCTATTGTTGTAATTTGGCAGCGATCGGGTTAGCATTAGCAGAAGCCATTTTGTATTTAGAAGCTGTCTTGTCTGTTTTGTGGAATCCATTTTGTATGTCTATCCGCCATTTTATATACCATGTGCTACCATGTGGTTGTCATGTGCTCTGTCCTACCTTTCTGTTCATATATGTACCTAAAACCTGTATTTTGTACTGCCTTCTTCTGAGCCCCTCTATGTGTATAAAAGGACCATGCTCCTCTAGTTCGGGGTACAACTTCATACATAACCGAAGGGTACTGTGTGAATGTAGATCCACCTCATGAGGTTTAATAAACTCTGAATCTTCTATTCGAGCTTCTGTGCCAACTTCTTCCTATTGGTCTGAGGACTCTGTGCAGAGAAGGGCGAACCCCTTGCATTGGTGAGCCTTGCTGAGGCCCACTACTACAAATTGGCGCTCCAACGTGGGGCTCATCGGCGACTCGGATGCCCGAAGGACTGGTCGAAACAAAGGATCAGAATGTGCAGCGCGTTATGGAATAAATACACTCATAAGGATCCTGAGTTGCGTTGGCCTATGCATGGGTCATTTGATTTGAGAAAGATTCCGTATGTGGTGTTGTATATGAATTTAGGACCCTAGTGTAATTTTCCTGATTCATGCCCATATATAGGTATAAATCACCCTATCCTTATATAGGCATAGAAATCATAACCATATTTAGACTTAGCCTATGCAGTCCAAATACGGGATGCCTACTTCCACTAGTTCCGAAAATCCACAACGATTTCTTGGAAAAACCCGCCTTCAGCAGTCAGGGACTTCCCCTTGATTAATATTGATTTATCCAAGAACTCATGGAGTTTTCGAAGAACTGAGTCTTTGATGACGTTATTATGTCCAACCTTACGTGAAACTAGGCACCTTCAAGGTATAAATATGCCCACACTTGCCCAGACAAAGATACAGTGGTTTGGAGCAGTTCGACTATCTACTTGCCCAACGCCCTGCTACAGCAAGTGCCGAAGGAAGCCGACCCTCCAGCAGAGGCACTGAGAGAGACGATGTCTTTTCTCTTGCTGAGAAATCCAGCTCCAGTGTTTCCAACCTACCCTTGCGGGTTGTTGGGAAATCAAGTGCTGTGAGAGAGATATCAGATCTCCTTCATTCTAAACCAAGGTACGGAGCTGATTAGACCCTTGGAGAATTCTTGGCAAAAAAATATTGAAACTAAACTACACCTCACGTACTTCTTCCCTTGTACTAGACCTAGGTTAGGTACACCAGGGTAGGCGTATTTTAAAAGCACCAGTTGAGTACTTTTAGTCTTTATTTATTAATGTATATTTCTATGTATTTTAAGGCTTAGAAACCATATCATGCTTTTACAGTATTATTTTATAATACTCTTCGTACTGTACGCATTGTACTTTGCAACCAGTATTACGATTGTAGCAGTTCATTTGTTCTGCATGAGAAAGAAGACTGTTCAATAAATACCCTTTTATTGAAAATGCCTGTCTCTCTATTTCTCTGCACCGCTGGTGAAACGAAGCATGCACGATTGACTGAGTGAAATAACTATCTATTGTTTCTGCGACTCTAGAGATACATTTCTTATTCTTGGGAAACAAAGTTGTCATGTTTATGCGTTTATCAGAAACTAATCCCTTTTTGTGTATTCGAGAAAGTTTCTAGTGATCTCTGAGCTAGCTGGCACTCACAATTAAGTCTAGTATATTCGATAGAGACTTAGTAGACCTCAGCCCTACGTCAAATCTATAGGATATATTATTCCAATGCGCAGAGCCTATTGGGAAAATAGGACCTACACTACAGTGGAAAAATATATGTTTAAGCGAAAGACTAGGCAAGATATGTTTGACTGTGCGCGAATGTGGGTGAACGAATGAAGCGTGAACAAGCCTTGATTGAAAAAGAACAGCGAAAGAACATTTATGCGAAAGCATTTGAATGAAAAAACAAGCAAATGAAAGAACTAAAAGAGAGAGAGGATAGGGAGCGCCATTTACAGGTAACTGGCCAATATGCTGTTAGACAACTCCTTTATCCTATTCATAATAAACCCCAAGATGATTCCCTCTTATTAGATCGTTGTCCACCTCCGTATACTCTTCCTTCTGCTTCTTGTGAGTCAGATGAGGATTTTCCTTTAGACCAGGACAAAGCTCGAGAAACTCGCTCAATGTTATCTGCTGGGTGTGTGTCTGACATTAGATCCGCTGCTCGTAAAGCCGTTCGTAGTACTACCTCTGCCTCTGAACTTCTAGATAGTATAAAAGGTTGGCAGGAAAGGCAGCAGATATATTTTACCTACATATTTGCTGCAGAGGTTATTGAACGGTTCAGGAAATATTCGGTAGTAATGGAGCCCGATGATGTAGCAAATGATTGTAAGCAACTACGTGAAGGTCTTTTTCTCTTTTCCCAGGTGGCTGACACAATCAGACGGTTGGTTAAACTGCATGTTGAGGCAGTCCGTTTGCGAAAGGAGAAAAAGGCAGCAGACGCAGCTGTACAAACATCCCAGATCAGCATGGCACGAGCTTCGACTCCCGAAACAGATAAGAATGTTGTTCGAGAAGCACTCCCTGACAGATCTACAGGTGAGGCCCACAAACTCCGTCCTGGAGACTATGTGATGATCAAGGTCTTCGAGAGGTCGAACAGTCTGGAACCGAGGTGGTGAGGACCGTAGCAGGTGCTCCTAGCAACAAGGACAGCAGTTCGAGTGACGAACAAGAAAAACTGGGTCCACAGCACACACTGTAAACGTGTGTTGCCTGCCTTGGTGGAACCTGCTGTGCTGACTGATCACCGAGAGATCTTGGACACAGAGAAGGGCCACGCTATCTCACCTGACAAATCTGAGGGAGTCTTCCCGGACCACACGGTTCCTGGAGCATCGCGATACCTCTTGAGACCGAGGAAATAATCTGCTGTGCTGAAAAAGACTGGTTGAGCTACCGCCCTGGGTTAGTGAAACGGAACGCCGATGTGGCAAGGGGGGGGATCAGTCCTGCGTAGCGTAGTGACACCCGTCTTGGCCCGTGGTGAAGAAATTAACGGCTGCTGTTGGACTTTGGCCCTTAGGGCAGGTTCACCCCTAGACTTTTTGCTTTAAATGGTGACCTGGCAATGGTGATTTTTGGGGTTCTGCGCACTTTCACTGTGTCCCAGTGGAAAGTGCGTGCGCACTTTGAGTGCATGTGCTGAGCTAGGCCTGCCCGCCCATAGGAATGCATGGGGAATGTATGTGTCCCTGGTAGTTCCTGATGCGTGGGGTGTACAGGCTCGAGTTTGGTATGTGTGAACTCGTGAGAGTGAATGCTGCGAGATGGTGTATGCGGCATGTATGTGTCTAGAGGAGAAGTGTCATTCCTAGACATGGATGTAAGCATGCTGTGAGGGTGCTGGCATGTGATTGGCTGGAGCTGGCTGGCATGCCAGGCTCCAGGAAGTCTGGATGGGTCTGCCCGGTGGTGAGTGGGAGATTAGCATGCTGATGGCTGGGGAGGAGTGTACCTGTGTCCTGAATGGGCTGGGTTTTCCCCACACAATGCTGGCTCCGCCCCCCTGTGGTGTGTCTAACGACCCAAGCCCTGCCAGTGAATAGAGAGGGTGGTTGAGGTAGAGTACTCAAGAACCAGCTGCGACTGGTTCCGCCCCCACCCTGCACCTTCAGACAAAGGGAAATGGTGTATACAAATGGGGCTGTATCCCCACAGAAGTTGTTCTCTTCCAGGATCCTGAGGGGGCTGTTGCTGCTGCTGCTGGGCCAGAGGACCGCCACTTGGACTGTCTCCCTGCCTGGAGACCCAGTGAGCTGGCTCTGAGCCCAGCCTTGCCCCCCTGCCTACCTAAGGACTTTGCCTGGACTTTGCTAGCTTCCAGCGCCTGGAAGCGCTGTAGTTGTGCCCACTAGCGCTTGAGAGCGCTTTATATTGACCAGCAGCGCCTGGGAGCGCTTTTGTAAGGCAGGTGCCCACCCTGCATTTTGCTGCTCTAGCGGCTGCCCACGCCGCATATTTGGGTGATTTATTTTATTATCGGGAGCTCACCCCGTGTTTAAATCACCGCCGCAGCCCAGGAAACCCGGCCGGGCCGCCGCGCTGCCTACGGCGACCCGGAAGTCCCGCCTCCACACCCCCGGGGCCGCGCTGCCATTGGCGGCCTCGAAGCAGGAAGTCAGGCGGAACAGGCGTGACAACCGGAAGTCGACGGGAGGCCACCCCGCGCTCCGGTGAGAGAAGAAGCCTGCAACCGGCACCTTCCACGGGGCTCCCAGGAGTGAGGGAGAGCCCCGTGGTGACCGGTCCGAAGGAGGGAGAGCCGGAGTATCCGCCGAGAGCGCCCAGCACGCCGCCAGCAGACGGAGCCCCGGGAGATCCAGCAAAGGAGCCGAGAAGGAGCCCCTGCCACCCAGAGTCCTGGTGAGTGCTGCGCTGTGTCTCCGGTGCTGGGGGGCCGTCCTCTGCTTTTCGAGTCCCCGCGGAGGGACTCCAACGTAATGGGGCATTGCTGGATGTTCTGAGCCCTGAGAGGCTCCACGGGCCCCTTTTGTCACGAGCCCTGAGAGGCTCCCCGGGCATTGGTATTTCGAGCCCAGCGAGGCTCCAACGTCGTGGGGGCAATTCTTGCTGCAGAGCCCTGAGAGGCTCTGGGAGGGCCATAGTTGCTTCGAGTCCCCAGGAGGGGGGCTCCAACGAAGAGGCAGTCCTTTGGTTTAGAGCCCCGAGGCTCTTGAGTGCCTTCCTATTTGTTGGTTGAGCCAGAGAGGCTCTAGGGGGCAGTCCATTTGTTTAGAGCCACGAGGGCTCTAGGGCCATCAGTATTTTGAGCCCAGAGAGGCTCTGAGGGTGCCATTGGCTTTGAGAGCCCACGAGGGGCTTAAGCGCCACAAGTATCTTTAAGAGCCCAGCGAGGCTCCCCCATTGGCCTCATCGCTGTTCTTGAGCCCTGGCAGGCTCAAACATTGTTGCAACAGTTGCCCAGCACTTTGTGGGCAACTGCCACGTTTAGGACCCTGACACTTTGGACACAGGGCGTCCTAGCCCCAACCAGGCCAGAGGGCCTAGGGACAGTCACAGGTGGTGACTTGTGAGTTTGGCGCAATTATTATTGTTTTTACACCTCTGAATGAATGTTATGCATTGCATCATGTGTTATGTTCTTACACCCCTACAGGTATTGTAATACTTAGGTGGTTGTTTTCTCCCTAGTACAGGTGGTGCTAGTGAGATCCTGGTTACCAGTGATTACTGGTTGTGTGCTATGTTATGCTAAAGTAATTTTACATTCTAACTGCTATTTCTGAAAGTGTTACTTCTGATTCCTGACAGTGGTCCAGGTGGCTCTGTCTTGTACATATCCCCTGTAAATTCTGCCCGTGCCCCTGGCACATTGTAAAGTGTGTGTTTTATCTAATGTGTTTTGGTGTAATACAAAGGCTATTTTTATATAACCTTGTGTGGAGTTTCCTTTGTGGTGGGCCTTTGGTTGTTGTTGCTGGGGTGCGTGTGCAAATACTTAACTTACATCGCCTCCAAGTTTAGCCTTGCTGCTCGAGCCACGTTACCTAGAGGGTGAGCAGGGGTTATCTTGGCGTGTAACTCCCTTGCCCTGACTTGGGAGTGGTGGTCTCTGACTGACTTTGGCGAAAGCCCTGGCCAGCCAGGGATCCCATTTCCAACATTGGTGGCAGAGGTGGGATAAGGATTTGTGTTTGCCTTGTACCTTAGTAGCAACTGGCCGCACTTCAAAACTCTCCATTTTAGATGACCACATTTAGGGGATTGTTTTTTTTTTAAGTTTCATATTTTCTTCTCCTGAAGGTATCATTGTGCAATTGTGTCCAGTGCATTTGTCCCCCACCCTGCGCCCAGAGTCGGTACCTGTGTCACTTGTGGTCAGGTTGAGGAATCAGGGGTGGTAAAAACTGCCTTACCAGTCCGAGGGGAGGGTTGTGTGTGGATGAATGGTGTGTGGCACTAGGCAAGTGAGTGTGATTTCTCTGGGGTAGAGAGCTTGCTGATACCTTGTGAATTGTGTACTCCTGTGTTAGCTCAGACCCCTAGGTTCCCTGTGTGATCTTGTCTCTAGAACGTCTGCCAAGATGGAGCTTGTCTTTGATTTCAGTGATCTAGATACCTACAGTACGTGGGAGCTGGTAAGGTTCTGTGACGAGAGAGACATAGGGAGGGGTGAGTCAAACTGGTACGACCTTAGGGACCGCCTGGTCAGATGGCAAGAGGGTCACTGGGATCGTGAGCGCAGTGAGGAAAGGGCCTGGGCCCCACACCAGGAGGGTGGTGGGTCTGTGGGGAGCCCTGAAGATTCAGAAGAGGAGGAAGAAGATGACAGCACCTGGACGCCAGTAGAGAGTAGAGACCCCATAGATAGGGAGTCCCTTGCTGGCTCCTGCGTAGGAGGCAGCGCCTCATCCCTTTCCCTGTCCCCAGAGGAGCTGGAAGATAGGAGGAGAGAAAGGGAGCACCAGCTGGCTTTAGAAAAGCTCAGGTTGGAGCATGCCCAGGCTATGGCGCAGCTGGAGCTTAGGAAGCAACAGCTAGAGACCGAGAGGGTCTTAGCGCAGGAAAGGATAGAGGAGGCTGAGAGGGCCTCCACCAGAGGCAAAGTAGCTCTGGAGGATAGACTATCCCCTGCGCGCAGTTTTAATTTTCTGGATTCCCCAGGGAGGGCTGAGTCCAGTGGTGGCAGCTATTTAGGCTTCAGTGCAGGAAGTCCCCTACCCCGTGCCCAACGTATGGTCCCTTGTTCCCAAGAGGAGGAGTTAAGGTTGAAGTTCAGGGGCAGTAGGAAACCGCCTCAACAGAAGTGGAGGTTTTTTGTGGATGACTGTTCTGATGCAATGTGGGATTGGCTGGCGGCTAGCTAGGATGATGAGAGAGACGGAGTACTGAATATGTTTCTCAAGGAGCAGTTGCGCAGTGTTGTTTGTCCAGAGTTGCGCCAGCACCTGTTGAAGTCTGAATCCCTTAGTCCTTGGGCGCTTGCTGAGGAAGCAGAGCGCTGGGAGAGTGATAAAGGTTCTCTAGAGTCATTGGTGAGTGACTCCAAAAGTAGTGGTTCAGGTATCTTCCAGCCCAGCGTGGTGGAAGAGGCTCAGTGTAGCCCAGCTAGGTCCCAGGATAGCGAGGAGGGTGTAGGGGCTCACTGCCTGGCTCAGTGGAGCAGGAGTGAGGGGGAGACCGAGGTTCCCCAGACGCCCGAAGCCCTGCCTCAGGACTTGGATGGGTTCTGTAGGGAACACCAGGTTGGGGACCTAGGCTGTCCTGTTAGTCCATTTGAGGAAGATCTCCCAGTGAGTAGAGGACCTGGGGCGTCTGTAACCAGAGCTCCTATGGTTCTAGAGGCTGGCAGTACCGCTCCGGTAGGGAGGGTACAGGAGTCCAGCGTGAGGAGTGATTGGGGGATGAGTTTCCCAGTGGATGCACCAGTGGACCAGGGACTAGCCAGTTGGGCTAGATCTTCTTGGGGGGACCCGGGTGGCGCCACTTCTGGTCTGGGGGATCGTCACGCACTGTCAGGTGGACAGGGGACGGGAGGTCTACGCCAGACAGACAGTCACACAACATATGCCTCATTTGTTAGCCTCAGGGGGATGGAGTGTAAGTCCCCAGAAGTCCTGGAGTGCCAGGCAATTGTTCCACCGAAGGTTTTAGACCAGAGGTTGGAAGGCCAGGTTCAGGATCAGCCTGACCTGAAGGGTAGGACGACTATAACCAGTGTCCTGACCGGTTCTTCTCCCAGAGGAACTTCTCCAGGTGGGAGAGGGCAGACCTCTGGAAGGGGGTGCAGAGGGTGGGAGAGCCCACCTCTGACCCCGGTGCAACTTGAGGGGTTAAACCCTGGGTTGGAGTGGCGTTCTAGGAGTACCCCTCGCCGGAGGAGGAGGAACCCTAGAAGAAGAGGTAGGGGAGGAGAGCCTTCCCTGAGACTCCTGGTCCGCCTGAGGGTGTAGACCCTAGGCTGGAGAACCAGTGGCAGACAGGAAGAGTGGAAAATGGCCGCTATGTGCCAGGGGTTACTACCCCCCGCTCTGCAAATTGGCAAGGTCCAGTGGCACCTGGGTGGCCCAGGGCCTGGTCCTGGCCGTGGACACCTCGGGAGTACCAGTGGGGTAGCCCAGTTGGTCCGGATAGTGGTTCTAGAAGGAATCCCATGGGTTCACCGTGGCGTAGAACAGGAGGGTGTCCCTGCAGTTGCGGGCCCGCGTCCGTGTTCTATCGCCCCAAGCAGGGAAGTCCATCACGGTGGTGATTGGTCTCCCCTGCGTTTTGGCTGGAAGGGGGTTGTGTTGGACTTTGGCCCTTAGGGGAGGTTCACCCCTAGACTTTTTGCTTTAAATGGTGACCTGGCAATGGTGATTTTTGGGGTTCTGCGCACTTTCACTGTGTCCCAGTGGAAAGTGCGTGCGCACTTTGAGTGCATGTGCTGAGCTAGGCCTGCCCGCCCATAGGAATGCATGGGGAATGTATGTGTCCCTGGTAGTTCCTGATGCGTGGGGTGTACAGGCTCGAGTTTGGTATGTGTGAACTCGTGAGAGTGAATGCTCCGAGATGGTGTATGCGGCATGTATGTGTCTAGAGGAGAAGTGTCATTCCTAGACATGGCTGTAAGTGTGCTGTGAGGGTGCTGGCGTGTGATTGGCTGGAGCTGGCTGGCACTCCAGGCTCCAGGAAGTCTGGATGGGTCTGCCCGGTGGTGGGTGGGAGATTAGCATGCTGATGGCTGGGGAGGAGTGTACCTGTGTCCTGAATGGGCTGGGTTTTCCCCACACAATGCTGGCTCCGCCCCCCTGTGGTGTGTCTAACGACCCAAGCCCTGCCAGTGAATAGAGAGGGTGGTTGAGGTAAACAGAGTACTCAAGAACCAGCTGCGACTGGTTCCGCCCCCACCCTGCACCTTCAGACAAAGGGAAATGGTGTATAAAAATGGGGCTGTGTCCCCACAGATGTTGTTCTCTTCCAGGATCCTGAGGGGGCTGTTGCTGCTGCTGCTGGGCCAGAGGACCGCCACTTGGACTGTCTCCCTGCCTGGAGACCCAGTGAGCTGGCTCTGAGCCCAGCCTTGCCTCCTGCCTACCTAAGGACTTTGCCTGGACTTTGCTAGCTTCCAGCGCCTGGAAGCGCTGCATTTTGGGGCCTCTAGCGCTTGAGAGCGCTTTATTTTGTCCTAGCGCTGGGAGCGCTGTAGTTGTGCCCACTAGCGCTTGAGAGCGCTTTATATTGACCAGCAGCGCCTGGGAGCGCTTTTGTAAGGCAGGTGCCCACCCTGCATTTTGCTGCTCTAGCGGCTACCCACGCAGTATATTTGGGTGATTTATTTTATTATCGGGAGCTCACCCAGTGTTTAAATCACCGCCACAGCCCAGGAGACCCGGCCGGGCCGCCGCGCTGCCTACGGCGACCCGGAAGTCCCGCCTCCACACCCCCGGGGCCGCGCTGCCATTGGCGGCCTCGAAGCAGGAAGTCAGGCGGAACAGGCGTGACAACCGGAAGTCGACGGGAGGCCACCCCGCGCTCCGGTGAGAGAAGAAGCCTGCAACCGGCACCTTCCACGGGGCTCCCAGGAGTGAGGGAGAGCCCCGTGGTGACCGGTCCGAAGGAGGGAGAGCCGGAGTCTCCGCCGAGAGCGCCCAGCACGCCGCCAGCAGACGGAGCCCCGGGAGATCCAGCAAAGGAGCCGAGAAGGAGCCCCTGCCACCCAGAGTCCTGGTGAGTGCTGCGCTGTGTCTCCGGTGCTGGGGGGCCGTCCTCTGCTTTTCGAGTCCCCGCGGAGGGACTCCAATGTACTGGGGCATTGCTGGATGTTCAGAGCCCTGAGAGGCTCCACGGGCCCCTTTTGTCACGAGCCCTGAGAGGCTCCCCGGGCATTGGTATTTCGAGCCCAGCGAGGCTCCAACGTCGTGGGGGCAATTCTTGCTGCAGAGCCCTGAGAGGCTCTGGGAGGGCCATAGTTGCTTCGAGTCCCCAGGAGGGGGGCTCCAACGAAGAGGCAGTCCTTTGGTTTAGAGCCCCGAGGCTCTTGAGTGCCTTCCTATTTGTTGGTTGAGCCAGAGAGGCTCTAGGGGGCAGTCCATTTGTTTAGAGCCACGAGGGCTCTAGGGCCATCAGTATTTTGAGCCCAGAGAGGCTCTGAGGGTGCCATTGGCTTTGAGAGCCCACGAGGGGCTCAAGCACCACAAGTATCTTTAAGAGCCCAGCGAGGCTCCCCCATTGGCCCCATCGCTGTTCTTGAGCCCTGGCAGGCTCAAACATTGTTGCAACAGTTGCCCAGCACTTTGTGGGCAACTGCCACGTTTAGGACCCTTACACTTTGGACACAGGGCGTCCTAGCCCCAACCAGGCCAGAGGGCCTAGGGACAGTCACAGGTGGTGACTTGTGAGTTTGGCGCAATTATTATTGGTTTTACACCTCTGAATGAATGTTATGCATTGCATCATGTGTTATGTTCTTACACCCCTACAGGTACTGTAATACTTAGGTGGTTGTTTTCTCCCTAGTACAGGTGGTGCTAGTGAGATCCTGGTTACCAGTGATTACTGGTTGTGTGCTATGTTATGCTAAAGTAATTTTACATTCTAACTGCTATTTCTGAAAGTGTTACTTCTGATTCCTGACAGTGGTCCAGGTGGCCCTGTCTTGTACATATCCCCTGTAAATTCTGCCCGTGCCTCTGGCACATTGTAAAGTGTGTGTTTTATCTAATGTGTTTTGGTGTAATACAAAGGCTATTTTTATATAAACTTGTGTGGAGTTTCCTTTGTGGCGGGTCCTGGGTGTTGTTGCTGGGGTGCGTGCGCAAATACTTAACTCACCTCGCCTCCAAGTTTAGCCTTGCTGCTCGCGCCACGTTACCAAGGGGGTGAGCAGGGGTTATCTTGGCGTGTAACTCCCTTGCCCTGACTTGGGAGTGGTGGTCTCTGACTGACTTTGGCGAAAGCCCTGGCCAGCCAGGGATCCCATTTCCAACAGCTGCCCAGGGATAAGGGCTCCAACGATTGTTTTAAACAACAAAAGTAATCATGGCTACAGAAAGATCAACTATTGCCAAGATCTGTAAAAAAAGGATAATTTGTGCGATAGGGTTTGTTGTTGCTATGGTGGCCATGGCAGAAATAATTTGGGTTGTTGAGAAAGTGGCTCCTGCTCGACAATTGCTGATTGCCACTACTCCAGTACCGGTTGAGCATCGCTACTATACACTTCCCTACCATGAGCAGAAGCATCGACAATCCTACCTAAATAATACATTCATCCAGACGTTACATCATACACACAATGCCACGAATACTACCAACTGTTGGGTGTGTGGGATGATACCTGCACATCAAAAGAAAGAGGGAACACCTTTTATTCCTCTGCCGTTTTCCCATAATGGTTCATGTCAAGCTTGGTAAGCACTTTTGTGTGCTTCTGGAAAGCCTTCAGTAGGTGGGATTAACTTTCGTCTGAATAAAGTATGCTACCAAGATAAAGAAGGTTATCCACAAGCTAAAGGGACTAAATGGGAATGGGGAGAGTATCAGCCTGACAATATTTCAACACCAAATGTCTTCACGAATATGAGAGATATTAGGACCAATGGACTATTTATGATTTCTGTTACTAGAGCTAAAGCAGATCTATGTATTAGTATGTGGGGAGAATTCCAGTAGGAAGGAGTGAGTGTACAGTGGTACTCACTATTGAAGGTGCCAATAATAGCAGTTTTACAACCTAGCATAATTCCTACTTTGTGTGTAGCAATAAGGGATATTATCAACTACCTTTTGTGTGGTCAGGGATCTGCTGTGTCCTTTCTGTTGCCCCCTATGTTTTTGGCACCTGTGTCATATCACCTCCACTTCAAATTGTACAATGACATTTCCAGGAACAGAAATAAGAGGACAATAAGTACTGATGAAGTGGATCAAACTGACACTGCTCTACAACAATTTATCGATTTTAATTTGGGTTTGTTCTTCTTCGTGGGTGCTGCATTAAACAGTAGAAAAATAAGGAGACTCACTCGTGTTGTGGAAGCTGTTACCAATCAGACAGCAACCGCACTTGGGAACATTACAGAGGAACTGCAAATTGCCATGTGCTCTTTCCTACCTTTCTGTTCTTTGCTCCTGTAATCTGCCTAGTGACAACGTATATTTATCCTTTCCCTGTCTCGCACATGCCCAGTTGAGCTTGCAGCTGTCTTTGCAGCTGTTCATAGTTTGTAACTGTCAGGATGTGTTTACTAGAATTAGCCACTGTTAGCTCCACCCACGTGTTGACTGTAGGTTTTCTGTATGACCTTATATGTACTTACAACCAGCATTCTGTACTTGTACCGCCTTCATTTGAGCCCCTGTGCTGGTATAAAAGGACCCAGCTCCTTCCATTCAGTGTGCTACTTCATACACTACCAAAGGGTGCTGTGTGAATGTAGTTCCACTTCATGAGGTTTAATAAACTCTGAATTTTCTATTCCAGTTTCTGTGCCAACTTCTTCCTATTGGTCTGAGGACTCTCTGCAGAGAAGGGCAAACCCCTTGCATTGGTGAGCCTTGCTGAGGCCCACTGCTACACTATCTTTCAGCATGCCATGGAAAAGGTTCTTGATGGCAATACTGGTGTTTGTGTTTATTAAGACGACATCTTGATTTTTGGGAAAGATTCTGTGGAGCACGATGCCAGACTAAGGGAGGTGTTGAGGGGCTATCTTATTGGAATCTCACAGTAAAAGCTGAAAAGTGCAAGTTTGGTACCAAGTCCATAGCATATCTTGATCACATTGTGTGAAGTGAGGGCATTTTTCACAAAGATTAATTTTTCAACACAATTGTGCACATGAGCTCTCCCACTTCTAGAGAGGAATTAATTAAATATTTTGCAATGATTGAGTTTTAATCCAAAATAATTAAACGATTTGCTGAACTCAGTGCCTACATGAGATTACGCTTGAAGATGGGTTTTGTGTTTTCATGGGATTCTTTCTGAGAAGAGGAATTCCAGTCGCTCAAGCTTCATCTCAGTATGGCTCTCAAGCTTAGGAATTTTGATCGTTGGGGAGGTCAATTGTAACCACTGATGATAGTCTCAAAGGATTGGGTGCTGTCCTTCAACAGGTAGGAGAGTTTAGAACGGAGACCATAATGTTTCTGTCTAGAACATTAAAGGACACAGAAGCCAACTACTCTGTTATTGAAAGGGAGGCTTTGGCTGGGTTTTGGGTTGTGAAGAAACTTAAAAAGTTCTTGTGGGGGTCTTCATTTGTCATACGGACTGATCACAAACCTCTTGTACAGACTTTCACAAAGAAAGGTGTGGACTTAATATCCAGTGGTATTATCAAGTGGGTCATTGCTTTACAAGAGTATGACTTTGTTGTTGAGTACCTACCTGCTGTTTGTAACAGGGCTACTGAAACTCTTTCCAGGTTGGTACCCAGTGTTGAGTGTGATTCTGATTTGGATGAGCTTACAGATGATAACTCGGTCTGTGTATGTGCGGTCAGCATATTTTCTGAAGAAAGATGGCGTGAGGAGTTGGCTAAGGATGATTTACTAGTTGAGGTGATGAGGTGCATGACTGAGGGTTGGAGTAAGAAGAAGCAAGCCTCAGATATGCGTCAAAATTACTGAGTTGTATGTGATGAGTTGTCTGTCAACAATGGCCTATTGTTCAGGAGGACTAAGCGTATTCCTTTATCCAACCTCAGGTGTGAAAAAATGGATCTTACTCGTGAGACGCATCAGGGCAAGACCAACTGTAAAGAGCGTGTGCGAATGTCACATTGGTGTCCCGGCGTTGACAAGCACATAGAGCGCTTGGTGCATGATTTTTCCATATGTGCTTGGAGCGACTAGTCAAAGCAAACAAGGGTTTCACCCATGGTGTTGAGGGATTTGCCTTACAGTCCTTGGCAGGATGGCATCAGATATTGTGGGCCCTATCCATGATCAAGGAAGGCTTTCTTACCTGATTGTGGTGCTAGATATGTTCTTCAGATGGTCAAAAATGTTCTTCACCAACTCCATAGAAAGCAGAGATGTAATTAAATTTCTCAACTGTTTATTTGCTAAGGAAGAGTTTCCTCACTCTATCTTCATTGATAATGGGGGGCAATTATCATCTAGAGAGATGGTAGATTTTCTTCAAGTAAGGGGAATAACTAAAAAAAAGTGTGCATTGTACCATCCAGAAACCAACAGGATGGTTGAACGGCTCAACAGAGTCATAAAAGAGACTGTCTCTCTGGCGAAATCCACTTGCTGGATTGGATAGCTGAGATTTGCAAAATGATTGAAATGTATAGGGTAACTCCACATTATACCAATGGGAAACCCCAGTTTAAGCTGTTTCGAGTAAGGCTTCCCAGCACTTTCATTGAACCTTCCTGGGTGAATGCGTATACATTGCAATCTGGCCGTTGAGTGGGTTGTCTCGATTGTAGCGAACGTGAGAAATGCAAGATTTGTTCAAGGGAGATTGGCTTAGATTCCAGAAAGGCTGTGAAGGTAACAAAGGTGCGTGTGGGGGACCTCCTTATGACAAAAAATCCAGGGAAGAGCAGCTTCTCTACATTTTCCAAACCTATTTGTGTCATTAAAATATTTACTAATACTTGAACCCCCCCCCCAACCCCATGCAAGCTGTGCACCATAGAATTACCGAGCTGTACATACATATCCGCCACTTTCCCAAAGCTCAAATCCTGAATTTGGGCAGGATATGACTGCAGGTGACCGACAGACCCGTGACGCGGGGGGCTCTCCTCCAGCTGACATGTTTTAATAACTCTATCCTCCCGGGACACCCCCTGTCTAACCGTGTGATCGTGCCCCAGACAGTCTCGATGGCCTGGGTGTGCCGCTGCCGCTCACATCAGGCACAGCACCCCGTGCCAAGGCCCCTGCCCCTGCCAAGCCCACCTTCACCCCCCCCCCCCGTGCCAAGGCCCCTGCCCCCTCCAGTCTGCGCAGGATGCATCTGGCTGGCACCCACCCATGCCCCGGGGCAGATTCCAGGCCGCGCATTTCAACAAAACCCTGCTGTGGCCGCGGAGCGAGCCCCGTGTCACAAGACCGGCCCGTGTAGCGCCTGGCAGAGCATCAAGGGCTTCTCGGCGTGAGTGGCAGCCGCTGCCGTCTCCTACAGACAGAGCCGCCTTTGAGGGCCCCCCACCCCCTGCGGGCCCCCGGGGGTACAGCACAGGGCAGGGCGGGGGCACCAGGGGGTCGACACGGGGCAGGGCGGGGGCACCAGCCCAGGGGGTCGACACGGGGCTGGTAGAGCTGATAATAAATGAATCGTTCACGCGGTGCAGACGCCGTTCCTGCTGTCAAAAGATTGGTGCCTCTGGCTTCAGCTTTGGAAGGATGAAAAGCGGAGTCGAACCTACTGGAATCCGGGGTCCTAAAGTCCCTGTCGCCTGCGCAGCCGTCCATGGCCCCTGTAGAAGGTAGGGCTTCGGGCTGAGTGCAGGAAGTCCTTATGACCCCGCCTGACTCAGGTGCAGCATAGGCGTGACCCGGGGCCCTCGAGAGGTCATGGTTGAAGTATCCGCCCTGAGCCTAGCGAAGATGAAAGGCGGGGTGGAGGTACCGATCACGGACTGGCCTCCGTGTTGAACCACACCGCTCCCTCAGCTCGTTTGTAAGGAAGATGGGGCAAAGACACACATGCACTGCTTAATTTGAGCCGGTGCTTTCCGGTGCTCAACACCGGCTCTCACAGGCGACCACATGGTGGCGCTATCTTTCAAATTTTGAGGTGAGCAGATTAACAGTGTACATTACAAATTAATAATATCTGCCAACTATGCCATTTTTATAGCTGGGGTGGCCTTGTATAGTCCAAATTGTGGATGGCTACCGGGCAAACTCGAGATAGCCAGCTCCCTTATGGAACGACCGAATTGTGTCATGTTTGGCATTAAACACCGCGCTTTTTCACCCCAAACACGATTTTCATATTGAGGGTGAGCTGGGATGCACAGAGATGCCACCCTCCATAGGTGCCCTCTAGGATACACAGCTCCAGCGCCCTGGCGTGCTCACCCGAGCCATTACCCACCAAGGCAAGAGTCTGCACTCCTGGTGGGCTGTGCTGGCGCTTCCCCAGGGTGGGTACAAAGGCCTAGACAGGAAGGAGGTCGCACCTCCTCCCTCCCAGGGTGGCTAGTGCTTACAGTCAGCAAGCAGTGAGCCTCGAAGGCTTCCACCGCCCTTGATGTGTTATTACCTTCTAGAGGGCAAAGCCCTTCCCACCCTGTCCAACCTGACAGGTGGGAAAATTGTGTATTCAGGAGGCGTTCACCCCCCAAAAGGATTGCCATACCTTTAGGGTTGGCTATGAGGTCTGTACAGCCAAGCAAGGGTCCTGCCATCTTGAAAAGACCCAAAACAGAGCACTCTGGGTAGCATAGTGACGCACACCCACAGGATGTTGTCACTACAGGGGCGGGGACCTGTAGCCCATTGGACACTGTCCCTCGCACCCTTAATGTCATCTAAACTAGGATTTAAAGGCCTCCCCTGGCACCAGAACTGTGGTACTACCTTGGAATCTGAGAAGAAGCAAGAAAAAGACGCTGTCACCGAAACCAGAACTTTGGACTCTGCGGCAGCGCAAAGAGAGAACACTTAAGTGTCCTGAAGAGACCATATACTGAACACAGGTGACGACGTGTGTCTGTGGTGGAAGCGCACTGCTCTATCAACAGAGGCGCCAGTGGGCACCAGAAATCCTACTCTAACGGGTAGAACCAGTCAACTGCCACCTGCAGGAGAATCGACGTGCTGCGTCACAAGAGTTACGACCCGCTGGGCCTGTCACGAGGGAGCCCAAAGAGTAGTGGTGTCCTGCAAGCCTGGGATGGTAGTCAGGCTCACACCAGGTTTAGAGCCGCTAGTCCACTCCTGTCGACCTCCAGCGGCCAAAGTATCCGTAGACTACCTTTGCCGCAATCCAAGGCTTTGTGATCGCCAGTCAGGTGATCGACCTGTTATAGACATCTCCAGCCGAGAGCATCTCAGAGCAACAGCGAAAGACATCGTCAACGACCCCGCTGCTGAGTTCCTACATCTTGAAGTTGGTGTCGTCAAGTGAGCAGAAACGCATCTTTAGCGTGATCTGCCCCGGAGATTGACAGCTGACAGCTACCCTCTGCACCCGGCGCCACCGAGCAAGGTAGAAGAAATCCAGCTGGTGCACTCGGGTCCTTGGACCCCCAAGGCCTCTACTCTCCGAGGGTAGAGAGGGTAAACAACCTTTACAACGCGGTCAAAACACTGCAATACATTCACAACGCAGCTTTTACAACGCAAGTTGTTACCACGACTTGCACTGGAGGGCGCTCTAGACTAAGGAATAGTAGATTTACTATTCCAACACCTTCCCTACTGTACGTAGGCTGGAGTTGGAATAGTAAATTATACTATTCCTAAGTCCAGCACCCTACAGCACGACTTGCGTTGTAAAAGCTGCGTTGTGATGTCCCGCGATCATTTTGATCGCGTGGTAACGTCATACATCCGTAGAGAGTATCTTCCACGACAAGTGTGATTTTGCTGAGTGCTGCGTTTTGACAGCTCTTGCACATGCCGAGAGCAACAAGCACAGCCAAGTAACCTCTGCACCCGGACTCCCTGGGCAAGGTAACGAAGGAACAACTGTTAAGCCTTGGCCTAGGGACCCGCAGATACGTAACCACAAGAGGGTTCTTTTGAACTCACCCTGCAAGTATCGTATTGCTACCTGTGTTTTCTACCATTGACTTTAATGGTGAACACTTGACAGCTTTTTATTGCATTTACTTTCGAACGCTGAAAATCTATAACTCCAGGTATATAAAAAACATATCAAGGTCATTTTGGTGGCCACATTTATATAAAAATAAAGAAGGCTGGGTGGTTTAACCATAGTTGTACGGCGGCCCATACTAAATTAAAAGTAGCTCTGAATAAAACCACCAGAGACCCCCAGGCCATTAGTAGGCTTAGGAAAGAGTACACTATTGCGCGGAAAAAGAGAAAGGGGGAATTAAAACAAGCCCTGTGGGTTCAACTACACAAAAGTGCCCTAGAGAAAAATAGCGAGGCCTTCTGGAGAGTGGTGAAATCTCCGTATTTAGCAGATGATAACCTCCCCAAAATAGAAGTTGCAATTGAGGAATCAGTCTGGGTGTCCCATTTTACGAAAATATTTCAGAAGAACTCTGTTCTAATAGGTACAGACGCTCCCTCCCCTGCAGTTTTATAGCCCATTCCCCTAGAATTTCACATATCTGAGGTGCTCTTGGCCCTAAATGCTAGTAAGAATGGGAAAGCCCCGGGTCCCGATGGGGTCCCCGCGGATCTCTTTAAGCATAACACTGACCTCTGGGCCCCAATACTGACCAGGGTGTGTAATGCAGTTACAGAGAAAGGGCTGTTGGACTCCTGGACCAAATCCATTATGGTTCCAATTTTTAAAAAAGGAGACCGGCAAGAGGTATCCTGTTACCGCCCTATCTCACTGCTGGACTCGCTGGGCAAGGTAGTGGGTAGAGTCGTGCTCGAGTGCCTCCAGTTGTGGGCCGAGGACGGGGCTCTCCGACCTCCAATTCGGTTTTAGGGAGGGTTTTGGCACAACAGTACAGGCCTTAAATCTTTCCATGATGGTGGGGAAATATGTTCAGGCAAAACAGGGCAAGCTATATATGCTCTATGTAGACTTGTACGCTGCGTTTGACTGTGTCTCCCACGCAAAGCTTTGGACTGTTCTGAGACAAATAGGAGTAGATGCCCCCCGTGTAGATTTTTTGAGGGAGCTATATTCCAAAGCCTCCGCGAGGGTACGTTTCGGCACAAAGGGCGAACTATCGGCGTCGTTTGGAGTAGAGCGCGGCGTTCGTCAAGGTTGTGTCCTGGCCCCCTTCCTGTTCTCCCTCTACACAAATGGCCTGGAGGTGGAGATTCTGAGGGGGGCCCAGGACCTGCCCCAAGTAGGAAAGCGTCCGATCCCCGCTCTGCTCTAATCAGACGACGCCGTGATACTGGCTCGTACCCCACACGAACTGCAGAAGGCTTTGGATAGGTACGAACACTTCATGGGGAGCCTTGATTTACATATAAATACAAAAAAGACATATGTAATGGCAGCAGGCACAGGGAAAAAACGGGTTAAAGATATTTTCCTCGGTAATCAGAAACTCGCATCAACGGCCCATTATCCCTATTTGGGCATTATAATAGATCAGAAATTGAATTGGAAAGCCGCGGTTGAGGCAAGAAAACATCTTTTCATGAGAGCTAACACCGCCCTCATAAACTTCGCACAAAGGCTGGGAAAAAGGCCCCCTGTGGAACTGTTAAAAATCTATTGTGCTAAATGCCAGTCAATAGCCCTGTACGGGGCTGGAGTGTGGGGGCATGCCAACATTAGTGCCTTGCAGGTGGCAGAAAATACTTTTTTAAGGTTTCTCTTAGCGGCACCCAAACAAATTTCCACATTAGCTTGTCACATGGAATTGGGGATACCATATTTAGGGGACTTGGTAAAAATCCAACCACTTGTACTTTGGCGACGAATATGGATTTCTGAAAAGAACTTAATAACAAAGAAAATTATGGCAGATTGCATGGAATTAGACTACTCACTGAAATTTAGTTGGCTCCTCTATGTGAAAAACGTATTTACTGACTTAGGGTTTGAGTCTTACTATACAACACCCGAGAAGATTTGTGAAATCTCGAGGAAGGACCTGAAAGCAAAGGCACTGACCCATCTAGAAGGCTTAAGGCTTGCGAGTGAAGCAACGAAACATTCTGCCCAACATGTAATTGCTGTTCAGATCACCCTGTCAATTCAGCCCTATTTAACATATGAGTTTAAAGTATTCGAGCGACTTCTCTTGACGAGATTTAGATTAAATCTCTTCCATCGTTTAGTAGCATTCCCAATGAGAAATAGCTGGGACTTGATTCCCGTGCCTTGCCCCTGCGATGACACATCAGAGCAGACGACTATACACATTGTTCTGTTCGGCAAATTTTATCATGTTCATCGGAGACTCTGGTTGTTACCTCTGTTAAAACAGTGGGGTCTTAGGCAATGCCGCCCAGCTATGTTGCGACTGCAGTTTTTAGAGTCTGAATGTATTTGTTATCACGTCGTCAACTTTTTGAAATATATTTTTAAACACAGAACAAATCTGTAGAGTATTCTTACTATTTATGAATTGGATAATTTTTTATCGTTGTCCAAACAGTGATCTTCAATGCTAATGTGAAAAGATTATTTTTATATTGTAATGATTGTGTATTACTTGTTAATAAGCTTTTTATCTGATTGTAACACTGCTTTTATGGTTTTCCATTTTGTAAAACCGAATAAAGAAATATATTTATATATATATAAATACTATGTTTATAAATTGGTGTCAAGGTTCCTTTTGAGTCGTGTCACTTACTTTTTGTCAATGTCGGTACTGTGAAATGCTCAACGCGTGTTCCTCTGAGTATGCCTGACTGCTCGAGCTACACTAAATAAAAAGATAATCCCACTTACCTGTATTTCTTCTCATGTATCTTACAAATGCTGCTGGTTCTGATCGCCAGATGGATTTATGCTACACATGCAGCATCTTTTTACAACTATGTTTCATAATGACTCATATATTTAATCACATCCATTGGGCTTGGTAAGTACATCTCATAAAAAGTCCACATGTGCATTTCAACAATTCCTTCCATGTACTGCGGCGAGCACCTACTTATCACAAAAAAAGGAAAAAATAAAATTGAAATGACCCCCCACGTATCATCCACTCACTCATCCAAGGTCACTCCAGGTCATACACAGCAGCACCTGGACCTGAGGCATTTCATTTGTCAGTAATGATCAGATCATATCCCAAGGGGCAGTGTGGGGAGGCTTTACCACCAGACGCAAGAGTGACGAGCTGTGGGTCTGCAGCGGCAGTCTACTGCTAAGATCAACGAATGCGAAAGAGAAGAACCCCCCCCCCCCCATGACCACCCCTTGGAGTATCTGTCTTGTTGTCTGGTCCTGAAGAAGGTGTTAGGATACCGGCCACTGGGGCCTTGGAAAGTTTCTGTTCAGACGGATGGTACAACGCATGCTTTTACAACACATACCATTACAACGCAGGTTTTACAACGCAACTCGTTACAACGACTTCCGTTGGGGGTCGCTGGATAGTGAATAGTTTAATTTACTATTCCAACTCCAGTCCCCGTGGATAGTAGGGAAGGAGTTGGATAGTAAATTAAACTATTACCTATCCTAGAGCGCCCTCCAGCGAAAGTCGTTGTAATGACTTTCGTTGTTAAACCTGCGTCGTAACGGTACTTCTTTGTAAAAGTTCCGTTGTAAAGGACGTTCCCCGTTCAGACACATCAATAACCCGATCAGCTGCATCCTCAGAGCGACAAGGACGAGGGATTGATGAGTTAAATATGTATTGATTCTATCTTAGGTTTATTCATTACTGTGGGGATTTTATTATATGAATTGGCCTTTGTGATATATGCTGCAATAATAAATCGGGAGATATTATTATTTTTAATGTGAAATATGTGATTTTCGTCAGTTATTGCGATTGAAGAATTGAAAATAAAGGAAAATACCAAAAAAATCGAAATATCTGGAGTATCAAGCTACAGCGTAACAGACCCTCGAGAGAGGTAACTGTGACGAACGTTTTTTGGACTTGGCCCGCAGGGCAGGTTCACCCCTAAACTTTTTGCTGTTATTTGTGACCCTGTGTCAGTGATTTTGGGTCTCTGCGCACTTTTCCCTGGGTCCCAGAGTGAAAGTGCGTGCGTGTAGTATGGCGGGCCTGCCCTCCCATAGGAATGCATGGGGAATGTGTGTGTCCCTGGTAGTTCCTGATGCGTGGGGAGTGCAGGCTCGAGTTTAGTATGTGTGAACTCGTGAGAGTGAATGCTGCGAGATGGTGTATGCGGCATGTATGTGTCTAGAAGGGAAGTGCTACTTCTGGACATTGAGATATGTGTGCAGTGAGGGTGCTGGAGCGTGATTGGCTGGAGCTGGCTGGCATGCCAGGCTCCAGGAAGTCTGGATGGGTCTGCCCGGTGGTGAGTGTGAGATTAGCATGAGTGATGTGTGGGAGGAGTGTACCTGTGTCCTGGATGGGCTGGGTTTTGCCCACACAATGCTGGCTCCGCCCCCCTGTGGTGTGTCTAACGACCCTAGCCTCCCCAGTGAAAGAAAGGGGTGGTTGGGCCATCAAGAGTGCTCCAAAGCCAGCTGCAACTGGTTTTCCCCCACCCTGCACCCTGAAACAAAGGATTTGTTAGTATAAGAAGGGGCTGTGTCCCCATAGAAAATGTTCTGCTTTTGGATCCTGCCAGAGGGGGCTGTTGCTGCTGCTGGGGCCAGGAGGACCGCCACTTGGACTGTCTCCCTGCCTGGAGACCCAGTGTGCTGGCTCTGGCCCAGCCTTGCCCCCCCTGCCTGCCTCCAGCCCCTGCTGGAGCTTGTGCTGTGCCTACAGCACTGAGAGCGCTGCTCTCTGCCCTTTAGCGCTGGGGAGCGCTGAGGTCTCCTGCCTAGCGCTTGAGAGCGCTTCATTTGGCTCTTAGCGCTGAGAGCGCTTCAATTTTGCTTCTAGCGCTGTGAGCGCTTTATCGTGTCCCCTGGCGCTCGGGAGCGCCTTTCCTTGATGCTAGCGCTGCGAGCGCTTTTTGTGCCCAGCCGGTGCCCACCCGGCATCTGCCCGAAATTGCGGCGAATAGCGAGTGCCTACCTCGCTTCATCTTTTGAATTTATCACAAGGGAGCCCACTCCTCGGATAATGGGACCCCGCCTGCCTGCCTAAAGCGAGCCGCCGCGCTGCCCGCGACGACCCGGAAGTGGTTGGACGGCCAACCAATCGCTGCGCGGCCCGAGGGAGGGTGACCCGGAAGTCCCGCCCCCGCAGCCGAGCAGCAAGAAGTGGAGCAGCCGGCCGTGTCCCCGAGGCTCCCCGAGTGGAGAGAGGAGCCCCGCGGTGCCAGTGAGGAGAGGAGCCGGGTAAGCTGAAGCAAAGTCCCTGGCGAGGCTCCCCGAGTGAAAGGAGAGCCCCGCAGCCCGTGAGGAGAGCAGGAACAGCCGGTGAGTGAAAGCCGGCTAGGTGAGAGGTGCGAGGTCGCGCACCTTCCCCCCCCCCTGCCTCTACTCGAGCGGCCCCCACTTGGCAGCGGGCCGCTCCACCAGGGCGCACCTTTGCCCCACGAGTCCCCCGAGCCGGGACTCCAACGGTTGGGGGCAATTACTGGATTTCGAGTCCCCCAGAGGAGGGGACTCCAACCCGAAGCGCCCCACATGTTCGAGGGTCCCCCGAGAGGGGCCCCCTGCCGCCCACATCAGTGTTGAGGAGCCCAGAGAGGCTCCTGGGGGCAATCTGTCCTGTGAGCCCAGAGAGGCTCGAGGTCAGTTCTTTGGTTATGAGCCCAGAGAGGCTCAAGGGGGCAAGTTGATTTCGTGAGAGCCCTGAGAGAGGCTCAGCAGCGCCCTAATTGTTTTGCGAGCCCAGAGAGGCTCTGAGGGTGCCATTTCCTTGCTATGAGCGCCCCAAGAGGCTCATCAGTGCCACAGTGGTGGTTCTTGAGCCCACAAGGCTCCAACGTTGCCCTAACTTTCCCTGCACCAGTTGCCCAGCACTTTGTGGGCAACTGCCACGTTTAGGCCCTGACATTGGGACACAGGGACAGTCACAGGTGGTGACTTGTGAATTTGGCGCCATTGCAATTGTACTTTTCTTACACCTCTGAATGGGTAGTTTATTCATCATGTGTGGTGCTTTTACACCCCTGAATGTATTGTGATGCATCATGTGTTTCCTTCCTTAGACCCCTACAGGTATAGCGATACTTAGGTGGTTTCCTTCTTGTTAGTACAGGTGGTACTAGCGAGGCCCAGGTTCCTTGTGTGATCTCCTGAGATAGTAAGGATTGCATAGGTGGTGCTCACCTGGTACCAGTAGTGACTGGTTGTGTATTACAAGTTCTATTTTTGTGCTACAGTAATTTTATTCTATGATCTAAGAAGTGCTAAGTTCTAAAAGTGATACCCTTGACAGTGGTCCAGGTGGCCCTGTCCTGTACATTATCCCTTGTAAATTCTGCCCGTGCCTCTGGCACAGTGTAACAAGATGTGTGTCTTATCTAATGTATGTCTATTATAATACAAAGGCTATTTTTTATATAACCTGGTGTGGAGTTTCCTTTGTGGTGGGCCCTGGGTGTTGTTGCTGGGGTGCGTGCGCAAATACTTAACTTACATCGCCTCCAAGTTTAGCCTTGCTGCTCGCGCCACGTTACCTAGAGGGTGAGCAGGGGTTATCTTGGCGTGTAACTCCCTTGCCCTGACCTTGGGAATGGTGGTCTCTGACTGACTTTGGCGAAAGCCCTGGCCAGCCAGGGATCCCGTTTCCAACAAACGTAAAATAAGTAGTTAAAGCAATCTGTCTGTCGGTCGCTGACTCACTGTCTCTTTACCATCCTTTCTTCATCACTTCTTCTCTAAGCCTCTATTTACATCACGCCTCGCTCTTTCTGTCTGTCTTTTTCGCTTTTCCTCTCTCTTTTTCTCTCTCTGTCTCTCTCTCGTTCCCTCTCTCTGTCTCTCTCTCTATCTCTCTTTCTTTCTCTCTCTCTCTTTTTCTCTCTCTGTCTCTCTCTCTTTCTCTCTCTGTCTCTCTCTCGTTCCCTCTATCTGTCTCTCTCTCTATCTCTCTTTCTTTCTCTCTCTCTCTTTCTCTCTCTCTGTCTCTCTCTCTGTCTCTCTCTCTCTCTCTCTTTATCTTTACCTCCCTCTCTCCATTGCTGCCCTTGTCGTGAGTGAGTGCCCCCACCCTCTTGCCCCTTCCTGTGGTGCATATCACAACTCTAGGTCAGTGCTCAGCTACTGCAGGTTGTTTCACCACTTTGATTGCATTCATTCATTCATTCATTCATTCATTCATTCATCCATTTATCCATTCATCCTGGCCTCTCTCTCCTTGTAATGTCAGTCTTCAGTCATTGCACGTGTGAAGGTGGGTACAGCATGGAGGGCTTTGATGCCAGGCAGAGGGGGTGATAGGATCTCCCCAAACAGAAGTAACTAATACAGGTGTTTCAGACATTTTTCGTGCAAGCATGGGCAAAGCCTGTTGAAGAACTTGGTAATTTTCGCTCTCAGTGAATACTTACTAATATAACAAAAACTTGGCACAGAAGCTGAAATATGAAAAATACATCTTTATTAAACACAATTAAGTGAGGCTACGTCACCCAACTGCCTTAGCAATTGAATGAGGCAGTCTGCTGAATGGTCTCAGCACAGACCTTTTATACCATTTATTATGCCCTAGGCACACATTTTCTCTTTGAAGTACATCATTGTTGGTCACTCCCAGGACGTGCACACAAAGCACTGTATGATGACAAACCCACTTTTCATTTTGTCCAGCCCAAAATTAATCATCAAACAAACCCATAATAAACATTCTTCTTTAGACAAGCTGGACAAGACCCATAATGAAAAGGCCCGCAGCCCACATCATAAATAGACCATAAAGAAGGAACAGAAACAGATAGGTGCAAGATAAAGGGGTGTGTGCGTGTACAATAAACATTGCAATGTCCTGCTCTTTGATCTCTATCTGACCAGCTGCCTAACAAGGAACTGGCTCAACGAGGTCAGCCTCGGGCAAGGGAGTCAGCTTTCGCCTGGTCATGCAGGAGTCAGCACAAACCCATGCTAAGGTTATGTCCTTAAATACTTGTTCTGCCACAGTGAGGGCCTACTGTAAGGGCAATCCACAAAATGGCTGCCGTTCACAAAATGGAACCTGAGGGTTCAGGACGACAACTCTGATTTCAGGGTGATTCTGTCATTTGAATATGACGAAAATGCTTGTACATAGTGTACTAGTCATTCTCGGTCTGCTGATATCAAAATCGTCATGATACGACGATGTTTATGACACAGGTCCAAAATTTTCAGTACCACAGACGCTCCTTTTGCCCTTACATAGGCAATAACCTATACTCACGCTAGTCTGAGTCCAGGTCTATATTTATCAAATCATCAAGATGTTGCTGAAGCATAATCCTATTACTTAGCGACTCTCTCGGGACAGGTCTCCTTACACACGCAGTAGCACAAAGGCCATATATGGCAAGACCAAATAGGGAATGCCTCTATCTGTAGTATGTGGTATAAGACCACACACCCAACAATTAGTGATGTTCACTACTAACTGGTGTCGATGCAGAAACTATACAAAAGGAATTATCAGTAAACTCTGACCTTCTAACTAGTCCATGTTCAGGTAAAATCTGGAAAGAATGCAAAGAAGTAGAAGTAGGAAGAGACATAGGTTGGGAGGTGGGTACAGATGTGAATTGGGCAGCAAAAAACAATCCCACCCAAAAGACAATGCCATGTTTAAAAAAACACTAGAAAACACGTCATTAAGAACATATAGACAAAGTAGTGACCGCTATTACAAATGAAAACAACAATGGTCCCTGGCAGCGAGACAAATGATTGTAAATGAATATAGACTCAGTCAGTTCTATATTAGAGAAGACATGCCCAGCCGGGCAGAGGTCCTCAAAATTTATATTTAAATCAAAGTTTGCAAAACAAAATAAAATAACACCTTCAACAATTCACGTGCGTGGGGCACAAGCCTGTACCCAGCCACAACAATACACAAACAACAACATACATAAAGGGCTTGTAAGGCAAAATCAACAGTCTCTGCAGAATTCCAAGTTTAGACAGAGAATTTCCTATAGGTACTATTACACAATTTTTGTAACAAATTATTTCACAAGTATATGGTACACAATGGGTCGACGACGTTTCGGACCCCTTGCTAAATGATGGGGTCCATCATCAGGACAAAACAATGGTTGCCTTTTTAATTTAAAAGCCTCTTTTGCCAGAGGGGTAAGGGTACTGGAGCTCAAGTAAGCGTGCAGGCGAGGGCTTACTTCATGAATAATTAATAATCCGCTTCAATCGGTGTATCAGTGGTACCAGAATATATATTTTCCGAGGGTCCAGGGCAATTGAAATGAGAGCTCACGGGAGGAGCGCGCAGACAAGGAGTTTAGAACGGAACCAATTAGGGAGGCAATATCCGCTTGGTCGGTTCATCAGTGAATCAAGGACGTTAAGTCGAGGGTCCAGAAGGCGGGAGAAGAGTATTGTCTTGCATCCGCATTTCCTGGACCAGTTTTGCCGACTGACCCGGCCCTCCTGGTTCCAGGACCCCAGCGCGACGCGGCGCTTCCGGTATTACCCGATGCACAAGGTACCTGCAGCCTCTCATCAAGGTGCTGCTCGAGTCCTGACCAGAGTTGGACCGTGGACGCTGCAGTGCCAGAAAGAGAGTCGACTGGTGCTTGCAGCCTCTCATCAAGGTGCTGCTCGAGTCCTGACCAGAGTTGGACCACGGAAGCTGCAGTGACGGTGAGAGAGAGTTGACTGGTGCCTGCAGCCTCTCATCAAGGTGCTGCTCGAGTCCTGACCAGAGTTGGACCGCGGCCGCTGCAGTGCCGGAGAGAGAGTCGACTGGTGCCTGCAGCCTCTCATCAAGGTGTTGCTCGAGTCCTGACCAGAGTTGGACCGCGGCCGCTGCAGTGCCGGAGAGAGAGTCGACTGGTGCCTGCTGTCTCTCATCAAGGTGTTGCTCAAGTCCTGACCAGAGTTGGACCGCGGCCGCTCCAGTGCCAGAGAGAGAGTCGACTGGTGCCTGCTGCCTCTCCGCATGGTGCTGCTCGAGTCCAGACCAGAGTTGGACCGCGGCCGCTGCAGTGCCAGAGAGAGAGTCGACTGGTGCCTGCTGCCTCTCCGCATGGTGCTGCTCGAGTCCAGACCAGAGTTGGACCGCGGCCGCTCCAGTGCCAGAGAGAGAGTCGACTGGTGCCTGCTGCCTCTCCGCATGGTGCTGCTCGAGTCCTGACCAGAGTTGGACCGCGGCCGCTGCAGTCCCAGAGAGAGAGTCGGCTGACGCCAGCAGCCTCTCATCAAGGTGCTGCTCGAGTCCTGACCAGAGTTGGGCCGCGGCTGCTGCAGTGCTGGAGAGAGAGTCGACTGGTGCCTGCAGCCTCTCATCAAGGTGCTGCTCGAGTCCTGACCAGAGTTGGACCGTGGCCGCTGCAGTGCCGGAGAGAGAGTCGACTGGTGCCTGCTGCCTCTCATCAAGGTGCTGCTCGAGTCCTGACCAGAGTTGGACCGCGGCCGCTGCAGTCCCAGAGAGAGAGTCGGCTGACGCCAGAAGCCTCTCATCAAGGTGCTGCTCGAGTCCTGACCAGAGTTGGACCGCGGCCGTTGCAGTGCCGGAGAGAGAGAGAGTCGACTGGAGCTTGCAGACTCTCATCAAGGTGCTGCTCGAGTCCTGACCAGAGTTGGACCGCGGCCGTTGCAGTGCCGGAGAGAGAGAGAGTCGACTGAAGCCTGCTGCCTCTCATCAAGGTGCTGCTCGAGTCCTGACCAGAGTTGGACCTCGGCCGCTGCAGTGCCAGAGAAAGAGTCAAAAGGTGCTTGCAGCCTCTCCTCAAGGTACTGCTCGAGTCCTGACCAGAGTTGGACCGCGGCCGCTGCAGTGCCGGAGAGAGAGTCGACTGGTGCCTGCTGCCTCTCATCAAGGTGCTGCTCGAGTCCTGACCAGAGTTGGACCGCGGCTGCTGCAGTGCCGGAGAGAGAGTTGACTGGCGCCTGAAGCCTCTCATCAAGGTACTGCTCGAGTTCTGACCAGAGTTGGACCGTGGATGCTGCAGTGCCGGAGAGAGAGTCGACTGGTGCCTGCTGCCTCTCATCAAGGTACTGCTCGAGTTCTGACCAGAGTTGGACCGTGGATGCTGCAGTGCCGGAGAGAGAGTTGACTGGCGCCTGAAGCCTCTCATCAAGGTGCTGTTCGAGTCCTGACCAGAGTTAGACCACCGCCACTGCAGTGCCAGAGAGAGTGTTGACTAGTGCCTACCGCCTCTCATCATGATGCTGTGTGAGTCCAGACCGTGGCCGCTGGATTCGAGTTTGGTGCCTGCAGCCTCTCTTGGCACTGGGTAGTGGCAGCGTAGGTACGTCTATAAGTTGGCAGTTCTGAGCTTGACAGTGATTGTGTGAATGGTGTGTGCATATGCTTTGCCCGTTTGAGAGGCCAACCTGCTCCAGGGAGTTTTACGCCTGCCGTTCCAGCTATGGTTTACATGCAGCAGTCTCACTCCATGCCCTGTGTGTGTTTCACCTGCAAAGGCCGTAGTGAAGGAGACGCACTTTCCACTCCTGCCTATGTGTGCAGCAACATTTCAGTGACACAGCAGCAGTCATGAACATGAGGCTCATTTGCAGACAGTGTGGCCTCTCACATCCTGTTTGCCACAGTCGTGTCCCCCACTGCTCTTGCATTTCTGGTGCTTTGCTGCAGTTTTAAGGTTCTGGTGCAAACATGGGCTTCTATGGGAATTTACAAGGACATATTATCAAACCCATTATCGCTGCTTTAGCGGCAGTTTTCTGCCGCTAAAGCGGCGATAATGTCATCGCCATTCTTGATAATATGGCCCTTAGTGTTTCTCATTGCTCAAATGGGTGTAGTATCTGATATTTATGTTTCCCTCAGCTTTATTTTGCTCGCGAGAAAGTGGCACTCATAGTCGAGAAATGAAATGTCACACATGAGCAGTCTGAAACCTTGGCAGCAATGTTTATGTGTGCTGGTGCTTCAGCTGGGCGGCAAAGATATCTGCCTGGGTTGGGGGGAGGTGGGGGTGGGGTCAAAGCTTCTGCTTTGGCTGGGGCTGTAGTGGAACACCACACGAGAGGCCCGAGGGAGGGGGATTTTAAGAAGTCCCCTGAAGGCATAATGTCAGTGTTTTTTCCGTAGTTCTACGTCAGCTAGTTTATAAAGTAACCCGGGAATCCACATAAGGCCAGTTTAGATTTTGTTAATTTTCACCACGCTCTCTCTCTACTGTCAGAAGGCACCACGTGGTACAGGTTTTCACCCACTGACCTGGGTGGGCTTGGGCAGCTCAGCTTTATTGAATGGGTGATAGTCCTATGGTGCGCCATGATGTCTAGCAGAGTTAATGATGTTTGAAGCCCCAGTAAACAAGAGAGATGGTCCTGGTTGTGAGACAGAGCACGCAGCTCTCCTCTTGTCAGCACAGCGCTCTCTCACAGCGCACAAGCTGCATAAATGCAGCCTCACCAACTGTGCGTCTCATAGGGTGGTCCCTGGGGCACTATGCCTTTAGTGTGGGGATGCGGACACCAATACTAAAATCCGGTACTCTAATCCCTGATGCGTGTTACTTGACAAGATTAGCTAATATGCATAAATTGTGAGAATTTAAGGAGCAGATTTACAAGCCCCTTGCGCCACCTTTGCATCACTTTTAACATGGGAAAAGTGACGCAAACGTGATGCAGGGAGCTTGTAAATCTGCCTAAGTCTTTGATAAAAGTATGAATTTATTAACCTATAAAAAACAGCATAAAAATCCCAAGGGCATCTCGTTGCTTGCCTCAAGCAGTGGTTTCGGTTCCCCACAAGAGAAGAGAAAAGCTGTTTAGGGTATAAAGGGCTGCACGGCTGCAACCACCTCAGACTAGTCCCTGAACCCGTGTTCATAGCAGAAATATTAACCCCTTGGCTGCGGCAGTAATTCCGCCGCGGTGCTAGGAGGAAGGGGGGGGCGCGCGGCGCCACCATGCTCGTGACGGAACCACTCCGTCACGAGCCGCGGTGGCGCTGTGCTTGTGACGGAATGGTTCCGTCACGGCCACGCCCGCTGAATGGAACGATCAGCGCAGGCGCGGAATCAGCGACGCGCAGGCGCGGCGGCCGGGCCGTGACGGAACCATTCCGTCACCAGCACAGCCCCACCATGGCTCGTGACGAAATGGTTCCGTCACGAGCACGCAAGGGTACTTGAATGAAGAGCACTGAGCCTCTAGGACGGAAGCAGACAGTCCTTGAGCTGAGCGTAATTCAAACTGTGAGCTGCAGTTCACAAACACGACCACTAGATGGCGCGCCCACCACATATATATCTTCAGATTCCACAGACTTGAACCTGTCGCTCTTCCTCTGCAGATCACAGAACTCACAGACTTCCCAGTTATTCTTGGTCTGGGCGTGTCACACGGAGTCTGGCCACATCTGGAATGAACCCACGCTTGTTTATCCCACTCACCTCAGTGTTTGACATCACAAGGTTAAACGCACTGGTTACAAATGTTTCCTCTTACATTTTAAGCATTTTCTGTTATCTCTCCTGCAGCGTCCAAGTGCATGGGCACCACACAAGATGATCCAAAGCCAAGAGATTGTGCTTCGGTGACGTCACTGGTGACGCTGTACTTTTAATTTCATTCATTTTGCACTGGTGGACCCGGAGAAGTTTTAATCTCTTATCAGAGTTTGGTGCTCCTTGCCAGACCTGTGTCTCTTTTAACACTTGACGTGATAGTGTCAATTTAGAGCAGTGCTTTAAATGGGCTGGTGCTCAGCGTTACTGAGTACCGGCATGTCTCAGTATACTTCCATGAGTACCAGGACTCCTCCTTGTGCTAGAAGAGTACCGGCACTCCTAGAGGCAGCCACTGTAGCTTGCACCACACATTGCCCCTGCCAGCGCTGCCAGTGATAGAACCAACACAACTACTAACCCTCACACTCCTACAAATGGGACAATTCAGACTATTCAAGGCCCCCAAAGCTAAAAGAACGGCTCAAGTGGCAGGTAACAGTCATGTTTAAAGTATATTGAATTAGTAATTAACTCTTGTTGTGGTCATCTCTAAATTATCCAATCAGGGCCACCTGTGGCAGACTGCCAGAACCACTGGTGTTGACACGCACCGGAACCCACCGGCTCAAATTAAGCACTGGCATTTAGTGGAGCATGTCTGCCAGGCACTCTGCAGTGAATGGCGAGTGTATTCCAGCGCTGGGATGCTGCTACTGCCTTACTTTGTAACAGCATGACGAGGAGGAGGTGTGGCCTTACGCATACGAGCTCTGGCGCTGTCAATTAGAATGGAATACGCTCGCCATGGACTGTCAGAGCGCCTCACTCTATTCAGAAGGTATTCTACTTGAAAGCATAATTTTTTTTGTTTATACGTCAGATCCGGACGCCGGCTCAACATACTGTGATTCTGGGCAAATCACTAAGGGCCATATTATCAAGAAAGGGCGATACATTATCACCGCTTTTATCTGCAGGAAACTGCCGCTAAAGCGGCGATAACGGGATTGATAATTTGCCCTTGTGAATTCCCATAGAAGCCCAGGTTCTGGTGTTAACCTGGGCTTCTATAGGAATTCACAAGGGCATATTATCAAGCCCATTATCGCCAGTTTTCTGCCGATAAAAGCGATGATAATGTTGATAATATGGCCCTAATTCTCCCCATCCCATAAAAACAGAAAAGTATGCTTTCATGTAAAATCTCATATAAAGTAGTTTAATGCCCTCGGGCCAAGTTTGCTCTTTATAAAACTGAAGCAAAAATACCAAGCACGCCCTGCACATATGAGCTGAACTTGGCCAAAGAGCATTGGAGCGCTTTACATGGAAACACAGAAGGCGTTGGATTTTGACTGAAAGTGTTGCTGTAAAGTGCGTTACTTGGCTCAAGGATCACCATCTTCTGAAAAACGCCAAGAAAATGCTGATACTGTTAAATTCCCCCCCCCCCCCGCCCCTCCAAGACACGCCCCTCCCTGACCCTCGAAGCACACCTCAATCAATTTAGTGAATACCTGCACTTCTTGTTTCCATTTAAAGCACTAATTTAGAGACAGAGACGGATCGACCGAGAAGGCTTAAAACTGTTTCCTTTCACCTTCTAAAACACCCAAAAATTGAATATTATAGTCAAAATCCATTTATCAATAAATCAGAGTGCAAAGATCGGTTAAAATTCAGAATCAATCAAAGAACTCAGTAAAGTTCTGGACAGTAAATGACACAGTATAAAATCAGAGGTGAATCCGTCAAGGATTCGCCTCCTAAAGTCAGTAGGAAAGGATTCTCTAACACATCTGAAAAGAGCAGACTTTTATAGGGCGCTGGACACTGAATTTAATACATTCACTACAGTTCTACACAGTTCCCACAAAATAGACCAATCAGAATAAAAAAGAGTGAAATAGTTGCTTGCAAATACATTTCATTTCACAACATTGTGCTTCTCACAAACACCACCTGCACTAGAATAAATATTCCCACATTGTGTTTGATTCTGCTTAGACAGCTGTGTGTAATCTTGGACATGTACAATTTTTCTTTACAAACACTTTATTATGCTTGCAAAGGTTGTTGCAGTAGCGGCCACTCCATTAGGGCGTCGGAGCGCCACCCCACTGCTTTCTCGCAGTGCGGGAAGCAGAAAATAAAATGGTATTTTCTGCTTCTCGCACTGCGAGAAAGCAGAAGGCAGGGGTATGCCTGGTTGGGGGCGGGCGGGCGGGTCAGGTAGGAGTGGCTTCCACCACTCTGAGTGCCCAGACTGCTTGGTCGGCCCTGGGGCCAACCATAGTAGTCATGTTCACTCTATGGGGCATGTTAACAAGGGCCTTCTCCATTTATTTGGCTTTAAAAGCCAAAAGAGCGTAGATAATATTATCGCCCTATCTACAAGGGGATGCTAACGTGCATTGGCGCATGTTAGCAGCTTTTTCCCCGACGCCTCGCTCTGCATCTCTAATGAGATGCAAAGTGGGCGTCACTGGGAGTACCTCACACAGGGGGACTTGTAAAATATCGCTAAGTGCACATCGATATATTCACAAGGCGGCCCTTGTTCGTTCGGTTTTTACGAAAACCGCGGTTTTCGCCAAAAATGAACGTCTGCTAAAATCCTGACTAATGTATGTGTAACATGAGAGGTGGAATATTGTGCCGAGACAACAGGGTCGTATCATCAAGCATATCGCTGTTTTGCAGGGAACATCGCTGAAACATCAGGGATGTTCCCTGCCAAACAACAATTTCCCCTCTATCGCTGGAATTTGTATTGCCATTGCGCTATCCGTTATTAGTACAGCGCAAGCATGGCGATAAATTCCAGCGATAGCCGGCGTTAACAAACAACGCGCTAAGCGTGGTCAGCGGTAATTTACGCTGACTCTTGTTGATATGCCCCGGAATTTTCTCTATGTAGGCTGCATGCAGCCTACAGAAAATGGCATCCCTACTGGTGCCCAGCTGGGCGCCGTCCCGGACGCTGCACCAATCACAATGCTGGCATTGCAGCGTTGTGATTGGCTTACAGGAGGACAGGGAGCATGCCTGTTCCTGTCCAGGGCCAGAGACGGCGTGGTCCCGGGCAGAGCCACGATTGCTGGATTCTTTGTGCCCATACTTACAGCGTAAGCATTAAAATACAAATGTAAGAATCCAATGTGCTGTGCTAGCTGGCAACGTTAGAGTGGCTGCACGTGCAACATATGGCAAGGAGCTGCTTGGCAGCAAGGCAGGTTGTCTCTTTATTACATCTGGGGTTCTCCATTATTGCGTGTGTTTAGCGTCAATGCAGTGCAAGTGCGTCATGAGGTGAGAGCAGAGCGTTCATGCCTGAGGTGCCTAGAGCCTGCTGCCTCTGGGATACGGCGTCATTTGATAGCCCCTACTTATAAATTCCACTGATCCCGGCAGAGCTGGATGCCTGCCGGCCGGATCACTGTTGGTGCTGGTTGCCAGTGTCCCTCCTTTTAGGTCTCGCAGACCTGCGTTGCAGCGCGCATGCGCTGCTTGCTCTGGGAGGCTTCTTGTAATCGGGATATTTCAGAAGTGAAGTTGAAGCAACGCCCATCATTTTGATTGGCTGGTGTCATCGTTTATGCTAAATGCCGGCTCGTGATTCAGAATGAGGCTTTTTTGTTACAGCCCTGTCTTCTTCTCGAACGTCCCATCCGGACTAGATGTTTTACTTGCGGCATTATACATTCTCCTTTAACTAATGGGTAAGCACTATTTTTTTTTCATTCGGGTATTGGCGACAACTTGTTTCAGTCACCTTTGGCAAGGGCGGCCGCTTGTTTCTATTTGCATCGCGCTATCACTTAAAGTGAAATCGCAATGCAAATATAAACAAGCGGCTGTTCTCTTAATGGTGACAGCTTGTTTTTAATGTTACCCTAGCCTCGGACTCTCCCACATCCCGGACACCACATGACACACGCCAGCGCCATTTATGGTTTAATGAATCTGCTTGGGCGCTGCACTGGCACATTGCCCGGTTTTATGGTTTTTTTTTGTTTCCATGTTTCCCTAACCTCAAACTCTTCCGGGAAATCATATGACACGCTGGTCTCCTGCAAGTCCCCTCTCCGGACGGCGAGCTGCTGATGAGCAGTTGTAAGACATCCCATGCACAAGACCCTTTATCTTGCGGAAGAAAGGGTGTGTGGCGTTCATGCACATTGACATAATGCCATTTGTTTTTTTCGGAGGGCTCTGCCATGGAGAGACTGCAGCCCAGGACTGCGATGATGTAATGGCCAAGGTGATTTTAGCTCCTGGTGGGGGTTCAATGGGAACAGAAAGGACCCGTGCGCACTATTGTTGTGTGTTCAGGGGGCGGTGATGACCAGGCTCGGGTGTGGAAAGCGCCTCTATTACAAATTAGCTGATGCTCGCCTGCACAGGGGGGGGAAAGACAGTGCGGGTGTGCTGCAGCAGCAGTCCATCGCTAGCCCGGTTTTAACAAGGTCACCTGTTGCATTGCAAATGCTTGTGTATTTTATTTATTTATTTAATGCGCTTTTATATAGCGAAGACGTTACCCAAAGGTGTCAGAGCGCTTTACATTAGAACCAAGACCGTTACATGAGGAAATTTACATACTTACAAGTTACAAAATACAACAAGGAAGAAGAAAATGTAAAATAAAACAGTAGATGGCAGTCACACAAAAGTCAAAAGGCACACTTGGATTCGGACGTACAGGCATAGATACATATTTACAACATTGTAAGAACTTCCTTGAGTGGCATGAAAAGGGATGCATTAATTCTGGAAATATCTTTTGAAGGCAAGAGATTTGAGGTCAGCTTTGAAAGTCCGGCTAGAAGTGGTGGTACGGAGTAGTGGAGGAAGCGAGTTCCAGATTCTGACCGCACTGCCTGAGAAAGATTGAGCTATCGATCTTTCCTTTTTGAAGGTGGGGGGGGGCTCTAGCAGGAATTTTTCTGCATTACGAGAAGGTCTAGAGCCTCCAGAGATTTTAAGTTTATTTGCCAGGTATAGAGGGGAGGAAGTGTGCAGGGCTTTGTGGGTGATACAGGCAAGTTTGTAGATTGATCTTGCTTCAATTGGAAGCCATCGAAGAGAGAAAAGGATGGGAGTGATGTGGTCACTGCGATTGGCCCCAAAGACAAAATGAGCCGCTGAGTGGAGCACGGGTTTGAGAGGGGAAAGCTGATATTTGAGTAGGCCAGTAAGCAGAGAGTTGCAATAGTCGAATCTAGAGAGGACCATAGACTGGACCAAGGTTTTTAGGTCTTGTTCAGGAAGGTAACATTGAATCGCCTCAGAGAAGGCGTAGTTGGTAGCGTGCATTCTTTGCAATGGAATTGATGAGTGAGTGTAGATTGATCTTTTTGTTGAGAATGACACCAAGGGATTTCCCGCTGTCAACAGCGATAGGTTTGTTATTGAGTATTCAGGTTGTATCTGTGCATTCTGAATAGTTAGTGCCACACTGAATGTTAGAGTCAGAATAATCGCCTGAAAGGAACTCTTCATTTTCACTTGATTGGAAAGGCGCGTGCCCAGCTAGAATTTTTGGCTCCAGAAAATCATCACCGACTAAACCCGCAGCAGCAAGCAGAACTAGAACCCACGGTGCTACTTTTCTTCTGTCCAGTGCTCCAGTTTGGGGAGTACATCTCTTGTGTAATTGCGGTGCACGTCTGTCCTAATGAGGGGGTACATTTATGGCAGCTCCTGGCATTGTGAAATTGATCAGAGGTGCAGTGTCACATTCTCTGCCAATTCCTGGCGAGAAACTTTAACTAACACCCAGGAATAGGAAGGACATTCATTTAAAGCACGCATTGTGCAGCTTGTCGTCACCTGGCTAGCTATGGCTGAGAGGGTACGATAAACGGTTGTACGGGATTACAACGCGGGCTTTCACCCCGCATGCTATTACAACGCAGTTTTTACAACGCAAGTCGTTACAACGACTTGCGTTGGGGGGCGCTGGATAATGGAATAGTTTAATTTTCTATTCCAACTCCAGCCCACGTTGACAGTAGGGAAGGTGTTGGATAGAAAATTACACTATTCCCTATCCTAGAGCGCCCTCCAGCGCAAGTCATTGTAACGACTTGCGTTGTAATAGCAGCGTTGTAATAGCAGTGCGGGGTAATGCCCGCGTTGTTATTGATGTTTCCCACGATAAACACCTCGCGTGAGTGGGAGCTAATTTCTCTCAAAAGGTCACGGTGCAGAATAAAATACATGAATCCTCAAGGACAAGTCACCTGACTTGGGCTTGTTTTAGACATTTCTGGATTTAATAGGAAGGTGTTGCAGTCCCTGTCGGGTATTCGTCACAACTGTTAAAAGTCCGATGCTCCTCTTCATTTGTGTCTGTTGATGAAAACACCATACTCGTTAATTTTAGAATGTAATTTTAGTTGTGCTATCTCCCTAGTCATTTTCCCAGATAAGACGTTTCATACTAAATATGAAAGTGAAAGTGTCCGGTTGGAATTATTAGGATAATGGCAAAAGAACAAGCATTGGTAATGCAACAGGTCTCACATTTTCGAAACTTTTACATATTGGTATTGTAAATGACAATGCCTTTTATTATTGAAGGTTTTTAAACATAAATAAAAGGAATTGTCATTTACAATGCCAATAGATCAAAATCTCACACAAGACCTATTGCATTGCAAATGCTTGTTTTAACATATTGGAAACTGCAGCCTTTAGAAAGTGCTTGGAGCTACAATACAACTCAGGCTTCAAATCAACGTGTTTCTCTCTGTCTCGTGAAGTGTATAACACTTGCACAGGGAGTGACAGTGTGAAACACACGAGCCTCAAGCCAAGCACACTATAATGGTGGATACGTTTTTTGTGCCTTTTCTGGTGATTTTCCATTGGACTTTTTAACAATTTATTTTTGATTACCACACTCGGTGGTCTTGTCAACCTCGTCTCGCAGTGTCTAGTCATAGTAAATGACATGCAAGTTGGAAAAAAAAAATCTTTCGTAAATATTATTGCTTTAAACAGTGCCAAACACCAGATAAGGTTCAAAGAAAAAAGTCATCTCCCAGTCTACAATTAGAGCGTTTTCCTGTTGAATTAAAATAGCGGTAACATTTAGTGGAACTTTGAACGGAGTCTGTGCACGCTGAATGTACGACCACACAAGCTATTCCTTTTTATGCAACTTGTAACATTTATTTCCCTTAACCGGTACACTATGGGGTATATTATCAACACCGTGCGATAATTATCGTAAATCGCACATAGCGCATATTTTCTGATCATCGTCTATTGCTGGATTACATCGCCGTGTCAGCGGCGTATTAGCAATGCTTTGCTCAGAGGGGATGTAAAATCCAGCGATAGCTGTGAAAACCAGCAATAGCGCGAGAAATCCAGTGATAATTTTACTGTGCTAATGAAAAGCTTGCTAATAGGCAAGTGTGGATTTAACCTAACAATCCACCTCCCATTGACAAGATGGTAAAGTCAAGTTTTTATCAGGTGCTAAATTCCAGCGATAACTGCAGTTAGCGCAACTTTTTTTTTTCCGCTTCTCGGGTCCGGGACGCATAGATAATAGAGGGAAGTTGTGTTTGTGACTGTTGCCATGTAGTTTTAATGAGGAACACCTACTTTGCATGTCATTAGCAATAAATATCGCTGACATGCAAAGCGGGAAAAAAACGGCTGCTATCTCACGAAACAAGCGCTAAAGCATGTTAGTTAAAAAAATCGCCGCTTCATCGCAGAAAAGCGCAGCTAAACTGGCAAACATTCGCCTGATAATATTCCCCTATATTTTTTCTCCTGTGCATGTTTAGCTGGTTCCGTTTTTATTTTGCCATTGCAATGTTTGGTTTGTGCATTTCCGAATGAAACAGTAACATATTTCTTGTATCATAACTCTCTAGTTCGTATAGCAGATTCGTAGTTTCGGACTCCGTGTTTTTGTAACAGTTTATTTTCATTCTGGTATTTTTTTTTTTTTGGTATCTAGTCGCATAGATATGTCAGGTAAACATGACCGTGTGCTGGGGTTTTTGGAAGGACTATGCTCGTTGTTGGTTTGTGTCTAGCAGCACTATGCCTTTAACGATTCTGGAAAATAAGGGTATGTTTTTACCAGAAAAAAACTAGGTTTTGGTAAACTCCTCTATTCCACTGGTGTCCCACTTTGTTAGTGCATATAATGACCGAAAATGCTTATTTGTGAAAAATATGATGTGGGCAAAAAATGTGCTGAAAGAATGCCTTAAGCAAAGTACAGAACATGCTAACAACCAGCCAGGACTATAGGCTGTGTCAATGGGGGTAGGTTGCATAAGATAAATAAGAACAAACAGCAGCATTTTCATTATTATATGCAATGAAAACATAGGTGGTTCAGAGATGTGTTACAGGTGGGAAACACTTGGAGGGACAGTTTCCATTGGACCAGTTTGAGGATTGGGCACATTTTTGATTTGATTTTAATGTTTTCTTCACACTTGTGCTTCAAAATGCTATATTTGGATCCCTCTTTTTTCAACAATTTGCAGTAAATATGTGGTGTAAAAGCCACCATTTGAATACATTTTTTTAAAACAATTCATGCAGGGGAGAACTCCGGGCGCACCCTCCTTTTGCAGTTCAGGCTCGCTCACTTCGCTCACTTATTACATTAGGGTACAACATTTCTCACCCTACCACTTTCAAAATCCACCAGCCACCACTGGGTTGTTGTCTTACCTGTGAAAAAACACACAGACATTATTCTATTGAGACATGAAAATATGTTTACCCAAGTAATACAAGAAACTGGCCGCAAATGTCACAAGTTAAATGGAGTCTGAAGCTTAAATATCTATTTTAGCCAGAATTTGAGTTTCATTAGTGAAATGTATTTATTATTTTTCAGGAAACAACTCAATCAACAGCAGATATTCAAATGGACCTATGAATGGCTCCTTTTCACCTCAAGAGCTATTGGTCCAGTAGTTGCCACTGGTAAAGCCAATAGGGTTAACATTTGTGTGACGCGTGAACCACACTGAGAACCAAGCAGACTACAAAAATCCTTTGTCACGCAGCTGGATGGCACTTGCAGGCTGAGATTTAATGCATCCAAGGTTGTTTTTTGCACAACGTGGGAGCAGTGTTTTATTACCCTTAGCATTACGATTGTGTTCACGTATTGTGCAATTTCTGCCTCTCTTGGTAAAACTTGCGTATTCAATTTGTGAATTAATTCCGGTGCTGGCAGTTGGCCCAAGATTGATACATGACTAAACTCTTCGGAGTCCACCTTGATTCCCGATGTAAGAGGCCTGTTAGCCAGCCATGATTGTCCTGAGGCTGTTAGCCAACCTCAGGACAATCATGCCTAGAATAAGAGACCTTCTACCTTTAAGAGGTCTGTCAGCCATCTACTGGACAATCACTACCAGCTTAAGACACCATCTACCTTAAGAGGCCTGTTGGCTAGCTACTGAGCGCCCATGCCTGGCTAAGAGACCTTCTCCCTTAAGAGGACTGTTTGCCAACTACTGGACCATCATGTTCATCTTAAGAAACCTTAAACCTTAAGAGTGGATGATCATTCCTAACTTAAGAGGCCAGCTAACCGCCAGTTAGCCCGCCATTCCCAACTTCAGTCTGTACCTCCTTGCATCTCTCTCTATGCATTTCAGGATCACCCCCACACACCTTGTGTAAAAAGTTCAATCGGGTCGGGGACAATCGATATTTGCCCGGCAGTATTGCCTCTGTGACCCTCTAGTTATTTAAATCAATGAAGAGGCAGGCGCTGGAGACTGGAAAGCAGGAAACAAGGGTTTTTATTCTCTCCGGAGGAGAACACAACGAAACGGACAGAAGGTATCGTTCTGAGGTGCTCTAACTGCATCCCTGAGGCCTGGCCTCTTATACACACATTTATGACTTTATTGTAGATTACACATACATGTTAAAGCTTTGATGTACGGAAAAGACATTCTCGGAACTCCCCTTTGGGCCCGTTCCCACACATATTTACAGTTGAAGTCCCCGCCCTAGTCACAACAGGTGATGAGCATCGCGCAGCTGGATAATCCGCCGATTCACGGAATGTGGGGGGTTTGATCGGATCTCATGGGGTGGGGGCTTTGATCAACCCGGGGATTCTTTGATGGGGGAAGCTTTCTATTGTACGGGGAGGGGCAAGGATGGTATCGGCAGAGCTGGGTGTCGGCTTGGGAACGGGGAAGACAAAACGGGCACACGGGGAAAAAGGGTTTTGCATCTAAGGGCCGGAGATCATGAAAGGAAAGCAGGGAGGTGTCGCGCTGGGAACAGGATGAGGGCCTGGGGCAGAGCAGCGCCGAAGAGGGGTTTATGACTCAAGGCAGGTGCAAGCAGGGGGTGGATAGCGTGCAGGCTTAGTGAAGGCGAAGGGCTATGTCAGGGGCCAGCGGCATGCAAAAGGGTTCGTTCTGATCGGGGCATCTTAGAAAATGGCGGGCGCGCACGACAAAAGTGTGGCATCAGGGGAAGAGGCAAGATGGCGCAGATAATGTTCACCAAAACGTACTAATTTTCAACAGTCCTCCCTTTAACATATTCAAGACATCTTGCTGGTTCATTTTCTACTCGGTTCTATTGTGGTGGGCATGAGAAGGAAAATGGTAGGAACCCTAGATAAAAAGAGTTGTAAACGATACATTTTAACTTTTCTAGTTTTCAGGAGGCGGGCCTATTTGATAAACTTTGATAAACTTGTTCAGCAGGAAAGTCATAGGAATGTAATACAAAAACGGCGAGCAGCAAGTACATATCATAACGTGAACTGGCAGGTTAATACATATTTCAGATTCGGATTGGAGCAGGATCAATACAATGGCGGCTGGGAGAGAAATGAGGCATAAAAAAACGGTGATTGAGGATGTCAAATGTTCGAAGTTTTTACGAGTTCTCATTGTTCTTTGTGGTCTTTCGTTGGCGCTGTTGAGCACCGGCGGTGGAGCTACAAGTCCAGCTCTGTTCTAAGTTCTGCGTTGCAGGGCACGACCCTTTCCTCGCGTTTCTGGTCGGAAAGGTCCTTTTCGCCCTGTGTCCTTTGAGGTGATTGTCAGAAAGTTCGGATGGAAGAAGAGCGTACAAAACAGTCCATAGGGTAGGTCAGAGGGAAAGGGGGATGGAGCAAGGCCAAATTAGGAACAAACTAGGGGAACGAGAGACTTCAAATAGGCGGGCGTGTGACCGAATTCAGAGAGCGGGGACTTGTCGACAGGCATTGGACATCGAGCAGGGGCATCAGGTCGACCCTTTCTTCTCATGTTGTCGAAAACAGTGCCTCGTCCTGCAGCTCTTTTCAGTCGTGGTCTCGCCTTGGCTAATGTCGCAGGTGTTCCTTAGTCTGCAGTCGGGCCTCGTGCTCCCACATCCGGTCCTTTTCTCCTCCAACAGCGGTACCCTTAAACAAGTTTGAAAAGACAGTCTTTAGAAAATTTGCAGATGAAGATAATCAAAAAGTCTATTTCTCTCCCAGCTCCAGGCAAAGAATGAAAAATGCCCGTTATTTTAGTGTTCACAACTGGCATATGAATGACCGGTGACGGGTTCTGTTGGATTTACTATGACTTTCCTTCATAATTATTTATTAAAGGCATGGCAGTTCATCTGATGGTAACCCACCCTTGTGAGACAAATCTGGCGAAGATATGCCGTTCTCTAGAGTTTTACATTTACAAAAGGGTGCAGTGAGTCGTCAACATGGTACTACACAGGTATTTTGCTGAGAGACGAACATGGCTAAACATTTCCTTTCTATCGGTGCATCCTGTTTTGCAACTACTGCGGGGTTCATTTCGATGATTTCTTTACCTTGAACTGGTCTGTTAACCTTGTAAAACATCATTCTGGGTCCTACGTAACCTTTTACAGCCCGATTACTTAATTAGGAAGGACAGGGGTTTTATGGGAAACAACCAGGGACATATACAGGGGAGGTAACGGGGGTGGTCATTTTTCCGGTTTGGGTATTGCGACAATTCGGGGAGGGGAGGGTCGCGTATTCTGAGGTCCTTGTCTTATACTATAGGAGCCGTTGACATGTAGTTCCCTTATTTTCGGGTCAGATTAGGGAACCTCTGTCGTTTTACCTGTCCTTTCCCTTACGGCCCAACCTGGGTTCATTGACTTCTAGCGGAAAAGGAGAGGTAATGACGCGGTCTCAGGGTGATTGTATTAAAGACAAGTTTTTGTGCAAATACTGACGGTATTTGAAGCCAATTAGGTGGGGTGCTAGGGGTGGCAGTCTGCCAATTTCGGGGCTAACCACTCGGAAGAGTGGGAGTGCAAAAATAGAGGGAGAGAGAGAGAGAGAGAGTGCAACGGCAGGCTAAATAGTACACGTGCAACAGAGAGGGTGGCAGTGTATTCAAGAAAGGCTATTTAGTGCATTACACAGTAAAGGGCATTCACGAGTCTGCGTTAGAATCTTGTAATCATGCAGTTTGAGCATTAGACAGGGTAGAGGGGACGTGCCTTGAGAAAAAGGAAAGAAGAAAGGAGGTACCATGTTGTCGCACTTTCTCGCATTCTCGGTCCTTCGACCAGTTGGGCCAACGCCTCAGTCACACACACACACATTCCCTCATAGTTTCGCATCATACGTGACATGGGTTCATTCGTCCGGTCTGGTTTAAGGGTGATCACTTTTTATCAGGTTGTGCTAATTTTTCGGGTTTGTTCGGTACGTGAGTAGTCTGCAGGCGTGCTTAGACACCACCTTGCGGCGCTAGTCCGCTTCGTGTATTAGACGTGGCAAGGCTTCAGATCTTCGCCACACCTCGGCTGTAATCTCTGGTGTAACCTGCAGAAGGAGGAAAAAAGGGGGGGGGGTGGGGGAGACAGCATTCGCGCGCATTCAAATACATGGATTCATAAGTCCTTTACTTACCTCTTACTCGTCTTTCCTCCTTGGGGCAGGGTCCCCGGGGATATGGTTTCTGGAGTCGGGGGGGTAGTGTGTTCATGTAGGGCGTGTGCGGGGAAACATAAAAAGGAAACCAGAGGTGCCTAGTGCGAGGTATCTAGTCAAAGGATGTATCTCACTATCGGGGTCCTTAAACCTCTTTCAACGCTGTGGCGTTCTAAGGTTCTTCGGTTCTTGGGTCCCTGCTACTTTGGAACGTTGTACTTTATAATATTTACATTATTTCATTTCACCCTCCTTTTACATTCCCTCATTTACACCATTCGTTTTACCCATCCTTGGAAGTCAAGGTCTTCCTCTACGCGAGAGTTCATGAGTCAGTCGCGTACCTTGAAGGCGGAGTGTCGTGTTGTCGATCCGATCCGTCCTCCAGGGCTGGGCAACCATCTTCTTTTAACCTTAAAGAGAGAGCAGAGTAGGGTGCACAGAAAAGAACTTTCCCACCCATCCCATATTTTTTTAAAATAAAGCATGCAATACCCGTCCATAGTTTCAAAGACTTTATTTTGCAAAATCATTTCAGCATATGGATTATGAGGGTGCGGTCGTATTTGGCCGGTCGTGGCAATGGCTAAAGTGCGTACAGTGGGGGGTGTCGTTTGCAGCAATAAAAACATCGGAAAGTTTTACTCATTCATTTGTAAGAGACTAAAACGTCTATTAATTGGCTGGGGGTTCGGGGGCATATATTTTCATAATTTAGAAGCATAATCATAACAGTTGTAATCAGATTTCCTATATGCATACCGTACGTGTGCGTCGTAAATGGGGTTTACATCAGTTATAAAAATATAATACATTGTACATTCGTAATCAACATTTGTAACGGGGATCTTTTCATACTGTTCGTCGAGTAAGTTCTCCTTGTCTTTTCTAGCCGAGTGTACAAAGGATCATATAAAATCTCAGAACATCAAGTTTATATTAGTGCGAAGGAACACCACGAGGTGTTCGTAAGTTCCGATTGATACCAGCGCCATTTTGGGCGGGGCCGGCTCAGTCCGGAAGCAGCATCAGGGGGAAATGTTTCCATTACTGGCAGTTTGGACCAGAGTCCTTTTCGGCAGTTCTAGAATTCACGCTAACAGAAGGTGTGGCAATGTCATGTTTGTTTCGTTGGCGATCAAGGCAGCCGTCCCTTACCGGAAACCTGCAAAGGCCGAAGGTTCCGCCGGGGACCCTTGTAGGATCTTCAAGGCTGCGGAGATGCTGTCGGAGATGGGGGCTCGTGCTCCAGAGGGCAAATGTTCGGGTTATATTGCTGGTCAAAGTTACTCTAGTGGCCGGGGCCCACCTTCCAGCGGACCCAGACGCCATTTTGAGGCCCTACCGGGGCCACTCTCGTCGAGTTTGCAAGAGTGGAAGAGACCCTTCGGAGTGAAAGGAAGAGGTCCCTGTTTTGTGAAAGCGGGACGTTCGGCTGGGGTGCGGCTGTGATGCCCCCACCTGGGGGCAAGGGAGACTCGTTCGCCTCGTCTCCTTCTCCCGGTGTACTCCATGCCGCTCCTTTTCATCGCCCCGCATGAAGGCCTCTCCACATCCGGTGTTCCCCAAGTGCCACCATTGTACGTTCGGTGCTGCGCAAGTACTGGGGTGCCACCATTGTACGTTCGGTGCTGTGGAAGTATTGGCACCATCGCCTGACTGGGGGTGTTCGGCGTCGGGCTGGGGGCTGGGAAACCTCCTACCGGTGGAGGTGGGAGAGGCTCGTCCGCGTCGCCTCTCCCTCCCAGCCCAACTTGGACAAATTGTTGTGGAGGTACGTGCAGGACATCCCGCCGTCCAGGACTGCTGCGGCTGTGATGGAAGAGAAAAGGAAGAGGTGCCTCGTTCTCCTCTGGACATGTGGCGGGACTACCTTAGTCTTTCCAGGCCCGTTGCGGCCGGCCAAGGAGACATGTGGCGGGACTACCTGCAAATGCCCAGGCTGCGGGCTCCTGCCTCTCCTCCGGCTCCCCCATACGTTAAGATTTCCTGACCAAGAGTTGGCGGCCGGGCTCGCCTTATATGGGTTGCCGTTGGTTGGGCGTAGCCGTAACCCTGCCCTACTTTGGAAGGTTCCAGAATGGGGGGGGGGGCGAATGTTCTGTTTGACTTTCATTTTCTACAGTTTATCGTTATTATTCCTTGTTTGTTGTGTTAAATTAAAAGTTCAAGTTCATTAATGGTCTACGGATTTTGTTTTACCATTTCTTTCTTTCCAGGTTGCTTTTATGCTAAGTTTCTGCTAACAGAGGTCGAGTAACACGGAAACACGTGTAGAGGGATGACGCAGATTTGCACATTACATACACACAAACTCAGACGGGGGACAGTACAAGTACGACATACAAAGACCCAAGACAAATATAAAAACAGTTATTGGTCATAATTATCTCTTTCCGTCTGTGAATTTTAAACGAGGCTGGGTTCCCGTCTTGACATTGCCCGACCTAGGAGAACGTGAGCATGCCGCTGAGATTTTCCTGGCGAAATCTGTGCCATCGGGCATAATCAAACGTGGTGGTTCTGTCTGGTCTGTCTATGTAAGTCGGGTTCTTCTTTGTCTCGCGCCTTTTCTCGTACTGTCGGTCTGTCGTTCTTGTCGGCCCTTTGCCTTTACTCACGCTCAGTAGAGTCGGGCATTGGGCTTTCCAGTGTCCGACATACCTACAAAAAGCGCATTGGTCTGACCCTAAGTCTGGTCGTCCTTTGCATAGTGTCGGGGGATAAGTTGTGGGTAGCGGTGTCCTGGGGTTGTCCTGTCGGTATATTTCCCTACTTGGTTTATCCTCGTATTTTCTCTGTCGTTTCGTAGCCTCTCTGCGCCACATACCGAGACTGTCGAGCATAATTGGCGTTGTCTTATTATTTCGAAGGGCTATTTCTAACGTTTCTATTTTATCAAGGTCAAAGGATCCTGCCAGTGGCCACTGTTTGTCTTGACTCTCTTCGGTATACCTGTGCCATAATTTATTATAGGCTACGGTGACTAACCCATAGTTTATGAACATGTCCTTATTAGGGGTGCCTTCTAATGGAGCTATATGGTCCACCTCTAATACGCGGTCCGGACTAAACAGGCTATTTATCAGTGGGGAGAAGACAGACATGACGGCTCGTAACGAGGGACTAAAAAGTCAGCACTGCCTATCTTATCACTAGGTGCAAAGACCGTACAGAATATTTCTATTCAACGTTGTTTGCAGGCAGTGAATACCTCATGGATCAAAAAAAATATAAAACCAAACGACCAATAAATAACAATGGGGAGAATGAGTAGGTCCGCAAAGATCTGCGTTACCTACCCTTTTCACTATCTGCAAAAAGGGTGGTCTCTTCCCTGCTTGCAGACAGGGAATCTCCAGGAAACAATAGTTTGCGAACAACAGTTCAGTTTCAAGCAATTATTGAGTGGGGGAGAAAAAAATAAGCACGGCTGCTACCCTACCTATCCTCCACTGTTTGCAAAGAGAGAGAGAGCCTGTTGTTTCTCCGTTTGCAGACAGTGAATCTCCAAATAAAAATAAACAGAGCAATACTAGTATTTTTGAACAAACAAACAATCAAGCAAATTTTTCGCAACTTGTCGTGGTAACACGACCTTACCCGGACCGCATGGACAGTTTCTTGTCTTCCGAATCCAGCGCCCGATCGTCCTCTTTTTCTCGTATTTCTCACGGCACTCCTGATGGTTCCCAGTCAGGACCGTAGATCACTCGAGAGAGGTCTGTTCGGAACTAGTGAAGTTCGGATGATCGGCTGCCAGACGAGGGTCTATTGGGCAAGAGCTCTCCCGATCGTTGCAGTCGTTCACTCTGTCGTCGGGACCTCTCCCACTGGATCCACGAGTCGCTGATGGGCCCCACGCTTGGGACGCCAATTGTAAAAAGTTCAATCGGGTCGGGGACAATCGATATTTGCCCGGCAGTATTGCCTCTGTGACCCTCTAGTTATTTAAATCAATGAAGAGGCAGGCGCTGGAGACTGGAAAGCAGGAAACAAGGGTTTTTATTCTCTCCGGAGGAGAACACAACGAAACGGACAGAAGGTATCGTTCTGAGGTGCTCTAACTGCATCCCTGAGGCCTGGCCTCTTATACACACATTTATGACTTTATTGTAGATTACACATACATGTTAAAGCTTTGATGTACGGAAAAGACATTCTCGGAACTCCCCTTTGGGCCCGTTCCCACACATATTTACAGTTGAAGTCCCCGCCCTAGTCACAACAGGTGATGAGCATCGCGCAGCTGGATAATCCGCCGATTCACGGAATGTGGGGGGTTTGATCGGATCTCATGGGGTGGGGGCTTTGATCAACCCGGGGATTCTTTGATGGGGGAAGCTTTCTATTGTACGGGGAGGGGCAAGGATGGTATCGGCAGAGCTGGGTGTCGGCTTGGGAACGGGGAAGACAAAACGGGCACACGGGGAAAAAGGGTTTTGCATCTAAGGGCCGGAGATCATGAAAGGAAAGCAGGGAGGTGTCGCGCTGGGAACAGTATGAGGGCCTGGGGCAGAGCAGCGCCGAAGAGGGGTTTATGACTCAAGGCAGGTGCAAGCAGGGGGTGGATAGCGTGCAGGCTTAGTGAAGGCGAAGGGCTATGTCAGGGGCCAGCGGCATGCAAAAGGGTTCGTTCTGATCGGGGCATCTTAGAAAATGGCGGGCGCGCACGACAAAAGTGTGGCATCAGGGGAAGAGGCAAGATGGCGCAGATAATGTTCACCAAAACGTACTAATTTTCAACACTTGTGTCGTATGTGATGCCCTCAGCCTGCTGTAGTTTTCTAGCCAGCAGCACCTGGGCTTCCCATGGCGGGACCTCTAACAGGAAAAGTGCATCTGAAAATCCTAGAGTGTAAAGTTCTGTTAGTTACAATACAGACAAAATATACCACATTTGGTAGAATGGGGCTGGGTTTCAGATGTGGTCTGCCCTAAGACATTGCTTTAACCCCGGATGTATGGCGGTACGACGCGGGCTATTACCACGCGGTCCGTTACAACGTCTGTTTTACAACGCAAGTCGTTACCACGACTTGCGCTGTAGGGTGCGGACTTAGGAAAAGTTTAATTTACTATTCCAACACCGGTCCCCGTGGATAGTAGGGAAGGTGTTGGAATAGTAGTTTAACTATTCCTTGTCCTTGAGCGCCCTCCAGCGCAAGTCGTGGTTACGACTTGCGTTGTAAGAGACGCGTCGTAATGGTAGCGCGGGGTAACATGCGCGTCGTAAAGAATGTTCCCCTTTAATCCCCTATCCAATTCATGGTATATGTTCCTACGCCCCGCCCCTTCCACTCTGTTGTATTTTATTTCCTCTGTCTCGTCTTATTACTACAGGTTCCATTGTCCAAGTCATTAGTGTTCGTCATCCTGGTGAGAAAGGCTTGTAGCTGAAAGCAAGAACATGACCTGGCTTGCTCTCCCATGTGCCCTCTCATGTGCTCGCGAGGCCACGAGAGGCCACGCGAGCACATGATGTACCCTGGTTACAGCTTACAGACAGTAGTCCGAGAGGCGCATATGCAAGCCACCCCACCCCCTCTAGCATTGCCTTAATTCCAGACTCTAGTCTGAAATCTGTCTTCAATCAGACCTAGTTATGCAGTATGAGACTTTTTTGAGTCTGTCTCCCATTGGTCCAGATATATCGATGATATATTTTTTGTCTGGACTGATGGGAGGGAAACTCTTGCAGAATTTACTGCTTGGATCAATGCAGCCGACCCCAATTTAAGGTTTACCACCCATGTCAGCGCCGAAAAGATTGAGTTTTTGGACATAGTCATAATGAATGACCAAGGAAAATTGAAAGTTTACCTTCACGTTAAGCCTACTGCCAGGAACACACTTCTACACTATAAGAGTTTTCACCCCAGAACACAAAAAGACAGTATTCCCTTTTCTCAATTTCTACGAGTGAGACGCAATTGCACAAACCTTGCGGATTTTGATAGGCAGGCCTTGATAATGAGATCAAAATTTATTGAAAGGGGTTACCCTCATCGGCTGGTGAGGCATTCGTATAAAAGGGCTCGATATTATGACAGAGACTGTCTTCTTAAGGTGAAAGCACCGGAGGAAAATAAACAAGTGGTTTGTATTACCAAACATTCCACAGTGAATGCCAAAATCAAGCAGATAATTAGTTCAAGTTGGCACATTCTCAACAGTAACTGCACAGCTGAAGAAAAATTAGCTAAACCGCTGTTTGCACATAGAAGGAACAAAAATATTAAAGATTTTATTGTTCATTCTAGGTTCATGAATTCTACTAATCAACCGAGTTTTGTTCAAAGATCCATCTTGACTCACAATCCCAATAAAGGAACGGTGCCATGTTCTTCTTGCACATCATGCAGGAATATTATTGCTGGTGAAGAATTTATACACAATGGACATACCACTAGAGCCAAGGAGATGTGGAACTGTAGATCTTCTAATGTCATCTATTTCATACAGTGTCCGTGTCTCCTTGGATATATAGGGGAAACGTCCAGAATGATCCAAACTCGCCTGACTGAGCACTGCTCCGCCATTAGAACGGAAAAAATGATTGCCCCCATGGTGAAACATTTCACCAAACAGAAACATAGTCCCAATGATATGAAGTGGCGTGTATTAGAAAAGATACACACGCCGGACTCGAAAGGTGGGATGTCAATCAGGAAAAAAAGAGAGGTCTATTGGATTTTTGTCTTTGACACTTTCCGTAATGGTTTGAACAATGAAATCCCATGGGAGAACGCCATTTGTTAATTAGGATTATCAGTAGTTATCTAAAGTCAGGACACTAGTAGATATATATCTTACATTGGAAATCGATGGTGTAAAATAAGAGCACTTTAATTGTAGGATGTGCTGAGATAGATCAGAGACTGTATTCTCATTAAGCGCATCTAGAACTTTAATTAGTAGTAGATATATGCTGCTAGGGATTTCCTTCATCACTCACTATGTGAGTATTTGGTTTTGGGGTCTACACCATGTTTTAGTGATCCCATCTTCACTAAGTATAATCTTATGTCGTGAATAAATTAAGTTGCAATTCTTTCTATGGTGATAGAAGTATAAAAATTAATTGTGTGTGAAATCCTTTGATGTTCGCACTCTGAGTTAAAATTGTGATATATACTCCAAAGAATGATCATCCGGCTATTATATCATAATGGAATGCGGATTTTAATATAAATTCGTTAAATTAGTTGTGTACGTCCCAATCCTGTGGGAAGATGGCTCGTTTTTTTAACCGCTGATTACTGTAGCCTATTTTTTATCTTCAATAAAGTCCTAGGTTACTTGATAAATAAAACTATCGTACTTGACTGTTGCAGTCCGTTTTTAATTTCAATTGGGCCTGTATTCCGCATCAGAAAAGAAGACATTGTCCTTTCACTGTGTCTCCGTTTTAGATCTGAGTCCGTTTTTTATTTTTATTATTTCCCTCGTGATCTTCGCAACATGACCCACAGCTGGGATCATGTTGCTTTATGGGTATAAAAAGTGTTGTAGTATCGTCACTCGGTTGATATCGCCTCCCACTAAGCTACCAGAACTCCACTCCTCGCACTTGGACGCTTAGAGAAGCCTATATATATTTCTTTACCCTGGTGAGTGTTGCTAACTCGTAGAAAACGATCGGAAAGCAGAAGAAATGTTTCGAGTTTTTTGTATCATCTTTGATCGTTCGTTCTTCTTCTCTTAGATAAACAGGAAATTCCCCATATCAGGAGGTTTTTTTCCGAAATTGAAAGTATCAATGATTAACTTATAAGGTACGTTAAAGTTAGTTGAAACTGTTCTCAGTTTAAATGCTAGAACTTTAAGATAAATATGAATAATGAGAACTTATACTCTCATCCGTTTTCCATCTTTAATAGGCCTAAACACGCTAGCGTTCCGAGATGCGAGTGAGGTTGTAATTTATCAGCTAATCAGGTACTAGTGACCGTGGTTCAATTAGATACGTTACGATACGTTTCCGGTGCATATAGAGGCACTATTCGGACTTAATGTATATGTCTCTTTCTGTAGATTTATATCGATTTTAAACGAAACGCCCCGGTCACTGCTGCCGGATTTGGGAACTTTACGGCACGGAGGTAATTATCAAACATATAAGACGAACTAAAGATAGTACATCTTGACGACATTTTTTCATGATGAGTCTTTGCTGATGTTAAATGAAACTATCCATAAGCATTTTCTAGTGCAGTAAAAATGGAATCCGTCCCCATTGGGGATGTGCATCTATGTTGTCACAACTGACTGGTGTGAACGAATCTATTTACGAAACCCACTACAACGTATAACTGTCGCGTTTATTTCTGTTTTTCAGAACTTATCATTCCGCCTATTAGCCTGAGGCTCACATGTTTTAACGGAATCATCAGTGACTGTACCAGGCAAATATCACCTTTATAATACGTGAGTATAACTAAGAAGTTAATGGGTTACGTACCATGGCTGTTCAAGATGGTATATTGGTATAGTGACCAACACGACCAACCCCACAAAATAACTAAGAATGTATATTTATTGTATATTTTTCAGAAAGTTCTGTACGAAAACCATCTCATTTTCAATCAATTGAAGGCATTGATCAGAGTGATTGTTCAGTAAGTGATCTATACACAATGATATAATGAGAATCTTATTCAAAACTATTATCATGTATTAGAAATAAGGAATTTTGGCTTATTAAAATGAAATTGACCCTAAAGCCATCATGTCCTAGGTTTATCTTTGTTTGAATGAACTGGGTCTCTAAGGGCCTTATGTCCTAGTTTGATTTTTGCTTTTATGAACTGAGTCTATGAACTGGGTCCCTCCCCAGCTCTGAAATGTACAAGGAAATGGAAAACCCGCCCAAGGGTTTAAATTGTTGATGTATATTTGTCAAACACTAGAGGTCATCAGGATGTTACGGGTTTAGGTTAATTTGATGTTATATTATCTTGTATATATATCCTTTTTAATCTAGGTTTAGATAATAAATGTATTCTTTTTATTTTTAGAATAAACTGTGGCTACTCCAGAAGAAGGCGCTGGTCGCCGAAACGCGCGTCGAGAAGCAATTTTGTGCCACTTTTTAAAATTTGTATTTTACTTTTGTATTGTTGATATTGTATGTATTGTTAATTGATTCAGTTTTCACTTGTTTGAAAACCCGTGTATCGTTATGCATTTTTTGAAGTTTTAGTTTAGGTAATTTTGTATAATGTCTTGTCTGTTTTTAATGCGAAGATTAATAAATGTCAGAAACGGATTCCTGTGTAGTCCAACCTCTCTATTAGTTTTTAGGTTTGACAAGTTGCAACACCTTAGTGCCTAGGTTGTTTTATTTCATTCATTCAAATGGACCTATGAATGGCTCTTTTTCACCTCAAGAGCAATTGGTCCAGTAGTTGCCACTGGTAAAGCCAATATGTTTAATATTTGTGTGACGTGTGAGCCACACTGAGAGCCAAGCGGACTACAAAAATCCTTTGTCACGCAGCTGGATGGCACTTGCATGCTGAGATTCAATGCATCCAAGGTTGTTTTTTGCACAACGTAGGAGCAGTGTTTTATTACCCTTAGCATTCCGATTTTGTTCACGTATTGTGCAATTTCTGCCTCTCTTGGTAAAACTTGCGTATTCAATTTGTGAATTAATTCCGGTGCTGGCAGTTGGCCCAAGATTGATACACGACTAAACTCTTCGGAGTCCACCTTGATTCCCGATGTAAGAGGCCTGTTAGCCAGCCATGATGGTCCTGAGGCTGTTAGCCAGCCTCAGGACAATCATGCCTAGCATAAGAGTCCTTCTACCTTTAAGAGGTCTGTCAGCCATCTACTGGACAATCACTACCACCTTAAGACACCATCTGTTTATGTTATGTTATGTTACACATTTTTGTATTGCGCACAGCTGCCCCAGCTAAGGGGCGTCCTGGCGCATGGCAGGAAATATGCAGCACCTACCGGGAACACAACAGATAAAATGAAGAAAATTTATTAAAAGAGAAACGTTTTTAAAGCTTTACGAAAAGCTAGCAGATCTTCAAGTAACCGCAGTTCAACTGGGAGGGCATTCCAAAGCTCAGCTGCTCTGACCCGGAAGGATCGGCCACCAATCCGACACAGCCTGTATCGAGGGATCACGACAAGAGCTTGGCCCCCAGATCTCAAAGTGCGGGTAGGAACATACCAGGACAGAAGATCCGCAAGAATTTGCGGACCTCCTCCCCTCAAAATCTTGAACGCCAGACACAGCACTTTAAACTGGATACGTGACTTAATAGGCAGCCAGTGCAGCGATCTCAGAGTGCCCGAGACGGAACTCGTTCGAGGTAAGCCGACAATGGCTCTCGCCGCGGCATTCTGCACGCGTTGGAGGCGGGTGATCTCAGCCACATTGGTCCCTACCAGGAGAGAGCTAGCATAGTCCAGGCGAGATAACACAGTAGCCTGGACTATCAGCTGCCTGGTACCATGGTCAAAGAACTTCAGAATGGGACGCAACGACCGCAAGATGCCAAAACAGCAGGCCGCGCTTTTCTTCGAATGGCCCACAAAACTAAGAGCAGGGTCCATCCATACTCCCAAATTCTTTAGTTCAGTGACCGGACAGGGGACCGGGCCCAGTTCAGCCGGCCACCACCTGTCACCCCACAGATCCGCCCCCCTACCGACGATCATGATCTCTGTTTTCTTAGCGTTGAGCTGGAGACAGTTGTTCTTCATCCAGCTTGCCACCGCCCTAAGTCCACTCTGGAACCTGGGGGCATCCCGGTCCGCATCTCCGCTGAGCGTAACCGCTAGCTGAGTGTCGTCAGCATATGAGACCATGGTATTGTCCCATTGCTTGACGACCTCAGCCAGCGGTCTCACGTAAATATTGAACAGCGTGGGGCTCAGCGAGGAGCCTTGCGGGACCCCCTGTCTCAGAGGATGGAATTTGGACTGGAACGGTGGCAGGGCAACGCTAAAGAAACGATCGTCAAGGAAGGAGCGGAACCACTGGAGGGCGGTGCCGCCCAGCCCAATCTCCTCCAGGCGATGCAACAGGATGGAATGGGAAACGGTGTCAAACGCGGCGCTCAGATCTAATAGAACGAGCGCCGCAGTCTGCCCCGCATCCATCACCGTGCGAAGATGTTCCGCCATGGAGAGAAGGGCGGTCTCCATGCTGTGGCCAGCACGGAAGCTGTTCTGGGTAGGGTCCAAGATGTTAGCCTGGATCAGGTGGGCCGAAAGAACTTTGTTGACATGGGCCTCCAGAACTTTGGTAGGCCAGGGGAGCAAAGAAATAGGCCGATAATTTTCAGGCTTGTCTGGGTCCAATGAGGGTTTCTTTAAGATGGGAGAAACCACCGCCCGCTTCCAGCTAAGGGGAACCGTGCCGGACTCCAACGAGATGTTAATCAAGGAGTGTATCACGGTCCGTCCCACAAACGACTGATCTCTAAAAAAAGTCGAGCTAAGCGGGTCAGCGGGGGACCCAGATTTGACCTGTTTCGCCAGGATGTCAAACCCTTCAGATGTCAACGGGGGCAGCGCGTGCAAAACGAAATCTCCAAAGGTGTTAGTCGGAGACTCCCCTGGCGGCCCTGTAGAAGGAAAGGTCTTATAGATATTTTGGACCTTATCCTGAAAAAACAGCGCAAGGGCCTCACAGTGAGCGAAGGAGCTAGTCGTCGGAGCACAGGGGCGTTTAGCTAAAAGATCCTTCATCAATTTAAAAATGGTTTTAGAGGGGTTGGAGCTGTTGCCAACTTCGGCAGCGTAGTAAATTGCCCGAGCTCGGCAAACAGCCCGATGATAAGATTTGACGGAGGCGAGATAAATAGCTTTTTTCCCAATATCATACGCCTTCCGCCAAGCCCTCTCTGCTCGCCTACAAGTACCCTTGAGTGCCCGCAAGGCGCCATCGTACCACGGACTAGAATCCCTAGAACTGATCTTACAGGCGGTAAGAGGAATAAGGGCGTCAAGCGCCTTGGAGATCCAAGCGCAGAACCCATCGTAACCTGCATCAACAGTCACAGGAGGATCTAATGGCTCTGCAGCGAGGACACGGTGAAAGTCCTCCAGGCGTAATTTACTCCAATGCCACCTTACGACCAGTTTTGCAGGGGGGTTAATAATCCTTCCCGGCAAGGGGGTACTGATGGCAACCAGAGAATGGTCTGTCCAGCCAAGGGGTGAGACGGCAGTGACAGAAGCATCTGCCAAGTTGGTAAAGAAAGGATCTAACGTATGGCCACCGGTGTGAGTGGACTGTTGGACCAATTGCACCAGCTGAAGGGCCTCCAAGTCAGCAAGAATACCACTGACCGTAGGGATGTTCGGTTTATCGAAATGTAGGTTAAGGTCCCCCAAGATAGAAAAATTGGGACAGCCTACCACCAAGGAGCTAACCACATCGGGAAAGGCAGCTCTAAACGCCACTTCGCTCCCTGGGGGACGATAAACCACCATCCCCGAGAGTGAAAAATGTGGGGTGACGAGAATCTTAAACACCGCACTTTCACAACCCGCGATGGTCAGGGCCGACCAGAGACCTGGCATTGAGACTGAAGATGCGGAGGGCATGCTCAGAATGATTGCTGCAGAGATCCGCCACCGGGTTAGTATGTAAAATGGAGGTGGGATGATCCAAGATCCACCGGCAGCAGGCACAAAGGTAGGGGCCAGCTAAAGGATGAATAGGGGGAAGGCTACAACTACCAGTCCGTCGAGCCAAGTCCCGCAGATTTTCACTGGAATACACCAACATGGCTGAGATAGGCAGGCCACACACCGCACTAACGGGGCCTGGCCCGAGTCCTGCGCGTCCGAGGCGCGGACGGGCGCAGACGGGCAGGACTCAGGCACGACTCCGGCTAAGCGACGGCGTCCCACTGCGCGATCCCGCTGCGCGGAGAGGACGACTTTAAATAGGCGTTCCCTGGACCCGAGCGAGCGTCAGTACGCTCCAAGATGGCGCCCGCAAAAAGCGCCAAAGCCCAATCCAAGATGGCGCCTGAATCCGAGGAGCTGGACCACCCTCGGAACCCGGACCCGCCAAAGCGGCGGTGAGTTATACTTTTAAATGCGGTAAGAGGGAGGTGGGACCCCTTTCTCCAAGTCGAACAGGGAGCAAAGAAAAGAACAAATAAACGCTGGAAAAACGCCAACAAAATAAGAAGTTAAAAACCACAGCGCTTAAAGCAGCGCGCTAAAACCAAAAGGTAGCAGCAGTACCTGACCACCGTCGAAGTAGCCGAGTCCGCCTTAAATAGGCGTTCCCTGGACCCGAGCGAGCGTCAGTACGCTCCAAGATGGCGCCCGCAAAAAGCGCCAAAGCCCAATCCAAGATGGCGCCTGAATCCGAGGAGCTGGACCACCCTCGGAACCCGGACCCGCCAAAGCGGCGGTGAGTTATACTTTTAAATGCGGTAAGAGGGAGGTGGGACCCCTTTCCCCAGGTCGAACAGGGAGCAAAGAAAAGAAAAAAGAAACGCTGGCAAAACGCCAACAAAATAAGAAGTTAAAAACCACAGCGCTTAAAGCAGCGCGCTAAAACCAAAAGGTAGCAGCAGTACCTGACCTGATCTACCTTAAGAGGCCTGTTGGCTAGCTACTGAGTGCCCATGCCTGGCTGAGAGACCTTCTCCCTTAAGAGGCCTGTTAGCCAACTACTGGACAATCATGCTCATCTTAAGAAACCTTAAACCTTAAGAGTGGACGATCATTCCTAACTTAAGAGGCCAGCTAACCGCCAGTTAGCCCGCCATTCCCAACTTCAGTCGGCACCTGCTTGCATCTCTCTCTATGCATTTCAGGATCACCCCCACACACCTCACACAGTTGTGTCGTATGTGATGCCCTCAGCCTGCTGTAGTTATCTAGCCAGCAGCACCTGGGCTTCCCATGGCTGGGCCTCTAACAGGAAAAGTGCATCTGAAAATCCTAGAGTATAAAGTTCTGTTAGTTACAATACAGACAAAATATACCACATTTAGTAGAATGGGGCTGGGTTTCAGATGTGTTCTGCCCTAAGACATTGCTTTAACCCCGGATGTATGGCGGTACGACGCGGGCTATTACCACGCGTACCGTTACAACGCCTGTTTTACAACACATGTCGTTACCACGACTTGAGCTGTAGGGTGCGGACTTAGGAATAGTTTAATTTACTATTCCAACACCAGTCCCCGTGGATAGTAGGGAAGGTGTTGGAATAGTAAATGAACTATTCCTTGTCCTTGAGCGCCCTCCAGCGCAAGCCGTGGTTACGACTTGCGTTGTAAGAGACGCGTCCTAATAGTAGCTCGGGGTAACATCCGCGTCGTAAAGGATGTTCCCCTTTAACCCCCTATCCAATTCATGGTATATGTTCCTACGCCCCGCCCCTTCCACTCTGTTGTATTTTATTTCCTCTGTCTCGTCTTATTACTACAGTTTCCATTGTCCAAGTCATTGGTGTTCGTCATCCTGGTGAGAAAGGCTTGTAGCTGAAAGCAAGAACGTGACCTGACTTGCCCTCTCATGTGCCCTCTCATGTGCTCGCGAGGCCACGAGAGGCCTCGCGAGCACATGATGTATCCTGGTGACAGCTTACAGACAGTAGTCCGAGAGGCGCATATGCAAGCCACCCCACCCCCTCTAGCATTGCCTTAATTCCAGACTCTAGTCTGAAATCTGTCTTCAATCAGACCTAGTTATGCAGTATGAGACTTTTAGTGCTGAGCTCTCAAGACATTTCATGTTAGGCATCAGTAGCTTGTTTCTGGTGCAGGGAAGACCTGGCTTGGCAGTTTGTACTTCACTGTTCCCATGAGGCACAGGGTCAAGACTGATTTGCATATGGCTGGGTTTGAACTGGGGTGGTGAAGTGAGCTAAGGAACGATGATGGATTCAACCCAGATCTGTGAGTGGGGGTGAATGTCTGAAAAGTTTCAGCGCTCCGTCCATCACCTCCCTGTGTTTGCTGTGCTCACCCTAAGTTGGCAGGGTATGCCCAGACGTGGGTCCCTTGATCCCTTTGCCAATGGATTCAAGCAAGCCGGGCTGATTAAGGGTGTTACCCAAAAACCAATCCCACAATGCTTCTTTCGGGTTCAGGGAAGACCTGCCTTGGCAGTTCGGGCTCGACTGTTCCCATGAGGCACAGGGTCAAGGACTGATTTGCATATGGCTGGGTCTGACCTGGGGTGGCGAAGTGAGCTAAAGAACGATGATGGATTCAACCCAGATCTGTGAGTGGGGGTGAGTGTCTAACAAGTTTCAGCGCTCCGTCCATCACCTCCCTGTGTTTGCTTTGCAGGCATCAGTAGCTTGTCAAAACCCTGTATTTATTTTTTGATTTGTTTATTTTAGGATTCTTTACACCTGTATAATGGATACAAAGACAAAAAATACAAAAAAAATAAAGCCAAGGCCATGTACGCTCCTCACTCCCCAAAAATGGAATTCTGCACGGTGCTACTTGATTTATGAAGTTTTGTCAGGGACAGGCAGATCCCAGACATCCGGCCCCCAGGGGCACCATCGAGTGTCATGCAAGGCCAGAATGTGTGGGAGACCTTGCTGTGAATACTAGCTTCTCATAGCTCGGGTGGCCGGGTTACCAATGCCCTAAAGCATAGGTACTAGCAAACATTTTCCCACGGGCCAAAATGTTTGGTCTATTTTGTGACCAGGGGCTGCATTGATACCCGTAGGGTGGTGGGCGGGATCAGAGGGTTTGACTTTGAGGGGAGGGTGTTGGTGGTATGGTGTGTATAGGCATACCTGCCAACTCACACGGTGCCACATTGTGACACATGATATCGGCTCCAATCACACAGTCACCCGGTGTGTGGAAAAGTAAATTTTGCCATGTTCTGTGTCCCTACGCGTCCTCCATCATATGTTATCTGTGCATGATTAATATGCATATGTATTCCCTATGTTCGATTAAAGACGCAATTACAGTTGTGTCCATCTCTAGTATGCCAGTTTCCAGTTCTCATGAATACTACGAATATCAGGCCTATGTAAAGTTACGTTGCCACGTTTCTCAGTGTGCACGTTATTCCATTGTAAAGTTCCCGTTTCTAGGCCTCAAAAGGGCCCGGACACCAGATTCAGCTCCTGTCTCCTGAAGCCCTCGCTGAGGAGCGATACAGCCCCCACCTGTATCCTCGACCCTTCACTTATTTCCTGCCTTGCAGTGCCCGGTTCAGCCTGGCTCTGCCTCTGAGTCTGCCAAGAGTATGTTATGATTCCAGTTATCAGTTCAGTCCTCCTTCTCTGCATTCCTAAAGCTACTGAATCGCATCAATAGTTTCCGTCATTGTCTAGCCTTTACGTCTCCACATTAGAGAAATACTGCATTTAGTGGTCATTTAATATTCTTCATCACGCACTACATGTAGAATAATGCATGCTCCAGTCTTAGAGTCTGTTCGCCTTTACCCCGATAACTTGTGGATTCTATCAACATGTTCTCTAAACATCAGATACTAGATACTGCTTAGGTACATGTCGCCCTGACTCTCCAGACTTCAGTCTCTGCTCCTAGCACAGAGTTCGTAGCCCCCAGCTTCTCCTAGTAACACGTCATTGCCAGTTTGCGCGCACCATCAGGTTAGAGGTCCCGGCTCCTTAGGTAGCCCCCTCCATGTTTCCGCCCCATTCATGACATATTCTGTTACGTTTGCATCACATGTCTATGTAGACGCCCTGTTACACCTACTTTCACCCTTATCTTTCGCGACTGCTACGCGTCACACCCTTTGCTCCACCCACTGCTCCGCCTATCGTATGTATTGTAATGCAACTGTTTTAGTATATATGATCGTGTATTGTTATTAAATGTTACGCTGATTTCGATTCTGCCCCCGGCAGCGCTGCCATCCTATTCCTGTGCAGGTTGTCCTGTTCCTGTCCTTATGCTGTATTAAACCTGCAAAACTCCTACTACCTCGAATCTTGACTCTTATTTATTGAGCTATCTGTTATTCATTTATTCATTGAAAAATAGAGGTATTATTTATTTATTTACCACATAATGGCGCCCGAATAGGGACTTGCCCTTTCCCCACGCGTCGGTGAAGCCACGCCGGCCCCCTGACCCTCTGCAGTCGTGACGGAACTCTTCTGCGCACCGGCAGATATTTCTGCTTTAAGTATCCCTCAGGCCCACGGAGGAGACGGAGGAGGCGGTCCAGCATCCAGACGAGACGGTGGAGGAACGCGGCGAGTCCCGACCAGAGCCCAAGCCGAGAGTCCAAGGTCCGAGGTATCCGGAGGTCCACCCGTAACAGAAGTCCGAAGTCCGTCCGTCCGGCGTCCAAGCAGTCCAGTCCAGTCCGAGGCCTTCCGTTCTTACTGCCCGGTGAGTACCGTTGCTGGGGTAGTATCTAGACAGGGTCAATCTAATTGACTCTGGTCCGTGGGTTGGTGGTACACAGACCCACAAACGAAGTGTCCACTTCGGTGGATGCGGGTCCTGACGTGTCTCTGTATGAGACCGGTAAGTTTCGTACTGTTTCAGCAGTACATCTAGTTCCTGTTCTAGTCAGTTCTGTTCTCGAGAAAATTCATGTATTCTGTTTTCCGTATTCCAGGTAGTATTCTGTTCGAACTGTTATTCTGAATGTTATTCATGTATTTTAATGTCGTGGTATGAGTGCGAAGTAATTATCGTGTTTATTGTGTATTGTGTTGTGTCCAGATTATAGTTCAGTTATGCCGCTATTTTCAAAACTGCGTCAGTTAAAAACCAGAAAAGGTCTGCTAGAAGCAGCAGTTCCTGTCCCGCCTAGGGACAGTCCAGGTCATTTCATGTATCAGAAGCATGGCATAAGCGCCATATTGTATCTAGATTTATGGGTAGAGTATACCAAACAGTTAGAGGAAAAGTATAGATGGCCCGTATCGGGTACATGGGATGCCGAGTGCATCATGAGAGTAGAAGAAGCATTATGGAAAAAGAAAGCCAGACAGTCACAGAAAGATGCCATCGAGTTATGGCGCAAAGAATCTCATAAAAGAACCGAAAAAGAAATCAGAAAGTCAGAATTAAGTAGAGAATCCTTGGAACGAGCCCAAGAAAGGGAATTAATCGAGATTGGTGAACGAGTTAAAACCGAACAGTCAGACAGACAGAGGCATGCTCTTATTAAGGGTATGTATCCTCTTCTTGCCGAGGGCTTGCCAAAAGCGACCCCGGAGGCATCCAGTAATTTCCCGCCACCATTAGTTCCGCTCAAGCTACGTCACAAACCGACCGCAGCTGATATTTTCATTTCGTCCTATTTGGACGACACAGTCCCAGAATATGCAAATCCTGTTCCTACTCCGCCAGTCCCTGTAAATCAGGCACTTCCCGCTCCTCCAGACACCGGAGTACCTGTTACGGTACCCCCGGTCCAGCCCGCCATACAAGTCCAGCCTGCATTTTCATTTCCCACTCTGCCAGGACGAAGAGCATCAGTAGACGACTCTAGTTTAGGGGCCGCAGGAGGAGGTCCTCCTCAGACCCCGCCGCCACACAAACGTTTAACGTTAGCCGAATTACATGTACAAGCGTCACAGCGTACGCCCAGATATCAGTCTGTTGCAGAAATAAGAAAAGCCCTTAACGAATGTGGCTATGATCCAGTCCCAGGCGAGGATAATATGGTATTATATTCATTACGCGTGAGAAAGGTGACCGAGTATCTCGTCACCCTACCAGATATGAAAGAAGATCTAGACAGAATATATCGTTTCATCCGTACAGGGAATGATCCAGAAAGTATTAGTGACGTCATGTGCCAAAGAAAAGTTGAAGTCCAGCTCATGCTATTAAAGTTTCTGATTAATTGTTTAATACGAGAACAAGATTATCCGACCAAAGATCGAGCCGAAATGAAAGTCCTGACAAAGTGGAGTGATAATATAGCCGAGGGTAAGCATAAGACTATCGGTAGTATAGAGAGTATGTACAAGAAAATTCGTAAAAAAATAATAAGGTTACACGATCAACGTAAAGCAGCACAAGTAAGCGAGAAAGAAAATGACTCTTCTACAGAAGAGGTAGAGGACGAGAATCCCGACAGAATAGCGTATGTGGGAAAATCTAGATTTCCAGATCGCCATTTACGTCTAGAACACAAGCCAGTTTTTCACCATCCAGCACCAGAACAAGGTTCTCTGGAACAAGTATTTCAAGTTACCGATCACATTCTGAAATCACGAATCGGTTATAGCGAATTAAGTACTATGCATGAACAAGAACTAGTCCGATCAGCAGTCCGATGGATTACTGATTCTACCACTTTTCCAGACGAAATAGTGGCACAAATGTTTCTGAAATTGCCCCCAGCCGAGCAGCGACTGGCGGGTATGTATATGATCCAGCACCTCATTACATTGTATGAGGGTCAACATTCTGATCCAGGTCCGTTACACGATGTCCTGAACGAGTTACTCCAGTATAAATGGAAAGGTTTAGGTACCGATTTGATTAGTGTCATTCTAGAACAGCGCCACAAATATAGTATGTTTCTGAACCCGCATTTTGTTCATGTTTCACCCCCAGAAAGTAAACCCTTTTACATAGACAGACAGAATCCGTTACGAGAAGTGCATCCAGTTAAGACAGACGGTGGTGAAATGCAACGAGTGTTTGTTTACACCCCGATTACAAAGATGGAACTCTTAGAGATGAAAAAGTTAATTCCCTGTCATGACAAAGATCCAGCAGGGTTCCACCGAGAATTAAAAGACATGCTCCGTATGGGAGAATACACATATCCAGATATTATTAAAATGTTAAAGGTCCTGTTGCCCGCAGGGGTATATGAGAAACTCAAGGAAAAAGAATGGGAGGTGGGAGAGAAAAAGATCGATTGGACAGTCCTAGAAGCTGAAGACAAGGCACGAGTACCAGGTACCGGTCTTGGAGATAAATGTAAAGAATTACCAGAATTATTAATACAAGTTTTGCCTAGGTTATTGGCAACTAAAAAGGAAGACTGGGATGCAATCTCAGCATGTAAACAGAAACAAGATGAAGATATTAGTGATTATTATTCCAGATTTGAGAAATGTTTTACCATAAACAGTGGCCTCAAGACAAGTAGCGAATCATACCCTCATCTTTTTGTTACTAAATTAGTCGAGAATTCAAGTCCACAAATTAAAAACCGAGTTTTGAAAGTCGAAAGTACCTGGCAAGCCAATACCCCGTCCCAGATGTTACAGATGCTTCAATATCACCAGAATAGAATCAGAGAAGAGCAAGAACATGAAAGGAAACGTATGAAAGACACGAAAATGAAAGTACTAGTTGCACAATCTGTTCCTCAAGACAGTCAGAAGAGGGGTCCGAATCAAGCCAGTCATCCTGCAGCTCCCATTAAAGGGAACTGCAATTATTGTAAACAGCCAGGTCATTTTATAAACGAGTGTGTAGTTCTGAAACACAACATAGCTACTGGTAAGACTAAAGAAAGACCACGTCCGCCTAGACAAGAACAAGTTTCACAGACTTCTCAGCCACAGAATGCACAACAGACAGTTACAGCACCGCAGCCTATCGCTGCAACACAGCAGGTTACACAGCAGATGTACCAGTATGCACAGTCCGAGTATCCAGAGTATCAGCCATATTCATGAAACAGCCTAGAGAGGGAGGTAGGCTTGCCTCTCATCGAGATACCTGTAGATCAAGAAGGTCCCTATGTTCATAGTCAAGTACTAGGGAAAGACAGAAAGTTTCTGATTGATACAGGGGCAAGTAGGACCACTATAAGTCACGCCGAAGTTCCAGGGGCTCCGCTCTCAGGCTCTAGAAATGTTTCCCTTGGATTTTCAGGAAAGCCTATCGTAAATGAAATATCAAAGCCAGTTACTCTAGAAGTAGGTCCATTGTCCCGCACTACTGATCTGTTACTTACTAAGTCATGTCAGGAAAATCTATTAGGCATTAAGACACTGAAAGAATTAGGTGCAGTTATATGCTGTTCCCCAGAGGGAATACGATTGTTCCTACGTGACTTTAAGGGTCACTATGTATTGCGAGATTTTGATCCAAGATTGTCTAATGTCCCGCAGCATCTATGGGCGCAAGGTCCAACTGATGTTGGTTTTATGCAAATCACACCCCATCGTGTGACTCTCAAGCCAGGTGTAGTGTTACCACGAATCAGACAGTACAGATTGCCACCTGAGGCTGTAGCAGCCTTATCCAAAATTATTGACGAGCTCATCACTCAAGGAGTAGTTGTAGAAACTGACTCCAATGTATGCAATTCTCCGATCATTCCTGTCATGAAACGTACTGATCCAAATGCACCTCCAGTATATCGATTAGTGATTGATCTCCGAGAACTTAATAAATGTATTATTCCCCAGTACCCAGTTGTCCCAGATATCTCTTCCCTATTGACAGCCATTGATTCCGAAGCCTCATTTTTTACTGTCATAGACCTCAAGAACGCGTTTTTCAGTGTCCCCATTCATCCAGACAGCCAGTTTCTTTTCGGATTCTGTTTAAATGGAAGGAGCTATATGTTCACACGAGCTCCTCAAGGTTTCACGGAAAGTCCTAGTATTTACAGTCAAGCGCTTAAGAGACAACTAGACAACATTCACATGCCAACTGACACTGCCCTGCTCCAGTATGTCGATGATCTACTGATCACAGCCCATTCTGAACGTGCTTGCGAGCGAGCGTCCCTTACAGTCTTGTATTTCCTAGCCGAGATGGGACACAAGGTGTCCCCTTCTAAACTTCAATTCTGTGTCCAGCAAGTGGTCTACTTAGGACACTTACTGTCCAAGAGGGGTAGGCAGTTGACACCAGACCGTATCCAGTTAATAGCGAGTCTTCCTCAGCCCAAGACCCAGAAGGAGGTACGTGCTTTTATCGGCCTTACTTCTTATTGCAGACAATGGATTCCTCAGTATGCATTTCTAGCCAAGCCACTGATACAGTTAACGACACAGGAGGCAGCCGTATCGACTGTCCTCCCTTGGACATCTGAACATACACTCAGTTTCAATGAGTTAAAGAAAGCCCTATGTCAAGCCCCAGTTCTAGCAACACCGAACTACAGTAAGCCTTTTACACTTTTCGTCACAGAACGTGAAGGTACAGCATTATCTGTTCTCACACAAGATCAAGTAGGACAATACAAGCCTTGTGCTTATTTTTCGAGCACATTAGATCCTGTAGCCCAGGCTCTGCCTGCGTGCCTCAAGTCAGTTGCAGCCACAGCACTAGCTATCAGACAAAGTGATTCCATAGTATTAGGACACTCCCTGACAGTACAAGTTCCACACTCCGTGGAAGTTCTTTTAAACCGAACACAGACTCAGCACTTGACAATTGCACGTTTAACAGGTTATGAATTGACACTGTTCCAGCCACACATAGAAATCAGACGCTGCAACGTTTTAAATCCTGCTACATTGTTACCATCAGTTAATCCACATCCTGCCACACATGATTGTGTGGAAGTAGTTAACATCATGACCAGGCCAAGACAAGATCTGACAGATATTCCATTACCAGATCCCGACCTGACACTTTATGTGGATGGTTCATGCATGAGAACAAGTACAGGAGAACTAGTCGCCGCGTATGCAGTGACTACTGACACTGAAGTTATTGAAACACACCGTATTGACACCCTGTCTGCTCAAGCAGCAGAGCTAGTTGCTCTGACGCAAGCCTGCATACACGCTAAGAACCTGAAAGTTAATGTTTACACAGATTCACGTTATGCATTTGGAGTCGTACACGACTTTGGAGTGCTCTGGCAGGAGAGAGGTTTCATGACTTCTCATGGAACCAAGATTCAGCATGGTCTCCTTATTCAAGCCCTGTTAGATGCCATACATTTACCGACATCCATTGCTATCATGAAGTGCAAAGCACATACGAAAGTTACTGACACTATTTCCCAAGGTAATGATCTGGCAGATCGCACAGCCAAGCTTACAGCTCAGACTCCAGACATTCCAGTTAATAAGACACCGACATACACTCCAGATCTGACTACATGTATGACAGTTAAAGACCCTACTCAAGATGTCATAGACATACAGTCACATGCTACTCCCGATGAAATCAAGAAATGGTCCGAACAAGGAGGGGTCCAGACAGATCAGGGATGGGTAACGAAGGGAAAGGCCACATGGTTTCTCCCCGACTCTATGGTTCAAGTCATTATTAATACCGCACATAGTCCAGCACATCTAGGAGAGAAAGCTATGTTAGACAGTATCCAGAACATTTGGTTCAACAAGCATTTACGAGCTGCAGCCAAGCAGAAAGTCCGTACCTGTATGATATGTTGTCAGTTTAATCCAGGTAAAAGTGTTCCGGTGGAACAAGGTGGATTCCAGCCCCCTGACCACCCTTTTGAAGTCCTCCAGATGGATTACATTCAGATGGAGCGATGTCGAGGTTTCAAGTATGTCCTTGTAGTTGTATGCGCTTTGTCCAGGTGGACAGAGGCATATCCAGTTCCAGACTACACAGCCGCGACCACTGCCAAGCAGTTGGTTCGTGAGTTCTTCCCCCGTTATGGACTCCCTAGAGTCGTGTATTCTGACAACGGCCAGCCATTCTCATCTGAACTCATGAAGCATGTTTCCCTGTTGTTAGGGTACCAGTGGAAGTTCCATTGTGTACGCCATCCTGAAGCAGCCGGTCTCGTAGAGAGACATAATCAGACCCTGAAAATCCGAATTGCGAAGGTTTGTCAAGAGAAAGGTGTGGACTGGCTCATAGCTCTGCCAGTCGCTTTGTTTTATATGCGCATGGTCGCACATTCCAGATCAGGTCTGTCCCCGTATGAGGTCGTTTTCGGCCGCCCCCCTAACATGTGGGGTACTCCTAGACCCCGAAGTATTACCGATGTTTCAAGTAATATGCTGACAGATTACCTAGCTTCCTTGATGTCTGCCCTCAACTCTTGTCGTTCACAGGTTGCCGCCGCATTTCCAGACAATACCGAGGTGGCACCGCATGAAATCGTTCCCGGATCCATGGTCCTAGTGCGAAATTTCGATCGCTCAAGTCCGCTGGAGCCTCGCTGGAAGGAGCCCCGACAGGTCCTCCTCGCCACCCGTACAGCCGTGAAGTTGGAGGGACGCAAAGGCTGGGTGCATCTATCGCACGTCAAGAAGTTTTATGGATTGAAGCCAGTCTCAAAGAACATTTCCCAGGATTTAAAGGTCTGCCAAAGTACCATTCTTAAGGACTGTCCCGCAAAAGTCAATGTTACTGAACCCTTCCTGTTAGAGACAACTCCGCAACAGGAGTATAAGCTTAAGTTAAGGTCTAGTAAAATAAGTCAGCCAGTTTGATTGTCTAAGTCCTCCCCTAGGTGAAACGGTTAGACCGGTTTCTGACATGTATAAAATAGACCCCCATAGTGAGAGAGTTAGTCAAAACTCAATCCGATGTATCGTTTTTCTATGTTTCATATTATTTCTCAGTATTATGATTTCCTGCACCAGTTATGCATTTTACCTGTATTTTCCAGTTTCTCATGTAAACAAGTCTTCCAATGCTACAGTAGAGCACACGTTTAGTGATCTGCCTCCTCATGAACTCTCTTACCGCCTCGCTATGCGTAACAATTCTTTCATCCGCATGTTACATTATTCACACCAGACCAGCAATGCCACTAATTGTTGGGTGTGTGGTCGACTCCCCCCTTTCCAGACACCAAAGGGAGTTCTGCCACTCTTTCCTTATCCATTTTCACATAATGGTTCGTGTGGAGCATGGTCCACGTTAACGTCATCCTCAACAGATATGTCTTTCCTTAACAGTACATGTTTCTCAGACAAGCAAGGTCTTCCCCACAGAACAGGGTTAGATCTAGAGAATGAAGTTTACAATTTAGGTAATTATTCTTCGAATTTTATGGTCCTGAATGTCCAGTCTGATACTACTCCAGACTTACCTGCTATTTCAGTACTACCAGTCAAAGGCGAATTATGTGTTAGAAATAATGGTTCCGTACATGTAGGACATAGCGATTGTACTACTATTGTCAAATATAGTGACAGTGGGAAATCTATTTTCAAAGCTTCACGTCATTCTTATTTTATTTGTGGTCAGACCGCATATGTTCGTCTGCCCCTCGATTGGGAGGGAACCTGTTACATTGCCTTCCTACTGCCACCAGTTTTCCTAGCCCCATCTGATTATCACAGAAATACACATCTAGTACACATTAGACATAGAAGGGAGATCGAGTCCCCAATTGTCGATTATACTGAAACTGCTCTAGAACAGTATACAGATTTCAATAGAAGTTTCTTCTTCTTTATAGGACCTATCCAGAATAGTAAGCTAATCCGTAGGTTAACAAGAACCCTTGAAGCAGTAGTTAATGAGACTGCCTCTGCTCTAGGTAACTTAACTGAAGAGCAATCTGCTATGAGATTTGTCATTTTGCAAAATCGTCTCGTCCTTGACGTCATATTGGCCGATAGGGGCGGGGCCTGTAGAGTCATCGGATCTAGTTGCTGCATTTTCATTCCAAATAACGCGCCGTCTGTTTATTCAGCTATAACCAGACTCCATAAAATTGCCCATCTGTTACACCAAGATCCAGGCACCTGGACATGGTCCGGTTGGTTCTGGAATATAATTTCCGTCTGGGGATGGAAAGTATTGTCATTTCTGGGAATTGCAGTAGCGATCATATTCAGCTGCTGCCTCTGTATACAATGTGGCCCTGCGATTTGCGGCATTTGTGCTACCTCTTGTATTCCTAGTCCCAAGCCCCGTTCTAAAACCCGTTCCAAGAAAATTCGAGACGAGCAAATGATACTGTATGAAATGATAGATGGTATCATGAATATTGATGTTTCCTGATGGAAACGTAGTGACAAGGAGGGAATGTGGAAAAGTAAATTTTGCCATGTTCTGTGTCCCTACGCGTCCTCCATCATATGTTATCTGTGCATGATTAATATGCATATGTATTCCCTATGTTCGATTAAAGACGCAATTACAGTTGTGTCCATCTCTAGTATGCCAGTTTCCAGTTCTCATGAATACTACGAATATCAGGCCTATGTAAAGTTACGTTGCCACGTTTCTCAGTGTGCACGTTATTCCATTGTAAAGTTCCCGTTTCTAGGCCTCAAAAGGGCCCGGACACCAGATTCAGCTCCTGTCTCCTGAAGCCCTCGCTGAGGAGCGATACAGCCCCCACCTGTATCCTCGACCCTTCACTTATTTCCTGCCTTGCAGTGCCCGGTTCAGCCTGGCTCTGCCTCTGAGTCTGCCAAGAGTATGTTATGATTCCAGTTATCAGTTCAGTCCTCCTTCTCTGCATTCCTAAAGCTACTGAATCGCATCAATAGTTTCCGTCATTGTCTAGCCTTTACGTCTCCACGTTAGAGAAATACTGCATTTAGTGGTCATTTAATATTCTTCATCACGCACTACATGTAGAATAATGCAATACATGTCGCCCTGACTCTCCAGACTTCAGTCTCTGCTCCTAGCACAGAGTTCGTAGCCCCCAGCTTCTCCTAGTAACACGTCATTGCCAGTTTGCGCGCACCATCAGGTTAGAGGTCCCGGCTCCTTAGGTAGCCCCCTCCATGTATCCGCCCCATTCATGACATATTCTGTTACGTTTGCATCACATGTCTATGTAGACGCCCTGTTACACCTACTTTCACCCTTATCTTTCGCGACTGCTACGCGTCACACCCTTTGCTCCACCCACTGCTCCGCCTATCGTATGTATTGTAATGCAACTGTTTTAGTATATATGATCGTGTATTGTTATTAAATGTTACGCTGATTCCGATTCTGCCCCCGGCAGCGCTGCCATCCTATTCCTGTGCAGGTTGTCCTGTTCCTGTCCTTATGCTGTATTAAACCTGCAAAACTCCTACTACCTCGAATCTTGACTCTTATTTATTGAGCTATCTGTTATTCATTTATTCATTGAAAAATAGAGGTATTATTTATTTATTTACCACAGGTGAGGAGCCAATATTACTTTGCGGCAGGGAAAACAAGCTGAAAACCACTATAAATAGTGTTTTTCCAGTTCGTTTTCTAGAGGCTTTGACTGCTGACGTCCATTAAGGTGTGAAAAAACCCCTGGACATTGGCACCAGCCTCAGTAACTTTTTTTGTTTTTAAGAGGAAGGGACTTGGGGGTGGGGTGGTTTTCAAAAGTGCCTCCTAGGTACTTCTCTGCACAAGGGCTTGCCCCTCCTCACACTGTGAAAAAATATATATATTCACTGAAAGAAACATAGGTTTCAGGCACATTACAGTTAGAAATTAGCATTTAAAAAACCTTAGAAATTCACTGAAAAAACCATAGGTTTCAGGGATGTTATAGTTAGTTGGACATTTCACTCTTACAAAACCAGAGAAGTTCGTCCGTTATAGTCAGACCTCGCAAGTATACCCCCGGTACGCAAAGCCCTAGGGCAGAAGGATCTCTAACTCCTCTCTCGTTCCTCCTGAGGAATGCAATGCCCCCAAACAAGCACTGGCAATACACGTGCCGCTGGAGCCCACCTTGGACTCCAAAACCACCAGTGCCCATTAGGAGCAACTGCCCACTGTCCAGCGGGGCAGTTGTGTACAGCACAATAGGGCTGGTACTTCTGAGAGCCCCCTCTCTGGGACTCTGAACATCGAACTGCCCCCTATGTTGCAGCTGCCCGCTCTCCGGTGGGGCAGCTGAAAAGAGCCAACATGCACTGGCCCAGGGGGCGGGCACCGACAATGTGCCCCAACACTCCACCCCAACCACCATGCAACCGAGCCCCACTCACCGGGCTCAAGGGGAACTCCTTCGCCCCTGTGGTGGTAGGCTGAGCCTCTACTCCGTTGGAGAGGCTCCGGCGGCAGCACTTCTTCCTCTACAGAGGGGCAGGCACCGGCAATGTGCCTCCGACCCCCCCCGCCTCTCCCAACCAAATGCTGCAGGCCGCGCTGGGCTCTCCCCTCTTACGGGAGCCCCGCGCCTTGATCCAGACTCTCTTTACCCGGGCCTCCCCTCTTGGGATCCCGGGACTTGTGTTTTGCAGCTTGTGGGGGCAGGACTTCCTCCGAGCTCTCCCGCCGGCCCGCTTGTTTCTAATAGGCAGGCAAAGTGCTGCAATAACGCGGGGTGGGCACCCACGATAGAATTAAACACAAATGCGGCAATAATGCGGGGTAGTCTCCCGCTAATTTTCAAAAGCACACAGTTGCGGCACAACAGTGTGGTGGGCAACCTCTCGTGAATACGTGCAGGCAATTGCAGGGTGGGCACCCGCTGTAGTTCCAAGTGCCTAGAAGCAGCACACACTCGGGGTTGGCACATACAAAGGCGTCAACATGCGGGGTTGGCTCCCGCTGCACTTTTTAAAACAAACAGCTCTCCCTGGCAGCATGCGTTGTGGGACCCATGCACCTTCTTCTCCTTGGCAGGTGCTGGAGACAGAGATCACAAGGCCGTAGATGGCTCACAGTCCCAGGGTCCCACAGAATAGGGTTGCAGCACTCACCAAGTGCTAGACAGCACAGCGATACAGGCTTCAGCCCCTCTTCTCTAATGATTTTAATATAGCACTGACGAGGCGTTAATTAGCTGCCACAGGTTTAGGATTCCAAACAAGGGAGTAGCGCCCTCTCTCCTCACCTCCTTGTAGTGCAGGCAGACCAGATATAGTGCTTTAGCAGCACAGCGCTGAAGGCGGCAGCTCCTCTCTTCTCCTGGGCAGACCACGTGCTCACAGGGCGCTTGACAGCAGGCAGCTGGAAGTAAGGTATAGCACTCACCAGGTGCTGGGATTAGGAAGGCAGAGGAGCAGGCAGGCAATACTGGGTAAGATCCGCAGGCAGTAGGCACTGATCAAGACAGGACAGCAGTTCCTAGGAACAGTCAACCCCCGTAACGTAGCACTCCTCCTGGCATAGCAGTCTTCACTCCAGCAGTGGGCTCTCACTGGCCCTGTGGACAGGAAAGGGAGGACAGATGGGCACAGGGGGCAGCACACAGGCCCTTGCGGCGGTACCTCCTGGCAGAGTGTCCCCTCTCAAACAAAGTCCACACACATTCTAACCACATGGAGGCTCAGCTCCTCCTTGTGGAGAAGTGTGGCTCAATGGTTAGAGCGGCAGACCCTGATGCAGAGGTCTGGCCCGGGACCAGGGTTCAATTCCTGCCTCGGCGGGTCTCGGGCTCAATTTCCTTGGACCTGATAATTCTCGCCTCGGTGCCTATTCTAACCATGGGTCCCACGCTGCGACTCTGGGCAATAGCTTGCTTAATCTCCACAATGGCCCCAGCAGTGCTTGGATGCCTGGCTTCACCTAGGGGGTGCCCAGGAGTGGGCATTTCACAGGGAGAGTCAGGAAGGGTTCCACAGCGGTATGCGTATAGCGCCAAGACACTCATGAGTATAAGTGCGCTTTACAAGTACGAATCATTTCATTTCATTATAAACTCCCTACACCCCACCTACTAGAAAGGGCCAGAAGCTTCTGGAAGGGTCCTGGCAGTTCCAGTCCCAACTGTCACTGTGGGGGAGGTGTAGAGCACTTCGAGCACTAGACCGCCAACCCACCTTAGACAGGCAGGCACAAAGCACACCAAACAGGGTGACATTTTAAAAGTGAAATTTTTAAACATCGTAAATAAACTTCTGCACACCATTGCGCAGCATTCCATCACAAACATATAGTAACAAGCATTGGCATAGCCAATAGGTCTCGCCTTTGGGACCTTATAAGTGTTTAGCCATGCAACAGTTGATGTTATTGCAGCAAGGATATTCTACTGCGTAACTAAATACTTATAAGGTCCCAAAGGTGAGACATACTGGCTATGCCAATGCTTGTTTTTATTTACCAGCCCAGTACATTCTGGTCGTTGCAGTCCTGGCCCACGTCAAAGAAACCAACTGGACTAAAGTTTTAGATTACAAAGGTTTGTAGAAGGAAAACCTGAATCGGAATATGGGGTCTCTGAAGACCTGGGGTCATCCGGTGAACTAGTCTTTAGCTCTGTGATGACTTGACCACGCATCTATGAAGGACCTGGTACCTGTAGAGCCATGACAACCACCTGGGTGGAGAGTGCTCTATAAACAGACAAATTAATCCGTCAATCATCTGTGTCTCAAATGAAATATAAGCTAACAGGTACATGGTGGCCACGTAGCATGTCACGACCTCTGAAGATGACACCTGTTTTACACACTCCAACCAGGGCTCCACAGGAATCATGTCACTGAGTCCATTCATTTCCCAACTCTCAACATTGATCACATTAACTTCTCACAAACCACCAGGCAGACCTCTGCTGATGAAGGCCACAGGAAATAATGCAGGTGGGTGAAACGTGTCTGTGCACTGAAAGCGCACCTTTTTGAAACTGCCCAAGTGAATTATATGTAAAAGTAATTTGCTGTGATTTTGAAATCTATTAGTTAAAACTGGTAACCTCACTTTGGCATTGCGACTTCCATACATTTGTGCCTTTTCTCTTCGGTACGATTGATTGCACCAGATTATACTAAATCATTTTAAGCATTTGTTTACATTCGCCAATATACATGAACTTGCTCATTATATGTAATATTCCTAAAAGGTAAACAATAGATAGCGGTTATATAAGACAGAATCATATTCTCATTCACTGCTGCTCTATAACACATACTTTGAAGCATATGCATACCTTAATATCCCAGACACAGAAGGTTTCCCTGTACTTGTAATTAGCATAAGTCCACTGAGAAACCCTATCAGCTCTATAGCGTGCCCAGTGTTTTTCAGAACCACGCAGCAGACATAAACATGCCCTTGGTGTGTGGAAAGCTACTTAGCTCTCTGGATGACTGCTGCCAAAATCTGAATGCAATCTGAAGAGGGTTGAGTCCCAGCAGGGCCAACCCAGCCTTTTATCCTTCCAGGGGTAATAACACAACATGAATACTATTGTGATTTATGCTGCAGAAATGCCGCTAAAAATGCAATCACAGGAGCTATATAAAGCAAGTTATTACTGTGAATATCACATATGCAGTGGGGAAGTTATGGAACCTCCAGAGGGCCTGTTGAGTTCCATTCACAGCACAGAGAAGTGATTGGAAGCCTCTCAAGTATTGGAAACTTTCTAAATATTTGCGTAAGATGTACAACACATGTAAACTTATTTATACTTGCTTCTGGCAGTACGTGGTTCTGGAAACAGCACATGGGTGGAGGGAAGGGTCGGGCTGTAGAGCCCTCAAATGTTATCTTAGTCGCCTCTGCACTACCTGAAAGTAAACGCTAGACTCACTCTGGCCCTTAAATTAACGTTTTATGAGAGACTTCAACACAGACACCAAGGTCCGCTCAGGACTTTTGCCATTACACGTTTGACGACGAGCAGTATTTCATAGGCTCGGTAATGCACAGCATAGTCTGTAAACAACAGGTCTTGTGAGGCAGCAGCCTTGCCCTCTGACCTCACACTGACAAGACCCGCCCATCAGTGATGCCCTTCTTAGCCGAGAGGCCTGCCTCCACGATAATCTCCAGACCTCAGTCGGTGTGCATGTGGACTGCAAAATTACACACGTCATCGAAACGTCTGAACCCAATGTCCTAGACAGTTTCTAATGTCCAGTTCCATCTGCCCTGCGCACGAACCTAGTACTTTGAGATTGCCTCAGAGTTGCATAAAGCGCTTTCCAAGCATGAGTATAAAATAACACAATTCTGTAACATAGTCATGGGTTTACAGAAACCTAACGGTGTCACTAGCTTCTCCAAGCAGGATATGAAAAGCTGTGCTGCAGGGGGGGGGGGGGGGGGCGGGTGTGGAGGTGGCGCTTTCACTTGAACCCCAGCCCAAAAAGGCAAATCTCTCTCTTTTTCCAACTTGGGGAAATGTTCAAACTAGGTGCGAGGACCCTCGGCAGCGATCGAAAGCGCTATATAAATAAGCAAGCAGTAAAAGCAGTAAGTGAAAGTAATCGCAGCTGTAAGGGTGCCCGCGAGATGGTGCCTGTGCTCTTAAGCGCGCGCCTGCATGTGTAACCGCTCGCTGGTGGCCAGAGAAAGCCTTTGGAAGCACTTCAAAAAAACAGTTACTAAATGTCTCGCCCGACCAGCGCATGCGCTGATCTAGCGAGACCTAAAAAGGTTAGGGGGAAAGGTGAACAAGTTCGGGACGACCCTGCAAGCAGAGCCAAGTCCAACAATGGGTTAGTGACTAAACTGTGTGAATGTCTGTATCAGTCTGTTGCTGTATAAGCTGCTCCATGGGTTGGTCAATAGCTACAAGAGTGTCTATATGGGTCATCGATTGCTTGCCTGAGTATTTGTGTGGGTGCCTTAGTGTGTGTGTGGGTGGTTGGGTGGGATGAGTGTGACTTTGTGCATAGATGTTTTGAGTGGTTGATTCACTGGGTGCATGGGTTCAAGAGTGCATGTGGAAAAAGCTGTATGGGTGAGTGAGTGTGTGTGTATGGGTATGTTGGAGAGTGAATGGATGTCTCAGTGGTACATGTCCAAGTAACTACATATGTAAAAGGCAGTATATGTGAGAGTTGAAGTATATAAATGACTATACGTGAGAGTCAGTGATTGTGGGAGTGGCTGTATGGATGAGTGTGTACTTTTATCAGGAATTGTATAAGAGAGTAAATATGCGTTTTGTTTCTGTATGAATAATTGATGTGGTGTGTGTATAACTGTATAGGTGAGTAGATAGAAGTGTGATTGATTCTTAGCATGATTGACTAGGTGTGTGAGTAACTCTATGGATGAGTGTCGATATGTGTGAGCATCTGTATAGGTTTATGAGTGCATATGATAGTGTTGTATTGATGAGTGACTGTATGTATGAGTGATTGTATGGGTGAATGAGTGGATGTGTGTGTAGACCTAGGAATCATGAGTGCGTATATAGTAACTGGTATAGGTGTGTCAATGGTTTCTAAAATGGTAGTCTGTATTTTTTTACAGTGGGTGTATCAAAGGTTATATTAGGGTGTGAGGAGGTGCATCAGATTTTCATGTAGATGATGTCATCAGTGATGTCATTTGAGATGTCATCATTGATGTCATCAGTAATATCACTGACCGTGTCATAAATGATGTAATATGTGACATCATCAGCAGTGCATTTCTGGGGCGCGAGTTATAGTTAGCTGAGCTAACAATTTCGGACAGAATTTCTCTGGTTTTGTACAAGTGAATTGTCCAACTAACTATAATGTGCCTGAAACCTATGTTTTTTTTCAGTGAATTTCAAAGGTTTTTTAAATGCTAATTTCTAACTATAACGTGCCTGAAACCTATGTTTTTTTCAGTGAATTTCAAAGGTTTTGTAAATGCCAATTTCTAACTATAACATAGCAGTCTTGTTTCCAGAGTGGTGAAGAAAGGTGAGCGTGGTCTCCAAACACCTTTTTGGAATTTACTGGATGTAACAGGAGCGGTAGTTAGATCCCAACGTCAACCTTGGGGGCCAACTACCCCTTTTATTACCTCTAGTAGGTCCCACACGGCAAGATTGCTAACCTGTTATATCAGGACCTGGCCCCTCCTTGCACCACTGTGCTTACGTGCCCCCTGGTGCGTTGTAAGTTAAGGCATTATGTCCCCTTGAATCCCGAGGGTCCCTGGGTGCCAACTAGCCCACCAGGTACCTCCAGTAGGCGCCACAGAGCTGTGTTGCAGAGAGGTGTTCCGGGCTATGCCCCTTTTTATACCATGCTGCAAACACCGCTTCTAGCGCACTGCTGGTCAGAGGATGAAGTCCACTTATGTCCTGAGGTCCTCAGGACACAAGAGGACCTCATCTCCCCACTAGCAGTGCACCAGAAGCCACGTTTGCAGAGTGTTGTAAAAAGGGGCGTGGCCCGGAACACCTCTCTGCAACGGTTCTCCCAAATCCATCTACAACCTCAATAAGTCAGTCTCCCTCTCTTAAACCCCAGCAGATTTCCATGCAGCTATTCTCAGTTCCCAATACAAAACTGTTTTGTGTCCTTTGGCTTTGTTCTCATCAATTCTCACTTCCAGTGTAAGACCTATGGAGGTGGTTCCACCCACGCCCCATCCTTGTTTGCCTACAATCAGTTTCACAGTTTCCTGATGCCTCCGGTGAACTGAACCCCCTGAACATCACCGACCAGTGTCTACTGGTCCTGGCCATGAGTTCCAGGAGGTGGAGTAGGAAGGGTGGTGGTTAAACATTCAAAGGAGCTCTTCCTAGTCCAGGACCTGCAGAGCTTCCTGACCGTGCGCTCCAATCAAGGAGGTGCTGATGAGATCACCAGGTCTCGCCGCAGAAGCCAGGCTGGTGGTGCCAAGAGCCCTTCACAAAACAGCAACTCTGGGGCACCACAAACCCAGTCCTTTCCTGTGTACATTGAGGTGGGAGTCTGGGGGGGCATGTTTCCCTAAAGAGCTTACAAGATCAGCAGACCCCATGAAAAGAGCATGCACGCCCTGGCAGCGGAGGCCAGGAGCCTTGACTCTCCCTAGCGACAGATGTAGAGAAGGCTACGACTCAGGCCATTAAAATGCGTTTGAAGGCGACCAACTTAATGTCTTTTGACAAGAGCAATAAACATATTCCAGTTAAAATCCGCCAAAATAGGTTTGCTCGTTAACAATCTCAGCTGGTTGCTGCCAGTCTATGGACCAAGAAAGGATACCCAGAATAGAATGTGTTTCCGCACACAAGGGCAGTCCAGCCAGGGCTTTGGCTATGAAACAGCAGTGTTTGTTTAGCTTAACTGATTCCTCTGTTCCTGTGGGCAGTGCCAGTGTAAACCCAGGGTAAACCACCAGGTCTTCCTGTGGAAGTCTTCAGGTTCAATAACAGTGCTGAGTGCCAGGCCGCCATGTTCTTCATCTCACGATACTTTAACCCATGTATTAGTGTCCAGGCATAAGACTTTGCACACATGGCACATTCACACATCACGTCCAGCCTCCATGTCTGCCCAATAATCCCCCAGGAGACTGTGTCAGATTTAAAATCCACAAATAATGCTTTTTTTTTTTAGGAACCATCCACATTATTTCAGGATTATTCAAAAGTGTTTTTATGGACATATAACCCCCTCACAAACACAATACATGTAATAATCAACATAAAAAACAAAAAATACAATAAAGTAGATTCAAAAATAGTGTTCAAAGCAATATTTGCATGCATTTTATTGAACACAATTTACATATTTAATCGTGCCATCTTGCATTTCATCAAACCAATCACAAGTGGATGTACAGAAGCTAGTATATTATATAAATGCCCAGCAAACACTTTAACATAACTATTTTATACCACCTTGTCATTTGAACAAATATATGTATTCATTTCACCATCTAAATGCAGTGTCTTTTTTGTCTTCTAAAAATCAATCAATCAATCAATCAATCATTTGTAAAGCGCACTACATACCCGCGAGGGTCTCAAGGCACTGGGGAGGGAGGGTCGCTACTGATCGAACAGCCATGTCTTGAGTATCCTCCTGAAGGTCAGCAGGACTTGAGTCTGTCGTAGGCTCAGTGGGAGGGTGTTCCATGTCTTGGCGGCGAGGTGGGAGAAGGATCTCCCGCCGGTTGTTGTTCATTGGATGCGTGGGATGGTGGCGAGTGAGAGGGTGGCGGAGCGTAGCTGGCGGTTGGGGATGTAGAAGGAGAGCCGTCTGTTGAGGTAGGCTGGGCCGGTCTTGTGGAGTGCTTTGTGTGCGTGGATGAGGAGCTTGAAGGATATCCTCTTGTTGACGGGGAGCCCGTGCAGGTTTCTCTAGTGGGGGGTGATGTGGCCGTGTCGTGGTACGTCGAGGATCAGTCATGCTGAGGCGTTTTGGATGCGTTGTAGTCGTTTGATGAGCTTGGTCGGGGCTCCCGCGTAGAGGGCGTTTCTGTAGTCGAGTCTGCTGCTGACGAAGGCCTGGGTGACTGTCTTTCTTGTATCTGTCGGGATCCATCTGTAGATCTTGCGGAGCTTGCGGAGATGGTTGAAGCAGGAGGAGGAGACGGCGTTGACTTGCTTGGTAATTGAGAGCGTTGAGTCGAGGATGATTCCCAGGTTGCGTGCATGGTCGGTGGGTTTCGGGGCTGCCCCCAGTGCTGTCGGCCAACAGGAGTCGTCCCAGGCTGAAGGGTTGGAGCCGAGGATGAGGACCTCTGTCTTGTCCAAGTTCAGCTTCAGACGGCTGATCTTCATCCAGTCGGCGACGGCCTTCATTTCTTCGTGGAGTTTGGCTTTGGCAGTGATGGGGTCCTTGGTGAGGGAGAGGATCAGTTGAGTGTCGCCGGCGTAGGAGATTATGTTGAGGTCGTGCTGTCGGGTGATGTGTGGGTGCGGGCCATGTAAATGTTGAACAGTGTCAGGCTGAGGGAGGATCTCTGGGGTATGCCGAAGAGGGTCTCGGAGGCTTTGGAATGGAATGGGAGGAGGCGGATGCTCTGGGTTCTGCTGGAGAGGAAGGAGGTGGTCCATTCCAGAGCCTTGTCTCGGATCCCTGCGGCGTGGAGGCGTGCGCGTAGAGTGCAGTGGCAGATGATGTCGAAAGCGGCGGATAGGTCTAGGAGGATAAGTGCTGCGGTCTTGCCATTGTCCAGCAGGGTACTGATGTCGTCGATGGCGGCGATGAGGGCAGTCTCAGTGCTGTGGTTGCTGTGGAACCCTGACTGGGAAGGGTCCAGGATTCTGTGTTCTTCGAGGTATCGGGTTAGCTGTCTGTTGACGATTTTCTCGATGACCTTGGCCTGGAAGGGGAGCAGAGAGATGGGCCGGTAATTTTTGAGGTCTCTTGGGCCTGCCTTAGGTTTTTTGAGTAGGGCGTTGATCTCGGCGTGTTTCCAGCTCTCTGGGAAGGTCGCGGTCTCAAGGGAGAGATTGCTGACGTTGTGCAGGTGGGGTGCGATGGAGCTGCTTGCTGCTTGCAAGACGTGGTGCGAGAATGAGTCTGACGAAGAACCGGAGTGGATTGTGCTCATGGTCTTGATGGTGTCATCGACGCTCACGCTGGCCCAGGCTAGCAAGGGGTTGTGGTCAATGGGGTGCGGAGGGTCTGATGTGTTGCTGTGCCCCCTAGGGCTGTCTGGGTGTTGAAGCTGTCATGGATGTCTGCTATATTGCGGTGGATGAAGGTAGCGAGGGAGTCGCACAGGGCTTGCGACTGCAGGCTGTCGTTGGTGTTGGAGCTGGGATTTGAGAGTTCCTTCACGATGTTGAAGAGCTCCTTGCTATTGTGTGTGTTATTGTTGAGGCAGTCTTTGAAGGAGTTCCTCTTGGCTGCCCTGATGAGGTGGTGGTGGTTGCGAATGGCGTCCTTGTGTGCTGCTTGGCTGCCCAACTTTGTTCACTGTGCCATTCCTTCTCTAGTTTCCGGCAGGCTTGCTTGGAGGCAAGGAGTTCTGGGGTGAACCAGCTGGCCCTCTTGTTGGTGTCTCTGTGGGGGGGGTGTTCTTCAGCGGGGCGAGGGTGTTGGCGCAGTCCTCGATCCAGCGTCTGAGGCTGTGGGCAGCGTCGTCGGTGTTGGAGGGTTCGGTGGGTGGGCTGAGAGCGAGATTTGCATGTAGTTAGTCTTTGGTGATTTTGCTCCAGCAGCGGCGGGCGATCTGTTGATCTGTTGGGCGCAGTGGTGTGTGCTGTGTTTCTGGAAGGTGAAGTGGATGCAGAGGTGGTCGGTCCAGAGGAGTTCAGTGGTGTGGCTGATGGAGACGTGCGGGCTTGAGGAGAAGACGTGGTCGGGCATGTGGCTGGCAAAGTGGGTGGGCGTTGTGATGAGATGCTTCAGTCCGGGGTTGGCAAGGTTATCGATCAGGGTTGTGGAGTTGTTGTTGTTCTCAAGGTGAAAGTTCAGGTCTCCATGGAGGATGTAGTCGGTGGAGGTCAGGGCGTGCGTGCTGATGAAGTCTGAGATGGAGTCGCTGAACTGGTGACGGGGTCTGAGGGGTCGGTAGACGAGGGTGCCTATGAGGGTGGAGTTGGGATCTGTGTGGATCTGGAAGTGGGGGTGTTCGGCGGTGCTGAGCGCGTCGTCGGTGCTAGTCGAGACCCTGATGCTGTTCTTGTGAACAATGGCGATTCCTCCTCCGACTCCGTTGGTGCGGTCTCTGCGGTTGATCTTGTAGCCGTCTGGGATGGCTATGGCGATGTCGGGTGCGGAGGAGTCATTCAACCAGGTCTCTGTCAGGAAGGCGACGTCTGGGGATGTTGTGTCGAGCAGGCCCCAGAGATCGACAGCGTGTTTGCTTGTGGAGCGGGTGTTCAGTAGTATGCATCTGAGGTGGTTGGGGCCTTTCTTGGCGGGTGGTTCGTCGGCTCTGAGGCTGGTGTAGCTAAAGTTCCGGAAGGTGAAGGGACCGAGTGTGCATTTCGGGGTGGCCTTGAAGCAGGTGTGGGTCCGTCCGGAGGTGAGAGCGTGCAGAGTGCTGGCGTCGTAGTGGCAGCGGTCGTCGTGGTGGGTGCGGGGGCCAGGGGCTCTGGCGCTGGATGCGGTCCAGGAGCGGACGGGCGCAGACGGGCTTGCCTTAGGCATGTCTTTGGTGCGCCTGCAGCGCTGCCGCAGCGGCCGTCATATATGGGGAGGTGGGATGGAGGAGCAGTGGGAGGCGGGAGCCAGGATCAGCGAGTGGGCAGTCAGGGGGGCGGGAACGCAGCTGCGGGGGCGGTGATGGACGATGAGGGGAACAGAAGGCAAAAGGGCACAAAAAACAAGGAAAAACGAGTGTCACAGAAGGCAAGAGGGCACAGAAATACAGGGAAAAGACGAGTGGCACAGAAGGCAAGAAGGGCACAGAAATACAGGAAAAAAGAGAGTCACAGAGGGCAAGAGGGCACAGAAATACAGGGGAAAAAATGAGTGGCACATAAGGCAACAAGGACACAGAAATACAGGAAAAACGAGTGTCACAGAAGGCAAGAGGGCACAGAAATACAGGGAAAAAACAAGTGGCACAGAAGGCAAAAAGGGCACAGAGATACAGGAAAAATGAGTGTCATAGAAGGCAAGAGGGCACAGAAATACAGGGAAAAAACAAGTGGCACAGAAGGCAAAAAGGGCACAGAGATACAAGAAAAACGAGTGGCACAGAAGGCAAGAGGGCACAGAAATACAGGGAAAAACGAGTGGCAGAGATGGCAAAAAGGGCATAGAGATACAGGAAAAACGAGTGTCACAGAAGGCAAGAGGGCACAGAAATACAGAGAAAAAATGAGTGGCAGAGAAGGCAAAAAGGGCACAGAAATACAGGAAAAATGAGTGTCACAGGCAAGAGGGCACAGAAATACAGGGAAAAAACGAGTGGCATAGAAGGCAAAAAGGGGACAGAAATATAGGAAAATTGAGTGTCACAGAAGGCAAGAGGGCACAGAAATACAGGGAAAAAAACAAGGGGCACAGAAGGCAAAAAGGGCACAAGAATACAGGGGCAGCTGAGAAACAGAAGGCAAAAACGGGCAGAGGGGCATGAGGGCAGCGAGGGGAACAGAAGGGAAAACCGGGCTGAGAAACACAGGGGCAGCGAGGAGTACAGACGGAAAAACCGTGCTGAGAGACACGGGGATAGTGAGGGGAAGAGAGGGAGGAAAACGGGCACGGACCACAAAAAGGCAGCGTGAGAAGACAAAACAACAACAGTCACAGATACAACAATGAAATACAGGTAATACAATAAAACAATAAAGCGGAAGATGAACAAACCTATGGCCTACCACTGGCAACCAGGTGGTAGCCTGCGGATGTTGGAGGGCCTCAAACTTACTCAGCAGCGGCAGTTGGGGCAGGGACACACAGGTAGTGCTGTGCGGAGGGGGAGCGACCTACCTGGTGGGGTAAAAATTACATGATTTGATAACGCTTATAGTTACCAATCACAGTCTGAATTACACATCGACGTTTCGGTCTCTTAGTGTCAACAGTACATGAGACCCTCCTCAGGGCATTCTAGCATTTCTTCCAATTGAAAACCTCCTTCACTTTTAACGATATAACATGCAAAGTGATAATAATGTGTAGAAATAATTGTTAAACCTCTATAAACTATTCAAATGCGCCAAAAAAACTCTTTACAGAAGTGGGACAGAGACTGTGAGGGATGGAGGATGAGTACTGGCAGGAAGAGCTGGCATCCCCACGAGAAGTAAAACCAAAGGTGGTGATGGACGGAGCGTTGACAATACAAACACTCACCCCCAGTCAACTGATCTGGGTTTAATCCATCACCGTTCTTTAGCTCACTCCGCCACCCCAGTTCAGACATAGCCATATGCAAATCAGTCTGACCCTGTGCCTCATGGGAACAGTCCAGCCCGAACTGCCAAGCCATGTCTTCCCTGGACCGGAATCAAGCTTCCCAGGACCGGTTTCTGGCATTACAGCCGTCTTCAGCCGGGCTTGCTTGACTCCAGTGGCAAAGTGAGCAAGGGACTCACGTCTGCTCAGACGTGAGTCACTATGCTCACTTTGCAACTGGATTTTTCCTTTCCGGTGGGGGCCCGCCGCACACGGGGCACGCGGCGGGCCCTGGGGGGCCAAAAATCCTTTTCTTTCCTTTCCGGTGGGGGCCCGCCGCACCCTGGGCACGCGGCGGGCCACGGGGGGCCAAAAATCCTTTTCTTTCCTTTCTGGTGGGGGCCCGCCGCACACGGGGCACGCGGCGGGCCCCAGGGGCCCAAAATGCAATTTTTGTACTTTGCTGTGGGGGCCCGCCGCACACGGGGCACGCGACGGGCTCCCAGGGGCCCAAATCCAGGTTTTTAACTTTGTTGTGGGGGCCTGCTGCACACAGGGGCACGCAGCGTGCCCCGGGGGGGCCCAAATTCATGTTTTTAACTTTGTGGGGGCCCAAATTCATGTTTTTAACTTTGTTGTGGGAGCCTGCTGCACACAGGGGCACACAGCGGGCCCCGGGGGAGCCCAAATTTATGTTTTTAACTTTGTGGGGGCCCAAATTCATGTTTTTAACTTTGTTGTGGGGGCTTGCTGCACACAGAGCAATCGATCCGGGCATTATTGTTTTTACATTATAACCAGCAGCACAATACTGGTCTAGATTTGAAGTGCTCAGAAGAACTGAACGCACATGGCCAAGATTAACATGCCTTTTAACCAAAACAAATGGGCTGAATTGTAAATAAACACACTGTACATAGCTCCATGTTGGCAAATAACTCAAACAGTAAAATATCTGTGTTTGTTGTCGAAAAACCCCCAAAATAAAATGCCGCTAAATGCCGCTAAATTTTCATTTTTGTGCCACTAAATTTTCATTTTTGTGCCGCTAAATTTGCCAATCCATGCCCCTATATCCTGGGGGGTCTGCTTGGTTCCGGGATCCTACAGCTATCCTGACCCTTTTATATCTGCATTCTGGAATTTCCTCTCTCATGGCTGTGATCAGTACTCCGTTTCGGACGTTTCCAGTTTCCTGCCTTGTCTCTGCTGGTTTGTCTGGTCTCCTCTTTTTCAAGACTCAGGGCCCGATTCACAGAACTAACTTAAGACAAAATCCTAAACTTACTACCATTTTCGTATTCACAGAAGGCACTTACTCATTTTGGTATTCACAGAAGTTAGGAGTCCTAGTTTTAGTCTTAAAATTAGGATTTTTCTCAACTTTACTACTACTAAACTGAGAAAAATCCTAATTTTAAGACTTTCGGTATTCACAGAAGGCATTTAGGAGTCCGAAAGTTAGGAGCCCTAACTTTACTACTACTAAATTGAGAAAAATCCTAATTTTAAGATTTTGAGAAAAAACCTCATTTTAAGACTTTCGGTATTCACAGAAGGCATTTAGGAGTCCTAAAGTTAGGAGTCCTAACTTTACTACTACTAAATTGAGAAAAAATCCTAACTTTAAGACTTTCGGTATTCCCAGAAGGCATTTAGGAGTCCTAAAGTTAGGACTCCTAACTTCTGTGAATACCGAAATGAGTAAGTGCCTTCTGTGAGTACCAAAAGGAGTAAGTGCCTTCTGTGAATACCAAAATGAGTAAGTGCCTACTGTGAATACCAAAATGAGTAAGTGCCTTCTGTGAATACCGAAATGAGTAAGTGCCTTCTGTGAATACCAAAATGAGTAAGTGCCTTCTGTGAATACCAAAATGAGTAAGTGCCTTCTGTGAATACCAAAATGAGTAAGTGCCTACTGTGAATACCAAAAGGAGTAAGTGCCTTCTGTGAGTACCAAAAGGAGTAAGTGCCTACTGTGAATACCAAAATGGTAGTAAGTTTAGGATTTGTGTATTCCAATCCTAAACCTGACCTTTAGTCCAGTCCTGCTTTTCCCAGAGACCCGTTCCTGTTTTTGTGTTCCTTCCACTGTTTCCCTTTGTCTCCTTGTGTGTTTATATTATAATCTTGACTGTCAGTGCTACTGGGGCTCCAGATACATTCTGAGGCTTGTGACTCTGGCCTTGAGCACTCTTTCTCCATAGGAGCTGCCGGTGTATCCTGAACTCTGTCAGATTAGATTGCTCCAAGCCTTTTCTCCTCACAGAGCGCTCACAATCCAAGGAACATACAAACTATGAGAGCTTGTCTATCATGCCACTTGCATTCCTTTGCTGTAGTACTTGTGTTTTTATATCGTTTCACTTTGCATTTTTCTAGTTTCTTGATCATAACTTCTTGATCATAACTTGCTCTGGTCATTATTACCAGTGGGATTACCGGCTCTAAGTAAAGGTGAAAACATCCCACTGAAAGATTAAAATAACCAGGTCTTCAGGCTCTTATGAAATAGCAACAACGATGTGCAGTGTGTTCTGGAAGGGCATTCCAAAGTTTTGGGGCCAACTATGAAAAGGAGTCATGTCCTGAGCGCACCAGGTGGATTCTGGGCACACGGCATAAAGCCAGATTCCCAGATACCAATTAAGTATGGACGAAATTTGCGAATTAGCAATCCGCGAATTTGCGCGAAATCGAATTGGCAATCGGCAAAATCCGCGAATTTGTGCAAATTTGCAGATTTTTGGTTTTCTGCGTGTTCGCGGGGCTTTTTGCGTGTTCGCGGGCCACTTGCACGGCGAGGTTACACATGCGGTCGTGTATGGGCACGGCCATCTTGTTTGCGTGACGTGTTTCCGTTTCCGGGCGCTATTGGCAATCTCGCGTTGTGTGCGGCGCGCTATTACGAGTTTACGTGTGTTTTTACGTGCTCGCGGGGGAAATGTCGAGCGAACCTACCCACGCGGTCCTCAATGGACCGCGTGGGTAAAATCTTGTTTTTCATTCATTGCTATGGTTCTGTGCATGCTTTCTAATCCTTCTTTCATCTGTGCAATCCTTTGTTTCTTTGGACTGTTTTTTTTAAATCTTTTCTACTCTATCTATCCCTCTTTTTTTCTAGATCTATATTTTGTGTTTTTTTCAACTTTTTGTTACTTTTAAAGCTACTTTTTTAAACTTATTTTTTTCTTTACTTTTTCCCTATTCTTTCCTTTTTTTTCTTTCTGCTGTACAGGACCATGGCAAAGGGAGCCGGAAAGGAGAAGGGGAAGGGTCCGGCACCCCGTACCCGGCTCCCTTGCGGGTGGTTACGAGGGGAGGAAGTGATGGCCAGGGAGATATTCAGCGCGGTGGAGGTGGCCGCAGAGATCTTTTATGTGCAGCGCCACTTCCCCAAGACCGTGGCAGCAGGGGGCAGGCTTGCGTCAGGGTATGGCCTCCGGGAGCATCGCCAGCTGTGGGGAAAGGTGTGCCGGGCCATGTGGAGGGAGTCAGGGGTCCGGCGCACCTACCAGCAAGCGACGCACCGGTGGTCGGACCTCCTTGACCGTGAGCAGGACCTGCTCCACCTGCTCGGTGTGGAGATCACTGGCCTTGGTGAGTAGCTATTTAATAACTACTTTGTTTTCTTCTGCTCTGTGTTATATTGCTAATATATGTTTTTCCCGAAGAGCAAGATTGCTGCCAATTCGATTACATTGCAGGTAAATTAACGTTTAAATAGCTTCTGTGATTGCAGGTGCTTGCCTGCTCAGTGGCGTTGCTACTCTGCTTACTTGTTTGCAACTTTGTGCTCATTTGGCCTGAATATGTATGAGTGTAGTACTTTACAGAACTGCGTAATGCTAGAGAGACTAGAGACTCAAGTCTAGTCCTTCCTTTGTACTCCTGCTGCCACTAAGAAGAAGAGATAGTGATGGATTCATAGGTTCAGGTTGAGTATATTATGACTTGTTATTAGTAGTAGGACATTTTTTAGTGCTCTGCAATCATGATGATGGACTGTGTCTGTCACGACGCGTGCTGCTGAGCGCTGGCAGTCGTAGTAGAACCTTTTTGTTGTTGGTTTAGTTAGTGATTTACATAACTTTCCAAGTAGACGGTCCGCGAATCCAGCAATACTGTACTAGTATCCTCCTAGTTGACCAGATCAGATAGGTCAATACATGAAGTGCAATTCTTGCTAATTTGTTTCCCCGAGAAAATTTTGGCTTGTGGTCAAAGAAATCAAATATTTCCATAAAACAATCATCCATGTTTGTGTTTATTTCATGATCATCAGCACCTCCCAGGGGCAAGAGGAGAGCACCATCCCAGACTCCGGCGGAACAGAGTGGGCAGGAGGAACGGTCCACTGCAGGCTCTTCTGCTGGCCCCAGTAAGTAGTTCTGTTGTTAATATAATTATACTTCCCTAACTCTATTTTTTACAAAATAGTCTTTGATCTTCTTGTAGACTGTTTCTACATTCTTATCCTGCCTCTCTACCATCACTCTCTGTGCTACTACTATTTACTATTATTTATGAGTCGGTCTGTGTAGGTAGCTAAGCTTGCCTAGTCGGCAAACGGTGTTAAACAAAACTCTGATCCAGCAATAGCTCTAGAGGCACTGAGTGCAGTCCTCTGGGTTGCCCTTGCTGTCTATTCCAGCCTTCTTAATGTTAGTGCTTTGACAATTTCCAACAACAAAATGTCAATGTCCACCAAGAATAAGCTAGTAGTTGTCATTTTGATTTGATAGTAGCACATACCATTCCGCTGGTGTTTCAGGTACTATTCTGCACATACAGAAGTATGGACAAGAGAAATAGGACATTGTTGATGATAGGTGCAGTTCGACTTTCCACATACCTCAGTCAGAAGTAACTGTGCGGGACTCTGGAGCCCTCACCTTGTTGGAACTTCAAGTCCTCTTGGTGGTGATGAGGAGTAGTTGCTTCTGTCTGTAATTAGAAAAATGTTGCACGTTAAAGAGCAAGCATTCATCAGTTGTGCCAAAAAGAGTTGCATGTTATGGCTAAGCATATAAGTTAACACCCTCCCCAAAACCGTGACTTCTTTGCACTCCCAATAATTAAAAATTGTTTAACATTTTCTCTTTCATTACGAGACGAAGTAGGGGGTGGTGTATGGCATCTAAAAATATGACATGTGTTTTCTAGGCGTCACAACATCTGATGCAGCACTTGCCACCACCAGTGCCGGGGCAGCAGCGTGGAGGGGTCCACTCGAACGGCGGATGCGGCGGCGCCACCAGGAGGAGCTGAGGGGGATGGCTCAGCAGCGGCGGACGGTGGTATTATACTACTTACTTATTGACATTTTAGAGTAGGCTCGCAAAGGAGTGTATGATGTTCTGTACAGTAGACAGTACACTATTACAAGTACACTGTACTGTTAAGAACAGTTACTGATTTAGAACTACATTTTTTTTTAGCCAATCACGGAGAAGACAGTCACCCTTGACTTAGCAATAGCATTAGCGGCGGTAGTTCTCGAGTAAGCAATGGCCACCTCTATTTGACTTCAAATCAGCTGGGAAACTTTTATCGTGAAGCCAAGTCATATCAGATGAACTTGAGGTATGTGATGAACGAAAAGGGAAAGAACTTAGGGTCAATGGAAGGACGAGCGAGTGGTAACATTTATGACTAAATAATGATACGTGTTGTTGAATGCAGGTAGAGGTGGCTGATAGGAAGGAATCAGATGCATGGCTGCTTGAAGCAAGGATGGTTGGAGGAGAAAGAAAAAATGACTGCCTGTGTGGGTCAATCAGAAAATTCATGTGTGGTGTGCATTGCAATATATCATTTGGGTGAAACTCAAATGCAAGTCAAGACGGTGGTTTACCAAATAAAATGAAAAGGGTGTTATTTGGTTGTTGAGAATAAGTAAAGTTGTTACAGTTGAGACATTAAGAAGAATGATAGACGTTTACTTTGGAAGCCTGGATGGTACCTTCTTCCTCATACATAGCAGAGGTGTATGTAGAGCAGACGCTCAGTGCATGAAGAGTGTTACTTTGTTCGAACAGCATGTCCGTGCCAGAGTAGCAAAGCAGAGGAAATCCAATTCCTACAAGTTGTGATTGTTCTGAAACTCTCCCTTGCCTAAAGTAACAGTACAGTAGTTTACTTTGCAAGCACAGCATATAATGTGTATGTATTGTATAGTTGACAATTATATCAAGTCAAGTCCATTTCTCCGGCAATTATGGTTACCACACTCACTTCCTATGTTCATAATTTTCTTTCTGCTGTGTTAATCATGGGTGGACTATCGCTGTTGTTCACTCAATCTATCAGAATAAAGCACCCTTAATATCATGCATCACATAAGCAAAGAGATCATGTGATTGGCTGGAGACATGATCAGAAATGAATAATCTTCATTTTTTCTTTTGTAGTACTGAAGGCCCAGGGGGGCAGTGCGAAATATAAATTACATTGAGCAGTAGCCCTTGATGTAACCGAGTATGGCCAGTGCCACCCCTATACAAAAGTAAGAGCTTCCCTATCCCCACCTGCATATACTGCTTAAAGGAATGCATGCAAGTCTGCGTCATCATGGCTTGTGTCTCTTTTTCTTCGGTCCAAGCTGACTGAGCTGGCATTATGCCGGCTACCACAAGTTCACGTACAAGTAATTTCTTTTGCAAAAGTAGAGAAAAAAAGACGAATACTGGTGTACTCTCTGACTCTCTGACTATGTATTGAGTCCATAGTGCTGCCTGGTAGTAGAATTCCTGAAACTCCCACTGTTACAGGCCTAGAAAGATGGCGGAAAGATGCATGCCAAAATGTTATACTGTGCTTGCAAATTGCTAGTGTTACTGTGAGACAACTTTCTGTTGAATTATTTTGTGTTATTGTTAAAGAGTATTGGTTACATTATTTTTCTTTCTTTCTTCATATAGATGCTCCCAAAAAGCTCACCACAGGGGAGATGGCTGTCTGGACCAGGGCCCGGAAGATGAAGGCCATTCGGGTTGAATATTGCCGGCTGTGGGCTCGGGAAAACGAGGAGGGAACATCAACAACCTCCTCCAGCACTACCCCCGTGTCCACCAGCCAGCAGCCTCCATCCCAGCGCCGTGCTCGGACAGCCCCAGCCGTCACTCAGCTGCAAGACCATCAGCAGCTGGCCCCCGCAGAGCCTGGAAGGCATGCGTGCGCCGCCTAACCTTACATGTGGACTTCCTGGAGCGCAAGGTGGACGACCTAAAAAAAAAGCTCCGGGACCTCCGCAAGGACCGCCTGCCCAAACACCGCCGGAAGTGACTGTGTCCCTTGCCCCTTTTTTAAAGACTGTTGGGGGGTGGGAATAGGGAGTTTGGGATTATTTATTTTTGGACTACTTGAAATGGACAATTGTTTGGGTTAGAGAGGGGTGGGACTAGTTTATTTTTGTTAGGGGAAATACATCATTATTCATTTTACATACTTCAACATTTTGTATGCTTTGATCTTATTTTGTGGGGTGGTGGGCGGGAGTTACGGCATGTTTGGTTTTCCTCAAACTTACCAGCATGAATTATCTAAAACGTCCAAAAATGTTCAAAAGTGCCACTAACAGAGTTAGTGAATTCAATTGGCCTACTAATACTTTACTTGTTCTACTATCAGTCTCTCCTCCGCATCCTAGCCCATCTTTCTACCTCCCCAAAATGCTTATCTTACCTGTGATTCGTGTTTGAGAATAGAGCTAGGCACAGCGCTGGCTGCATGGCAAATGGCGATTACACCATCCTGGATCGAAATTCCGTTGTTGTGATGTTAGTAGGAGTGGTACCACACTAGCAGTAGCAGCATATGAAAAACAAAGTAAAAAAATTAGACATTGAGTGGCCTGAGAGGAGTATTAGAAGGAACAGTAGCCTAAGCAATGCTGAAGATAAGTATGGGGAAAAAAGAATTGCATGGATGATTATGTCTACAACAAGAACAGTGACACAGCAGCGTAACACAACAAGTCTTCTTGACATGTAGGAGGATGATGTTGACAATGGATCCAATCGATGGTGGGCATGACATTCAGAATTTATTTTAAAATACTCATTGTTGTTTTTTTACCCAGAATTACAATATCCTAGGATTCATCTAGCTGCCTTAAAATTGAGTTGAGGAGGTTGCTTGCACCTTATCCTCCCCAGCAAGTGTGTGGAATTATTGTTGTAATTTACTCACACCTCAATGAAAACCACACAGCCCGGGGGAAGATGGTTAGGGTTTGAAACTTGGATGGGAATCGGGTTTGTGGGTAAAGTTTTGTGGAAAGAGGAAAAAAACACAGCATGGACAAACAACAAATGAAGATAAACAAACCTTTGGATACGAAGCTATTCATAAATCTTTTAAGGGACATAAAGTAAGTGCATGCACTACTGCATGCATGAAGTTGTTTGCTAAATGGATAGGTTTCTGTAAAGTAAGTAGTACTTTCTACAATGTACTATGAAGAAACAACTATGTGACAGTACAGGGCTGCAGTAATTAAGCAATTTCACTTGCCTATCTGCCCTCAGAGAGAAGAACCACTTAGTACAATAAATTAGTTTAAAAAATAGGAAAGAAAAAAGTATACAATGGCTGGAGGGATGAATTGAAGCAGAGAGCAAACAAATGCACAGTGTCACACTCACAGAAGTTCACACCAATAACATTACTTAAAAGATAAGTCGAAATGAAGATGGATAGGATACTGTAACTGTATGTTGTTGTAGTTGTCCTGTTGAATTTGGGAAGTTGCATGCATCCAGCCATTCCTCTTTCGAGGTACTCCTCCATTCCATCTGACACTCCGCCGATCAATGTTGGGGACCAGAAGACACCTTGTCCACTGCTTGCCTGGTGGATGCTGAATTGCGGGTCGCTAAGCCTGAGGTCATCCTTTTTGTCATTGCACAGGGTAAAAGTCGGCCTGTAATTGTTGATGGAAAAACAGGAAGTGATATTAAAATTTGACGGAGAAAATAATATAAGGTACGTCGCTGTGTAGTGCAAAAATAACACTTTCAGTTTCAGAGTCGACAGTATTACAAAACATACAAGCATCATTTCGAAAGTGCGTACTCTGAGTCTCCTTTTCAAGGATAAATAAGTGTGGGCAAAATTTGTGGATCTTTCCCCTCAAGCTATGTGTAAATTGTAATAAGTTTTAACGGGGTTAGCCCTAAAACTATCTGACCTGGGTCAATAATCAGGTACATACGAAGGGGTCAGAGTATATTTCTTTTTAAAGCATCAAATGTCAAATATACACATTGCGTATCTCAAATTATAACCAGTCCAATGATTCAATGCATATTTTATTTTAGCACATAGGGGAGCGGAAACTTAGCATCAATCAATAAGTTCCGGAGATTATTAATTCAGAAAAACTTGTGACGAAAAACATAACAAAATTTCCTTGGAAACGAATCATATATATAACTTGTGTCCATCAGAATTATAACATAGTATTTACATAGTTCTATATCAACGCGCTCTTAGTGATAAAGAAAAGGAGGTAGTTAGGTGGGATAGGTGTGATGGGATAAGTGTGGGGACTGGGTAAAGATGTTGTGACCATAACACAATCACAGTGAGATTCAGTACGACCTTTACAGTCTAATTTAGATCAGTAGTTCCATATGTCTCTTTTACATAGCATGTGTTTTATTCCATTTATTTTCTCCTATGTTTAGAGGAATGGTGTAGTCTGGTCTACGTTTCGACCCCGCATGATGTAAGGGTTAGTAGAAACCTCATTCTGGGGTCTTCATCAGGACATAGATAAGACAGGAGCGCCTAAAAATAATATAATTAGAATGAATGTATTGGTCCACTATGAAAGGTCTACAATACACAAGGACTGGACAAAAATTGAATACATACTTTACATTTGGCCGTCCAGTGACCATTGAAGTAGGACCATCATGGGTTCCTATTGTGAAGGATATGACCTACAATTAATTAGAAGAACTTTTGTTACAGAAGGCTACCCGGGGAGGGATCCCCTGTCTAATATTCGGTTGATTAGTGCGGGGGACACTTACTGGGATATGGCAATCATCCAGTCGAGATTTGTAGTTGTTTCCTATTCCTTTCCAAATGTATAGACACAGCTATAGGGGTATGCAGATGGTCTCAATGGCCCGGTGGTTCTAGAACAATGGGGGATAGATAATTGCATTAAGAAATGTAAGGATCGAGGTTGGAATTAAATAAGGACCATATCTGTCGCTATGTCCAGGAGGGAAATATATCCCATCTGAGCCAAATCATAAATCATACAACGATATGGGATTATTAAATTCACCCCATGGTCCAGTTAGATGCATGTGGTACTATCTACCGTATTGTTAATCACATTAAGGGCCTCAGCAGGAAAATATAGGCACTGTTAGGCCCAGGAAACACATGTACTAGACTCAAAGTTAATCAAAAAGGCTCCACGCGGGTCACCCTCGTGAATGGCATAAGCAATATTGCCATCGCATGAAAGGCAGAGCTAGGGGATAAATAGGGCCGCTGTAGGCTTCTAGTGGGTTAAGAGGGTCAGAAATGTCTCCTAACCTATTCAACACCAAGTTGCATTTGAAGACATGTCATCAGATCGGCTCAGAGTCAGTAGGTGAGCCGCTCGAGGTGCAGCCGCTAGATACTGTCCGGGGGCTCGTCACCGCTCAACCAATCGGGAGTCAGCTCCCGGTCCGGTCTAAGGGACTGTGGTGAAAGTTACTGTACTCATTGCCTGGGTCAATGCTGCAGACCCACAAGCAATAATAGTCTCGTTCTCTCTGCCGTGTCGAGACCCTGCTTGAGTTGATGACTTGTAATGTAATGCACGATAAATGTAATGTTGTGCTCATGTTTATGGGGAAACCCCATGTGAAATCACAGTCGAGTATTCCTGCATGTCACACACGTTTTAAGTACATACTGATCCTATATATGTACACACATTCCCTGATTAAACTGTGAAACATACATTACTTCTCGGCACTAGCATTAGAAAAGCATTAGAAAGCATTAGCATTAAAAGCATATTAATCAGATGACATTTTACACACATCCAACTATTCATTACGTGTTAATGAAGGCGGGGCTCCCAACTGCTTAACATAAGTTGTCTCTATGTTGCGTACACGTAAATAGGTTTGCACTAAAGCGGGGGATGCATTTCAATATATGTATTATGCTAAACTTGTAGTATCTGGTATAGAGGCCAACCCTGTGTCATTCGGGCTGTATTTTATTCAGGGTCAATTAAAGCCATCTGGCGCGCCGGAGGCGCACCAGAGGCAAGCCCGTCTGCGCTCGTCCGCGGCTGTCCGGGGCCTGGGGCCAGAACCCCTGGTCATTTACAACAGGGTACCCTCTGCTACTCTCGTGAGGCTCTTATTTCGTACAGATACTGTGCTAATGAGTTCCCTGTTAAATGTGATCAGAGTCCTTTTTGCTGTCCTGATTGTGGCTTTCCATCCACTCCCATCGGTCAGAAGGCTAAAGTCAGCACAGGAGGATCTGTACAATCTCGGCTTATTGATCCTGCTTTCAAATTTTTTAGTCTTAACTGTAGGTCGCTTCCAAAACATAAAAGAGATATCTTTGACCTACTCGAAGGCGCTCAGCCGGATGCTATCTTCCTTACGGAGACTTGGCTAAGTGATAGTTCCGGTCCGGATATTGCTATGGCTCTCCCCCCTAATTACTCATTTTTGGGTAGAAACCGCATTGGTAAAGAGGGAGGAGGGATAGCAATTATTTTTAAGAACATATACACTTGTAAATGGGATGATCTTGTCCTCCCTGGCTGTGAGGCGGGCCTTTTTAAACTACTGCTCTCACCTAATTTCACTCTCTCGGGGACTCTTGTTTATCGGCCTCCTGGACCAGTAAGCTTGTGGGCTACTTCCTTCTCTGACCATATTGCCCAGCTGTTACTTCAGGCTCCTAATTTCCTGATTGTAGGTGATCTTAATATTCATCTGAATGACACCTCCTCAGCTACAACAGGGACTCTCATTTCAGATTTAGCAGCACTTAACATCTTTCTGCATAACTCTGGCCCTACTCACACAGCTGGCAATTTATTAGACCCAATTTTTTCTAATTTAAGTATGCTATCATGTAAACCAGCGGTCCCTGTTCTCTGGTCGGATCACTATTTGGTTGAATTTCAAATTAAAGCGGGGTACTCCTCGGCCAATTTTTCTGCTACCTCAGAGACTAAAAACAGTAAAAATTGGAAAATTCTGGATGTTAATAAGTTAAATTCCTGTCTTGACAATACTAGACCAGTATCGACTATTACATCTCTAAAGGATGCTGCAACCATCCATCATTGGCTTAGCCCCTCTGCTGATGCTTGTCTGCCCCCGGTCAAAAAGAAGCGCACTCATTGTCTTCCACCGGCTCCTTGGTTTTCTGAGACTTTAAAGCGGGAAAAAACTAGATGTAAAAATCTGGAACGACAATGGCGCAAATACTATGACCCCAAGATTAAATTGCTATATAAATCTGCCCTTAATATTTACCATGGACATTGTAGTGAAGCACGAGTAAAGCATGTTAATTCAACTATCTTGGTAGCTCAAAATGACCCCAAGGTACTCTTTAAGGTGGTTAAAGAACTCTCTGGAGCTGCTTGTCAGCCCAAGCCTCCCCATCTTGATAATAAACAATGTGAAGAGCTGGCGGCATTCTTTACTACTAAAATTGATAATATTTATGAGGAGTTTGAGAAACAAAGTGATACATCTACTACCAACTCTTGCATCAACGTCTCTTGTAAAGATCTTTCCCTACAGGTTCCTACACTAACTACTCATACCATGGTTTTAGATAGATGGGCTCCACTTGACGCTCCCACCTTTTGTGACATCCTAAGGGGCATTAAATCTGGATCTCCGAAGGATCCATTGCCTCCATCGATCCTTCAAGCTCTGAATCCGCCCTCATCTAATCTCATTAGAGAGCTATTGAATATTTCTTTAGCTGAAGCCTTGGTCCCGGGAACATGGAAACATGCCATGATTGTGCCTTTGCTAAAGAAAGCTAACCTAAATCCTGAGGAGCCATCTAATTTCCGCCCAATTTCTCTTCTCCCTTTATTTTCAAAAATCTTGGAGAAGCATATAAACACCCAGCTGACTAGTTTCGTGGAGTCTCACGATGTCCTTCACCCCTCACAATCGGGTTTTAGGGCTGCGTTCTCTACGGAATCCACTCTGCTGGGTGTTACGGAAAACATTCGCTTAATGGTAGATAGAGGTGAAACTGTGGCACTTATTCTCCTCGATTTAAGTGCCGCTTTTGACACTGTTTCTCACCCCATTCTTCTTAACACCCTCCAATCTTATGGCATAACTGGATTGGCTCTTGAGTGGCTAGCTAGCTTTTTACGGCAAAGAACCTTTCAGGTTTTCTCGGCTACTTCCAGCTCCAAAACCCATGTTTCTCGGTACGGAGTCCCTCAGGGCTCCATACTCAGCCCTGTTCTTTTTAATATTTATGTGAGTCCATTGGCTAGAATAGCGGAACAAGCTGGGCTCACGGTGTATTCCTACGCCGATGACACCCAGATTGTTTTTTCTCTCTCGCCGAAAACCAAACATGATATTTCAGGACTCCGTGCTGGACTGACGAGCATTGCCGATTGGATGTATGCTAATAAGCTTAAGCTTAATGGGGGTAAAACTGAACTACTTCTTTTTGGTAATGACAAATCCCTCTGGGGCCCTCAACATTGGCCCTCTAAGATGGGACTACCTCCTACTCCCGTACATTCGGCCCGCAATCTGGGCGTCATTGTTGACGACCAGCTGAATATGAAGCAACAAGCTGTTAAAGTAGCTTCTACTTGTTTCGTGATTCTTAAGTGGCTACGAAAAATCCTATGGATGCTTCCTCTGCCCACCCAGAAAACTGTAGTTCATGCCCTTATATCATCCAGGCTGGATTACGGCAATATATTACTTCTGGGGGCAAGTAAGGAAGTAGTTCATAGGCTACAGGTTGTACAAAATTCTGCTGCCCGTCTACTCTATAAACTTCCATATAGAACTCCGATTTCGGCCTCGCTACGTGATCTTCATTGGCTTCGGATTGAAAACCGTACGAAGTTTAAAGCTTTGTGCTATATGCACAAGATTAAGTCAGAAAATGCACCTTAGTACTTAAAGGCGTTGGTCCATCAATATTGTCCATCTCGCAAGCTCCGGTCATCGAATCAGCATCTTTTTGTAGTTCCCAGGGTTAGACGCGTAAGAATGGGCGGGCATTCTTTTTCCTGTCTGGCTCCTTTGATCCGGAACTCGCTTCCATTTCTTTTGCGCACTGAGCAATCCTTCCTCAAATTCCGGAAGGAAGTTAAAACATGGTTGTTTGATAAATAATTCTGTTGATTCTTTTTGTTTTCTGTCCCCCATTATTTATTTTCATCGGTCCCTAGCGCCGGGAAACCTATGGGTAGCTGTTGCGCTGTATAAATTAATTAAATAAATAAATAAATAATAAATAAATGTCGCGTCCAATTCATTAAGTCCATTTTGGACCGAATCAAAGGACTGCATCCACTTGCATTCCCTTGTATTCATGATGGAATTCATATCTCCCCCCGTGGTCCCAGAGTAATTGTCTCACTGACTACCCACTTCATAGACTCAGGTGTGTGGGTGTTGGCTTGGAAATGGTCTACCAAAGGTGCCCCTGCCGTGTGACATCTAATCCTGCTGCAGTGTTGCAATATGCGGTTCTTAATTGTTTGCTTAGTTTGTCCAATGTAGATAAATCCACATGGGCAGAAGATAGCATAGATGACTCCATTGCTGTTGCAATTTGTGAACTATTTCAGGGTGATTGTCAGATTATTGTGCGTAAGTGTTTTGGTTTCTAGGCACAGTGTACATGCTTTGCAGTTGCTGCATTTGTAGTTTCCCAATGTTGTTGGTAAATTCCACATTGTTTGGATGGTGGGAACCGGTGGGCTGTCCAGCATCGAACATACAACATAGTCTCTGACGCTCTTAGCTTTTTTGAAAGCGTGCATAGGTGGTTTTGGCGTTTCGATTACATCAGACACGATGTTCCAATGCTTATTGACTATCTTCCGTATGTCGTTGCTCTTGCTGCAGTAGGTTTTGACACAGATCATCCTGTCCTCTGGTGTTTTACGGTTTTTAGGTACAAGCAGAGTTTCTGTGTCGCTGAACCAAGCCCTCTTGCGTGCCCTTTTCACCAACCTTTTCGGGTAACCTCTTTCCAGCAGACAGGAGATGAGATCGTCCGATTCCCTGAAGTAGTCCTCCTTCCAGGTACAGTTCCTCCTGATGCGGAGGAACTGACCGAAAGGTAAATTGTCACGCAGGGCCCTGGTATGATGACTCGAATATCTTAGGAGCGTGTTCCACTCAGTCAGTTTTCTGTACAGTGTGGTGTACAGGATTCCATCCCGTTCTTTGATGCTGATATCAAGGAAATCAATTGATTCATTACTGCAGTTGGTAGTGAATTTGATGTCCTGCGATTGGGTGTTGAGCCATTGGGTAAATGACTCGAGTTCTTGTTGGTCCCCTGTCCAAATGATCAAAATATCATCAATATAACGACGGTACTCTGTGATCTTATTGAGGTAAGGATTGTGGGGAGAAAGAATGCAGTGTTGTTCATAGTCACTCATATAGAGGATCGCCAGATCTGGGGTAAAAGCTGCCCCCATAGCCACCCCCTTGCTCTGCATAAAGAAGTTATTCTGGAATATGAAAACGTTTTTTGTCATTGCAATCTCCAATAGGTCGATTATGAATTCTGTTGGGACCTCTGCCGGTTGTGGTCTTGATGCCAGGGCTCTTCGCATCGTTGTTAGAGCTGGTCCTTGGGGAATGCTCGTGTACAATGAGACTATGTCCATTATGACAAGTAATTGTTTTTCTTTGTCAAAGGGTCTTTGGTCTATTAAATTAATCACCTGCATGGTATCTCTTAGATAGGTCGGTGTCATTTCTGCCAGCGGTTTAAAAAAAACAACCATATATTTACAAAGCGGTTCAAGGAGAGAACCGCAGCCCGATATAATCGGCCGTCCTGGTGGTTTTGTTGGGTTCTTATGGACCTTGGGTAGGACATATATGGTTGGACTACGCAGTTGGTTCACATTCCGATATAGACATTCTTTCTCTGTGAGGAAGCCAGCCCCCTTCCCTTTCTCCGTGATGGCGAGGATCTGGAGTCTAATCTCCCTTGTCGGATTGGTTGCTACCGGCCGGTAGCTAACCCCATCTCTCAATTGGGAGTATATCTCCTGCGTATAGTCATCAACATCCATAATGACTATTGCCCCTCCCTTGTCTGCTGGCTTAATAACCAACACCTTATTGTTCTTCAGTCTATCAAGGGCGAGGCTTTCGTTCGTTGTGATGTTATGTTTCACATAGGGTCTCTTTTCACAGATCTTGAGTACATCCCTTAATACTAGGCTCTCATAGGTCAGGATCCGATGGGAGATCGAAGCGGTGTGCAGCGTGAAGATAGATGGTGGGCGTAGACTTGTGAATGATCTGGTCATATTCGGTGCTTTGTGTAAGAACATTTTTTGAGTCTAATCTTGCGGAAGAATTTTGCCAATTCTGTTTTAATGTTGAACATATTTACGTGAGATGTTGGAACGAAGGACAAACCTTTACCTAGGACCCTCATTTCATCTTCTGATAATGTTTGTTTCGATAAGTTCATGATTGGACTACCTCTGTTCACCAGCGGTATGTTTTCCTCCTGGTGCTGATTTCCCCGTGGTTCTCGTGCTGGAATCTCACTTGTTTGCTGTTGTACCCTTGTTGCCCCCCGTCGTCATAATTCTGGGGGTTCTGTCCTCTGGTTGGGCATCTGTTCCATCCTACTCCCCTCCCCCGGGGGGGTCTCCACGTGTTGTCCTCTAAAAAAGGCTGATGTGGTCTGTTGGAATGGTCCTGTGGAGGTTGGTACCATTGGTCTGGATTCTGATAGGTTCCACTGGGTCTAGCTGTCTCGTTGTCACTACTCCCACTGTATGATGAATCCGAAAAGTTTGTGAATCTTCTACCACCGCAATATCCACCTCTGTAGCCTCCTCTCCCTCTATAGAAAAAACTGGTTGTCCTGTTTGAAATAGTCGTCAGCCAAATAGGGATAGGTTTTTTTCTTATTATAATATTGAATGTCTTTTGCCAGTTTTTCCAATTTTTTGTGTTGTGTCTCAACGTCAAAGTCCTTAAGAGTTTTATTCAAATGTTCAAGGGTTTCTTTAGCACTTGCAAAGGCTGAGTGACTGGCAATTTCTTGTTTTAAATCACTTATCTCCTTTGATAACTGTTCCACCTGTTCCCGTGCGGTCTCAACTCCAAGGACCATCCAATGGCGGGAACAGTTATTCGCTACAAAACTAAAGCCCTCCTTAAACTTTGGGTTATCCACGAATATTGCTGGCACGTTTCGGACCTGCAGGCCTGTAGGTATGACGTTAGCTTTCAGGTAACCAGTAATGGAGTCATCTACGCTATCTTCTGCCCATGTGGATTTATCTACATTGGACAAACTAAGCAAAAAATTAAGAACCGCATATTGCAACACTGCAGCAGGATTAGATGTCACACGGCAGGGGCACCTTTGGTAGACCATTTCCAAGCCAACACCCACACACCTGAGTCTATGAAGTGGGTAGTCATTGAGAAAATTACTCTGGGACCACGGGGGGGGGAGATATGAATTCCATCATGAATACAAGGGAATGCAAGTGGATGCAGTCCTTTGATTCGGTCCAAAATGGACTTAATGAATTGGACGCGACATTTGCCCAGATGGCTTTGATTGGCCCTGAATAAAATACAGCCCGAATGACACAGGGTTGGCCTCTATACCAGATACTACAAGTTTAGCGGAATACATATTGAAATGCGTCCCCCGCTTTAGTGCAAACCTATTTACGTGTACGCAACATAGAGACAACTTATGTTAAGCAGTTGGGAGCCCCGCCTTCATTAACACATAATGAATATTTGAATGTGTGTAAAATGTCATCTGATTAATATGCTTTTAATGCTAATGCTTTCTAATGCTTTTCTAATGCTAGTGCCGAGAAGTAATGTATGTTTCACAGTTTAATCAGGGAATGTGTGTACATATATAGGATCAGTATGTACTTAAAACGTGTGTGACATGCTGGAATACTCGACTGTGATTTCACATGGGGTTTCCCCATAAACACTGAGCACAACATTACATTTATCGTGCATTACATTACAAGTCATCAACTGAAGCAGGGTCTCGACACTGCAGAGAGAACGAGACTATTATTGCTTGTGGATCTGCAGCATTGACCCAGGCAATGAGTACAGTAACTTTCACCACAGTCCCTTAGACCGGACCGGGAGCTGACTCCCGATTGGTTGAGCGGTGACGAGCCCCCGGACAGTATCTAGCGGCTGCACCTCGAGGCGGCTCACCTACTGACTCTGAGCCGATCTGATGACATGTCTTCAAATGCAGCTTGGTGTTGAATAGGTTAGGAGACATTTCTGACCCTCTTAACCCACTAGAAGCCTACAGCGGCCCTATTTATCCCCGTAGCTCTGTCTTTGATGCGATGGCAATATTGCTTATGCCATTCACGAGGGTGACCCGCGTGGAGCCTTTTTGATTGACTTCGAGTCTAGTACATGTGTTTCCTGGGCCTAACAGTGCCTATATTTTCCTGCTGAGTCCCTTAATGTGATTAACAATACGGTAGATAGTACCACATGCATCTAACTGGACCATGGGGTGAATTTAATAATCCCATATCGTTGTAAGATTTATGATTTGGCTCAAATGGGATATATTTCCCTCCTGGACATAGCGACAGATATGGTCCTTATTTAATTCCAACCTATTTTCCTGCTGAGGCCCTTAATGTGATTAACAATACAGTAGATAGTACCACATGCATCTAACTGGACCATGGGGTGAATTTAATAATCCCATATCGTTGTAAGATTTATGATTTGGCTCAGATGGGATATATTTCCCTCCTGGACATAGCGACAGATATGGTCCTTATTTAATTCCAACCTCGATCCTTACATTTCTTAATGCAATTATCTATCCCCCATTGTTCTAGAACCACCGGGGCATTGAGAATGAGATCATCTGCATACCCCTATAGCTGTGTCTATACATTTGGAAAGGAATCAGAAACAACTACAAATCTCGACTGGATGATTGCCATATCCCAGTAAGTGTCCCCCGCACTAACTCTTATCAACCGAATATTAGACAGGGGATCCCTCCCCGGGTACCCTTCTGTAACAAAAGTTCTTCTAATTAATTGTAGGTCATACCCTTCACAATAGGAACCCATGATGGTCCTACTTCAATGGTCACTGGACGGCCAAATGTAAAGTATGTATTCAATTTTTGTCCAGTCCTTGTGTATTGTAGACCTTTTATAGTGGACCGATACATTCATTCTAATTATATTATTTTTAGGCGCTCCTGTCTTATCTATGTCCTGATGAAGACCCCAGAATGAGGTTTCTACTAACCCTTACATCATGCGGGGTCGAAACGTAGAAGAGACTACACTATTCCTCTAAACATAGGAGAAAATAAATGGAATAAAACACATCCTATGTAAAAGAGACATATGGAACTACTGATCTAAATTCGACTGTAAAGGTTGTACTGAATCTCACTGTGATTGTGTTATGGTCACAACACCTTTACCCAGTCCCCACACTTATCCCATCACACCTATCCCACCTAACTACCTCCTTTTCTTTATCACTGAGAGCGCGTTGATATATAACTATGTAAATACTATGTCATAATTCTGATGGACACAAGTTATATATATGATTCGTTTCCAAGAAAATGTTGTTATGTTTTTCGTCACAAGTTTTTCTGAATTAATAATCTCCGGAATTTATTGATTGATGCTAAGTTTCCGCTCACCTATGTGCTAAAATAAAATATGCATTGAATCATTGGACTGGTTATAATTTGAGATACGCAATGTGTATATTTGACATTTGATGCTTTAAAAAGAAATATACTCTGACCCCTTCGTATGTACATGTGTAAAGTGTAAACAGCGATTTCAGAACCCTAACCCTAACCCTAACCCTAACTCTAACCCTAGGCCCTGACCCCCCTTTTTCACCATGGTTTTGGTCCAAACCACTTGCGCCCGATATTAGACCTTCCCAGCAATGCCCCAAGAGCTGCCAACCCACCCGCAAAAAAGCAGAACCCCTCAAACAGGCAAAAAGCAAAAATGCAAAATCTCATACTTAGCAAAATTTAGGCCTAGTTACCAAATCACTCCATGCGCGCTCTGCAGCTAGGCCCTAACTTCGCTTTCCAACCAAAGATTTTCTTCAAACCACTTGCAACCAAAATTAGGCATGCCCAGCATTGCTCAAAGACGCCCAACTCACACCAAACACCAGGAACCCCCCCAAACAGCCCCCCGAAAACAGGCAAGTGAGCAAAAATGGAAAAACTTTTTCACCATGGATTTTGTCCAAACCACTTGATTCCGATATTAGACCTTCCCAGCAATGCCCCAAGAGCCGCCAACCCACCTGTAAAAAAGTAGAAGACCCCCAAACAGGCAAAAAGCAAAAATGCAAAATCTCACACTTAAAACATTTTCGGCCTACCTTCAATTCTGTCCAAACGCGCTCTGCAGCTAGGCCATAACTCCCCTTTTCCACGATGGATTTCCTTAAAAACAAATGCAATCAAATTAGACTGTGCCAGCAGTGCTCTCAGACCCCAAAACCCACCCCAAAAACCTAGAACCCCCCAAAACAGACCCCCAAAAAAGGGCAAGTGAGCAAAAGCTGAAAACGTTTTCAACATGGATTTTGCCCAAACCACTTGATTCCAATATTAGACCTTCCCATCAATGCCCCAAGAGCCGCCAACCCACCCACAAAAAAGTAGAAGACCCCCAAACAGGCAAAAAGCAAAAATGCAAAATCTCATACTTAGCAAAATGTAGGCCTAGTTCCCAAATCACTCCTTGCGGGCTCTGCATCTAGGCCCTAACTCCCCTTTCCAAACATGGATTTTCTTCAAACCACTTGCAACCAAAATTAGGCATGCCCAGCATTGCTCAAAGACCCCCCAACCCCCCAAAACACCAGGAACCCCCCAAACAGCCCCCCGAAAACAGGCAAGTGAGCAAAAACGGAAAAACTTTTTCACCATGGATTTTGTCCAAACCACTTGATTCCGATATTAGACCTTCCCAGCAATGCCCCAAGAGCCGCCAACCCACCCGCAAAAAAGTAGAAGACCCCCAAACAGGTAAAAAGCAAAAATGCAAAATCTCATACTTAGCTAAATTTAGGCCTAGTTCCCAAATCATTCCATGCGTGCTCTGCAGCCTGGCCCTAACTCCCCTTTCCAACCATGGATTTTCTTCAAACCACTTGCAACCAAAATTAGACATGCCCAGCATTGCTCCAAGACCCCCCGACCCAGCACCGCAAATCTACAACACCCCCAAAGAAACCCCCAAAAACCTGCAATACTGGTATATTCAAAACATGGCAAATTGCGCTGTTCACAAAAAACACAAAAAACAAACAGCAATTGATTTCAACAGAGACAGACAGCCATTGCTGTCCACTGCATGTCATCTTCTCATTATTCATTGCCTGTTCTACTTTTTGTCCGCATCTTCTTCAGAAAGTGAGGGCCCACAGGGCAGCCTCTCCTGTCAATTTCAGAAGTAAGTCTGTCAACAATCAGCAAGCATGTAGTCAGTCAGTAATTTCAGGCCCACTTGAGGGGACTAGTCTACGAAGACAAAGTTTCTTTATTCTCCATAATCCATCCATCTGCCTTGAGGGAAATGGATAGGGGGAGTCTGGAGGAGGAGGATAGAGGAGTATGATTGAGTTGTGAACTTGTGAACCTCAGGAATGCAGACTGCGGCACCTTCAAATCAATAAGGAAAATAAGATGAAGACAGTGCTGATGATGGACTTGTTGTGATTAGGTGATTAGAGTTTTGTTGTGGTCAAAGTTGAAAAACAAAGAAAGACACACAGGAATAAAAGTGAATAAGGACAAAAAAAAAGGAAGTAATTTTCAGGCCTCGGTGTCAGGGAAGTAGAGCTTGTCCTCAAAGTCTATGAATTGAGACGGGAGTAGGTCAGGTGACAGAAAAGAACTTCAGTCGGCGTCACCTAAGTCGGTGTCCTCTTCTTCCTGCGTGCATTCACGTATTTTGTAATCGGGTGGCATGAAGTGCTGATTCATCTTGATTATTGTTAATCTCTCCACATTTTTGGGCGAGAGGCGGGTCCTTTTTGAAGTTACAATGGCACCAGCAGCACTGAAAACATGTTCAGAAGACACACTTGCGAGTGAGCAAGACAAGTAATTTAGAGCCAGGTTGGTGATCAGTCGCCATACAGGCCATTTTCTATACCAATACAGCAATGGGTTCTCATTAAGAACGACCTCTGTTGGGTCATCCAGATAGGCCTGCACCATCGACTCAAGGTTCTCCAGGGTTGGTCCACTTGCGTACCATCTGTGGCCTTTGCAGCAGTGAACCGAGCAAACCCTTGCTAAGTTAGCCAATCCGCTTCCGACAATATTTTTTTGGGGTCTGGTGCAGGTGAGGATGATGACACGGTTGCTGGTGTCGTTAACGGCTGTGAGGGAAAGTGACTCCCTTCGGCCAAGGATTCAGAAGTGGAACTTGACGCCGGAAGGCCTGCTGATTTAGTTGTACTTGTGCTGCCTCCTTGAAATTTCTGCCGCTCTTTTTCGAACCGAGTGGCTGACACAGCGAGCCAATGTTTGTGCTTTGAAACATCTGATTCATCAAAAGGAATTAATGCTTTGCTGGCCCTGCCTTTTTGTACCGTGGATCCGGAATAGTGGCACAAATGTAATGTTGTTCTGTATGTATGTTTTTAAGCATTTCATTGTGAAGTAGGCGCCTTAATAACTTCTCCGCCAAATCATATGCTTCTCGCTTTTCAGCATCATCTCTGAACGTTAAAGACACGTACTTCAGTTGGTGCTCTAGCATGACCAACAATGGGATAGCTGTGCCCAAAGAACAGTCCTCCCTGCTGACTTCACGCATGAAGATCTCAAAAGGACGAAGCATGTCTGTCAGGCTTGCAATTAGCTTCCATTCCTCCGACTCTAGCCTCATGTCTCTCTGAGTAGAACCCAGTTTATAGACATACTCATTTATTAACCACCACTGCTCAGACAGATGCTCAAGCATGTAAAAGGTTGAGTTCCAACGTGTTGCCACCTCCTGGAATAGTCCTTTGACTGGCAGTTTACGTTCATGTTGAATGCTCCTCAGCTGCTTCCGGGCCTTAAAAGAATGGCTGAAAAGTGTGCAGATTCTTCGGCAGATGACTGTGTCTTCTTTTTTCAAGAATTCTTGCACCACGATGTTAATACTGTGCGCCAAACACGGCACTCTGAAATATTCACCATCAGGCATGGCCCTAACTATATTACTGCCATTATCCGTGGAAACATAACCAACTATGCGATTTCTTGAATGCAGCCATTCATTGACCTTCCTGTTAAACTCCTCCAAAAGGTTAGCTGCAGTGTGAGATTTCTCCATGGCAAACATGTCTACTGTTGCATGTTTGCGAGTAGCTTGAAAAACTGTGTCCGTGTCAACACCTGCTTGTTTTAACTGTTGTTTGACCCCTGCAAAAGAGACCCAGTGTGCAGTGATGCACATGTAATCAAGGGCTTGGCAACTGGTCCACATGTCTGTTGTCATGTGGATAGTGTGAACAGCACTCTTCAGAATAGCTGCACCAATCACCTCCAGCACATCTTGATGTAGTGCTGGAACAGCAACCCTGGCAAAATAGGACCGGCTAGGAACCTTCCATTTAGGGCAGACTGTTGCCACAAATTCAAGAAAACCCACCCCTTCCGCGAAAGAGAAAGGGAGAAGGTCCAGCGCTAGCATTTTAGCCACCTTTGCGTTATACAGACGTACCATTGGGTGGTTGCGTTCAAATGGCGCATCCGACCAAAACATGCTGCTAATGGTGGGCTGGACCGTTTTACGTGATGATGATGATGATGCAGACTTCACACCAGTTAGGCTCATTGATTTAGTTTTTTGCATTGGTGTCTGTCCCAGACTCTTAGTGTGCCTCATACATGTTGCAGGGGTAGAGGGTGTGGGTGCTACCACTGCAGTGCTGCTGCCAGGGGTACTGGGTGTACCAGAAAAAATGTCGGTCGGTTCTTGACTTCCCCCTGCACAATCAGCCCCTCGTCAGCATCAGATGCAATGTGAATGAATACATTTGGATCAGTTCTACTTTTGGCTTCCCGGATCTTACTTAGGTGTGCATACCACTGAATAGGGTGGTGTTTTTTTAAATGACCTCTCTGGCCTCCAGTACCATAGTTGGTACCAAGCTTACCCCGACTAACTGATACTTTACAAATCGAACAAACGACCATGTTTTCTGCCTTTTGGCTAACAGTAAAGAAGTCCCAAACTGGGGACTGAAGATGTCTGCTGGTGGTGGAGGCGCTACTTTGACTTGCAATGCCAGATGAAGTGGAGGATGGCCGTGGCTGAATTCATTTCTGTTGTTCACTTACAGCACCACTACTTGAGGTAATCGAGGTCGAGCTGGATGGAGGTCCCTGCCGACCCTTCTGACTAAAAAAGATGGAAGCTCTAGGTCATGTTGGTGTTGTAGTTAACTGTGTTGGTGGTGGTACCAGTGCCACGCCGCCCACATCCCGCTCAGCAGCCATTCGGGATAGGGTGAAAATGTCAGTCTGCTGCATGCCCGCTGGGGCTGGAGTGACGTCTGTGATGACTGAGTCGTCGTCAGACTGTTCATCAGCAGCAGAAGACACCACTTCTTGTTGGTCGTCATCACCCATAAGTCGAAGCCTTGCGGGAACCTTCCTTTTAGGCTTAGCTACCTTTGTCGGCTCATGGCGTGCCTCACTGTCAGACTGCATTGCTGGGTTCCAATCAAGATCAAGGTCATCAGAATGAAGGGGGCTTGAAGAAGAACTTGTAGTAGTAGTAGTAGTAGCAGCCCTCCTTGACCTTTTTCTTGCTGGGGATCTGGAAGACAATGGATCATCCTCAGGAGGAGTGGCTTCCTCGGATGATACCTCCACTTGAATATCAATTTCCTGATGTGCCCCTACTTCTGGAGGAACAAGCGTTGTAGGCAGTTGTGCCGCTCCATGAACCTCTCCTTGCGCCTCTCCTTGGGCCTCTCCTGGCGCCTCTCCTTGCCCATGTACTTGCGCTTGTACTTGCGCTTGTACTAGTTGCACCTGTGGTTGTCGTTGCAGCTGTGGTTGTTGAACTCTCGTCAGCTGAGTTACACCCGGCGTTGATTGGATGGTACTTTCTTGTGATGAGGCAACATCACTGGTCGATGGTGATTGAGAAAGTAAAGTGGCTGCCTCAGCAGCACTCATGGTCTTAGACCTAACTTGGCGTGGTGGCACTGAGCCCAATAAAGTGGAGGTGCTGCTTCCAGCTTGGTCCCCGGTGGACACCGCTGCTGCTGCAGGCTTAGTTTTTTTCCCCAAAAAAGGTGTCGGTGGGCACACCAGTATCCTTGGTAGGTGGTGCCACTTGCTTCTTCTGCTCCTTCTTACTGGCAGTGGCACTGGCAACTTTTTTCGCTGAGGCGCTACGGCCACCTTTCTTTGGGCCCATCTTCTTCAGATGTCAGAACAGCAGGTCGCAGTTGCACGAGTTGCAGAGTTGTCTTGTCTGTGGCCACACGTGACGTCACATGACCTTGTGCTGCACACACAGCTGCAGGACTTCTTCCTGGCACTGGTGGTTCTCTTGTGCACCTAAAAGCAATGGAAGCCAGAGGAACATCGGTTAAACACCCCAAAAAGTAAAAAAACACACAAAAATCACCACAATCCAATGCCATCCATGCCCTCAATGATGTTTAAATTCAAGACACCCCACAGAAAGACTTGGTCCATGCACAACTGAGTACCCCTGGGCCTAATGGATGAAAGCAAGGCAAACTGGGTGCAGGCCTGAGCACACTGCCTGGGTTCAAAATGGCCCCTTGAGCATTGATCCCCACCACATGGCCAGGCCATGCCTGGACCAGGCCTCAAAATGGCCCCACCCACATGGCCAGGCCCCAATACCACCCCAAAAAGTCAAAAAACACACAAAAATCACCACAATCCAATGCCATCCATGCCCTCAATGATGTTTAAATTCAAGACACCCCATAAGAACACTTGGTCCATGCACAACTGAGTACCCCTGGGCCTAGTGGATGAACGCAAGGCAAACTGGGTGCAGGCCTGAGCACACTGCCTGGCTTCAAAATGGCCCCTTGAGCCTTGACCCCCCACCACATGGCCAGGCCCTGCCTGGACCAGGCCTCAAAATGGCCCCCACCCACATGTCCAGGCCCCAACACCATCCCAAAAAGTCGAAAAACACACAAAATCACCCCCAATCCAATGCCATCCATGCCCTCAATGATGTTTAAATTCAAGACACCCCACAGAAAGACTTGGTCCATGCACAACTGAGTACCCCTGGGCCTAATGGATGAGAGCAAGGAAAACTGGGTGCAGGCCTGAGCACACTGCCTGACTTCAAAATGGCCCCTTGACCCCCACCACATGGCCAGGGCCTGCTTGTACCAGGCCTCAAAATGGCCACCACCCACATGGCCAGGCCCTAACACCACCCCAAAAAGTCAAAAAACACACAAAAATAATCACAATCCAATGCCATCCATGCCCTCAATGATGTTTAAATTCAGACACCCCACAGAAAGACTTGGTCAATGCACCACTCACTACCTCTGGGCCTACTGGCTAGTGTGGCTTTACAGGCACCCCAAAATAGAAAATAAAAATCCACATATAGTGAGCTAAAATTTAATGACATAAATGAGATTTAAGTTCAACAAAACTCACAGAAACAGTTGTATCATGCACCCATGACTAACCCTGGGCCTACTGGATACTATGGCTACCCACAATATATATTTTTTAAAGTTGTGAAAAAGTTTTAAAATTGTAGTTGCAGCAATTGCAATGCCCCAAACAAACAACACCAACTTACTTGTAAAATCTAAAATCCAAAAGTGATCCAAAAACTCCAAAGTCCAAAAAGTCCTCAAATACAAATATCCAGCAGCAGCCACAAAACGTAATCCTTCCAGCTCCAGATCTAAATGAAAAGTGACCAGGAGATGGGCAAAGCACTGGAATGAGCCTGCTGGACAGGAACAGGAATTTGGAGACTCTGGGGCACTTCCTTCCTCCCCCCCCCCCCAAAAATGGACTCCTTCCACAAAAAAGTGCAGCCAAATCTCAATCTGAGGAATTATTCTTATCAAAATCATGATTTTCAGAAGGTTTATGCTGCCTGCGGTGGATTTCTTGTGCAGAATTGCAATTTTTGCAATTTCGGGAAACCGAGCTGTTCAAATCTCCCGCTGGAACTCAGCTACGCGCGGCATCTACGTGTTCGGCATTGTTTACTCCCGCAATGCGTGATCGCGGGCCCTTATGACGTACTCGCGTTGTCAAACTCCCGCATTGCAAGATGGCGGGCTGCGATGACGTAATCGCGGTCGAAAAACTCTCGCGAGATCACGCAGCAAGATCCAAAATGGCGCAGCACACGCAAACCGGGAGAAAAACAACTCGGCGGACTCAGAATCACGGTAAGTCAACGCAGCGCGCGTGATATTGTATTTTTCAAGCGCGACCAAGCAAAAAAATCTGCAGCTTGCGAATTCGCGGATTTTTTGACAAATTCGCGAAATTGTCAAATATCTGCAAATTCCGCGAACGAAACGGATTTTACGCCCACGCTTAATCCCAATGGCCGCCTGAGCTGATGGGGGGTCACCAGATCCTGGATATAGCCAGGGCCTAGTCTAGCCCTAGCTTTGAAAATAAAACATAGAGTTTTCAATTGAACTCTCTTTTTAGTTGGAAGTCAGTGCAATTCGGGAAGAGAGGCGGAGCCGAGATATCCTTCGAAAGCCGACATATGAGTCTCGCCAATGAATTCTACACAACCTGCAGATGACGGATAGAGGTCTTATTGATTCCCAAATAGAGACTGTTACCGTAGTCTACTCGTGAGGGTATCAATGCTTCATTCAGTGTTCTTTGTGCCCAGTGGGGAATGATTCAAATAATCTCCCTCACCCACTTCATCACGGTAAAACAGGTGGAGTCCACTTTGGCTTCTCGGGGTCTCATAGAAAGGCTTTCATCCAGCCAGAACCCTAAACTGTTTACTTTGGGAGATAGTGTTGGTAGAGCTTCTGGGACTCAGGCCAGTGTTGTGGACCCCAGAGATGTGGATTCCTACTGAACAACATAACCTCGGTCTTGTCGCCGATGAGTTTAATCAAGTTACTATCCATCCAGGAAGCAAGTTTTTGGACTTGGCGCTGCTGGCAGGTTCACCCCTAAACTTTTTGCTGTTATATGTGACTTGGTGTTAGTTGTTTTTGGCTTCTGCGCACTTTCACTGTGTCCCAGTGTAAAGTGCGTGTGCACTCTGAGTGCGTGTGGTGAGATTGGCCTGCCTCCCATAGGAATGCATGGGGAATGTGTATGACCAGGGTAGTTCCAGATGCGTGTGGAGTGCACGGTCGAGTTTGGTATGTGCGGACTCGTGTGATTAAATGCTGCGCGATGATGTGTGCGGATTTATTGTGTCTGGTGTGGAAGTGCCACTTCTCGAAGTTGGCATGTTTGTGTAGTAAAGGTGATTTGATTGTCTGGCTTGTGATTAGCTGGAGATGGCTGGTGTGCCTGGCTCCAGGAGTCAGGATGGGTCTGCCCTGGTGGTGAATGGGGAGATCTGCATGTTGATGACAGGGAGGAGCTGCACTCGGGACCTGAATAGGGCTGGGCTTTCCCTACACAATGCTGGCTCTGAGCCCCTGTGGTGCGCCTGATGTCCCTAGCCTGGCCAGTGAATGGGGAGAGGGGCTGAGCACAACAGAGTGGTCCAAAACCAGCTGGGTCTGGTTTTCCCCCACCCTGCACCCTCAGACAAAGGGAAAGGGTGTATAAAAGAGGGGCTGTGACCCCATGAAAATGTTCTTTTCCTGATCGTAACTTGGAGGGGGCCTGCTGCTGCTGGGCACCAGGGGACCACCACTGGGGACTGCCTCCCTGCCTGGAGAGCCCTGTGAGCTGGCCCCTGGGCCCAGTCTTTGCCCCCCCCACTTGCCTGCATTCCTGTTTAGACTCTGTCCCTGGACTTTTGGGACTTCTGGGTCCCGCCAGCGCCTGGGGAGTGCTGGCCTCCCCCTCGAAAAATAGCGCGTTGCGCCGCTAGTGCTGTGATCCCTATCTCAAGGGATTCTCCAGCGTGGGGAACCCCCTTTGCTTGTTTTTGAAGAAGGTGCCCACCCTGCATTTTGCCCCGCACCTTTGCCGATTTCAAAAGCTGCTGGCGGGTGCCCACCACGCCAGGAACTTGCGTGCCAAGTTTTGTTGCAGGCAGACGGGTGCCCACCCCGTCTTGCATCCTTAAGAGGGTGCATACCCTCGTTTGCCCGGAAAACTTCACCGCCGCCAGGGGATCCCAGGCGGAGTGCTGTGCCCGCCTCCCAACTGCGCTGGGATTGGTCCCCGGTGAAGGGGGAGCCCCGCAGCCCAAGAGTCATGGCAGCAATGTGCAGGAAGCCCTGGAGCCCAAGTCCTGTTGCAGCCACCTCCGGTGAGTGGGACCCTTTGTGTTCCTTTGGATAGAGGGGGGCGTCGGGGCACATTGCTGGTGCCCGCACCCCTCAGCAGTGCTATCTTCATTTTGGGGCCATTGTTCTCTGAGTCCCCCGAGCGGGACTCCAACGTGATTTGTGGTCATTTTTGGTGGTAGAGCGGCCCCGGCTGGCAGCAGGCCGCTCTCCCAGCAAGGCTACATTGTGCATCGAGCCCACGAGGCTCGTGAGGTTCCAGTTGTTTTATTCTTAGAGCCTGCAAGGCTCCCCTGGGATTTTGGAGCACGGTGGTTTCATTAAGCCCCAGAGGAGAGCCAGGAGGCATGCTGGTGCCAGGCTCAGTTCCCCAGCTGCCCAGCACTAAGTGGGCAGCTGCTCCGTTTAGGCCCTGAACCTTTGCGCAATCCTCTTTGGCTGCCTGCGCAGCCAGCCCAGACATTCTGGACATCAGGCGTGCAAGCCCCTGAGAGGCCAAGTTGGCCTGGGGTCAGTTCTGTGTGCTTTTTGGCGCAAATGTGATTACTTACCTAATGTGATTCATGCATAAGATCCAATGCTTTTTGCCTATACCTCTACATGCGTTTTCCTGCCTAGGGGGTTGTTTTTCCTAGTATAGTTATACTAGTGAGGTTCTGTCCCTGTGTGATATATGCCTAAGATGGTTAGGGTTGCGTAGTGTGTACCTACCTTTTACCAGCTGTTACTGGTTGTGTGCTACATTTGCTATTTGGTGCTACAATTATTCTATGTTCAAAGTGCTAGTTCTACCAAGTGCTTATTTCTGACGGTGGCCCATGTGGCCCTGTCCCATGTATATAATCCCCTGTAAATTCCGCCCGTGCCAGTGGCACAGTGTAAATTGTGTGTTTAATATGTAATGTGTTTGGTATAATACAAAGGCTATTTTTATATATAACCTTGTTTGGAGTTCCTTTTGTGGTGGGCCTTGGGTGTTGTTGCTGGGTGTGCGCGGAAACGCTTTACACCTTGCCTCCGGGATAAGCCTGACTGCTCGTGCCAAGCTACCAAGGGGGTGAGCAGGTGTTGTCTTGGCGGGTGACTTCCTTGCCTTGACTAGAGTGTGGTTTCTGCCTGGCTTTGGCGCAAGCCTTAGCCAACCGGAAATCCCATTTCTAACACAAGTCGCCTAAGACCAAGATTAAGGGCATCTGGGTTGCGCCTCTGTGTGGATGACAAAGAAAGAACATTTTTGTGTTGTCTGCATATGAAAAAAGTGTCAAGCCCCATTTGTCCACCACATTTGCTAATAGGTGAACATACAAGTTGAACAACACGGGGCTCAACGAGGGGCCCTGGAGTACTCCAGAGGTCAAGGCACAGATCCCTCACCTTGTCTCTGACAAAGAAACTTTAAATGACCTATCTTTCAGGAAGGAGGTTAGCCAAGCTGTACCATCAAGGCTCAGTGTCTTCAGTCTATCCACCAGGGTGGAGAGGTACACAGCATCGAAGTAGGCGCTGAGATCCAATAGGATCAGAGCTGCTATTCCTCCCTCATCCAGGAGCAGTAGCGGCCAGAGGTGGGAGTGCTGCTGGGTGCTGACGTGGTTTTACATAAAAAGGGTAAACCCGATGGTACTGGGACATGGATGAATAGTAGTACAATATATAGTGGTCCCAGTAATTTAAGACTAGCTGGATATTATATATAGAGTAGCATAAACATCCGAATAGCAATACTCTGCAAAACATTATTATGTAGCAAATGTTATTTAATCACACTGCCACATAGTGAAATACATACATATATGTCAAAATTCAAATCTCATATGTAGAAAGGTGCCCAGCAGGACGGGGAAAGAGAGAGGGGTAAGTGAATTTGGTGAAGATACGTGATTGTGAGGAAAGCATGGAAAACAGTGGAATCATATGCCAAATTTAGAACAAATCAGGTTTTCAGTATCAAGCCCAGGAGACATGAATTATCCATAAAATGTAAGTAGCTAGACCCCATTTATGAAACACAATTAATATAGTCTCTGTTGCTTCCAAGGGCTGGCGTAAAGAGGGAGGAGTGTCGACGTTTAGACCCCAAAGTTTTAACGTAGGCCGATTAACACCTTACACAGGGGTCTTCATCAGGACAGTGATGAAGGCAGGGCACCTAAAGTCAAAGTATAAAAAACAATTGGTACCGAGGAAATAATTGTAATAACTACTTATAAGCCACAAGGGTTCTGGCATAATTACCACTATATATTGTGCAACTATTCACCCACGTCCCAGTACCATTGGGTTTACCCTTTTTATGTATAACTGTCTGAGCAGGTGCACACCTGCGAGGTATCGTTCTTTGTGATTCATTACACATACAAAATGGTAGAGAGCGACACTTTATCATATACGGAGGATTACATTAATCGACTAATTCAGGATCAGTCACATCTATTTTTATTATCAACTGTCCCCACTATTGACTTTATGCTGAATGACAAGATTGCCAAACTAGAAAGTTTGGAGAAAAAATTGATCAGAACCCGTCTACATGGCCACTTACTAACAAAGTATCTCCAGGAAGGTGTAATCCCGGTGGGCTTACAAATCAGGATTGAACCTGCATTTGTGGAGATTCCCAAGTTTAAGTAAGGTTTTAGTTTCATTGCGAATAACTGCTCCCGGCACTGGGTGGTGCTGGGAGTAGAAACCGCAGCTGAACAAGACCAGGCACTCACCCGTGAGATCGCTGCTTTGAGATCGGAGATTGCAGGTGACTCCACACTTAAGAACACAAAGGAGTCATTGGAACAATTGGGCAAATCATTGAAGGATTTTGAACTGACAACGCAGAATAAGAAATTGGATAAATGATCTAAGGATATCCGTTTTTATGAAAAGAAGAATACGTATCCCTATCTTCAGGATGACTATTATAAGCAGGATATACAAGGCCGCTTTACAGGTCGTGGAAGGGGGACCTATCGGGACAAAGGAACTACACTACTTTCCCTGACTCCTCATACAGCACAGACGGCGAGAACGAACATACTGGTCCAAGTGCGGACTACACTTACCAGGAAAGCTGGCACCAACCACAGGGATCCCCGCCTTTTTTAGGCAAGGGCCATTGGAGACCTCCGAGGGGCCGTGGAGGCTATTGGCCCAGAGGCCCACCAAAAGGCACTACACAAACAGGTACCACTTGAGAAAGAGGCAGAGGCCGAGTACAGAAACAGGTATGATTTCCACCAGAGAGCCTCGGGGAGATTGCAATATGGCGGAAAGTTTACAGGTGGTGATCAACCAACCAACAGCAATTGTGAACATTTCATCATATGTTTTGAAGGATGAGGAAGAGAAGATCCTCAATAAGGGACTATCGTTTGTGCCTACAGCATACCCTAACTGCTTCACTCTGAAGACTGAGCTCCTTAGATTCTTCTGTAAGATATGCCTGCGATACTTCTTTAGACATCCGGAGGCTCCACTTAGAATATCACAAACTGGATTACGAGTGCCTTCTACTTTTGTACCATCATCTAACTCTATGACTCATCAAATCTTGGCATATGAGAACACTGTACTCAAAGAGGTTTCAAGGACGTTTGAGACACCTAAACATACTATTATCAATATTACCAAGATGGAAAAAGAAGCTCTCATGTCACTTACAAACAGCAAAGACATTGTTATCAAGCCTGCTGACAAGGACGGTGCCATTGTTGTGCAGGATTTGAATCAATACAAGCTTGAAAGTATGAATCAACTATAGGACGGTGTCAGCTACTGCAAGTTACGTTCTGACCCATCTAAGGATCTGGCCCGAGAAATTTTGTCCATCACAGAGGTGGGTTTTGAACAAGGCTTTCTAGCAGAGCATGAATTTCACTACCTTAACCAGAAGGATTCACGGTTACCCACAATATACACGTTGCCCAAAATCCATAAAACATGTCTAACCCTCCAGGAAGACCCATTGTGTCTGGACTCGGATCTATTTTGGAGCCTTTGTGTAAATACATAGACCATTTTCTTAAGCCCATCGCAGAAGGAACTAAGATATACCTACGGGATACCCTACAAACTATTGGGTTTATAGATGAAGCCTCCTTTGACCCTAAAGAACATCTATTGGTGACGTGTGACATAGTCTCTCTGTACACGAGCATCCCCCAGTGCCTGGCACTTGAAGTCATCTGCAGGGCACTAGACAGAAGACCAGCACCTATGGCGGTGCCACCTGACTTCATTGTGGCACTCCTATCCATACCTATGGTGAAGAACTTCTTTCTCTTTCAAGGAAATTTTTATCTCCAAACCAAGGGAGTGGCCATGGGGGCGGCCTTCGCACCAGACCTGGCCATTATCTTAATGGATGATTTTGAATGTTCCTTCATTTACAATCCGAACAACCAATACTGTGACAAAGTGACTGAATGGAGAAGGTACATCGACGATGTCCTTATGATATGGACTGGGTCTGCTGAGGAACTACAATCATTCCATGAGTGGCTCAATAAACAGAGTAAAGACATCCAGTTTACAATGCAGTCTGATAGACATCAAGTTGACTTCCTAGATATTACGATCTTTCACGAGGATGGCAAACTACATACCACCTTATACCGCAAACCAGCGGAGCGTAATTCACTCTTGCGCTACAGCAGCCACCACCCCCGGAGTCTAAGGGATAATCTACCGGTTGGTCAGTTCTTCCGGATCCACCGGAACTGCTCTAAGAAAAGTGACCACATGATGGAAGAGGATGTCTTGAGTCAACGATTACATGGAGCGAGGTTACCCACGACGCCTCGTCAAGAAAGCCTCCAAGAAAGCTTGGTACAGCCTCGCAAATCCTTACTGATGGTAAAGGGCAAAAGCGATCGAACTTTGGAAAGAATGATCTGAGTGACCACGTTTAACACTCAAAGCCATGCTATCAAAAAAATCATCAACAAAAACTGGTCATTCAATTCGGATGATATTGCCCAACCTAACCCACCAATGCACGCCTTTAAGAGAGCAAAAAGTGTTAAAGACCATGTAGTCCGCTCTTACCTGGACAATCCAGCTACACTGTCCCTATAAACATTCTGGAACCTTCCCAAACAGATGGGGCACTACAGCTGTGGGAACTGTAAGGCATGTAATCTGACTATCCAAACTAAACAATTCACTTTCAAACACCACCAGATTGATTACAGGCCTTTACTAATTGCAATACTAATAATGTAATTTATGGGATCATTTGCCCATGTGGATCCATCTATGTGGGCCAGACACAACAAAAAATCAAAGCACGGATACTACAGCATTGTAGTAGAATAGGATGTGACTTACAAGGAGCGCCATTGGTGGAGCACTTCAAGAGTGCGGGACACACTGCCGAGGATTTCCAATGGATAGTCCTTGAAAAGGCCACCCTGAGGCCCCGGGGTGGTAACATTGTCTCAATCCTGAATATTAGGGAATCCAAATGGATGACCTGTTTTGACTCCATACAGAGTGGTCTAAATGAACTCGACTCAAGCCATGCGCAACTGGCTTGTCTAACATCAGAATGAAAGTGGGCCGTTGCAATGCTCTATTACAATGATGGACCAAGTATCTGGGACACTTTAACTGGTATGTGGTTCCAAGACACACTTGGTATTGTGCACTGTGTTTATATGAATTGCCATGTTACCTTCACGGGCCTTTCACTCAAACTTTCTGTATATGAATGGTCTCACACATGACCACTAAGGCATTGATGTTTTTTATTAACAACTAGCTTACCCGTCGCGCGTTGCTGCGATCTCAGAAGAAAGGAAATTCAAGTAAACTCATTATGATAACATTCAATTTACATTGTGTCATTTTTATTGAAACGTATTCATTTTAATATGGAAAACATTTCAAAGTGTCGTTTTAATTCTATTTATTTATTCGAGTGCTTGTGGATACACAATATTTTTTGTTTTTCCGTCTGGTGCATACACGAATAAATCAGAAGGTTTTGCGACGCGTGAGCTGGCCACATACAGTTGTCCATGTGAGAAGCACGGATTATCCAAATCTAGTCCACACACTTGCAGCGATTGTCCTTGTGCTTTGTTGATGGTCATTGCAAAAGGGTGTCGCACCGGAAACTGTAAACGTTTGAATTCAAATGGCATATCTGTTGGGATCATTGGAATCCGTGGCAACAGTACATCTTCCCCCTTGAATTTCCCATTCAAAATTGTAGCTTCGATGACATTGTTCATCATCTCTTTTACCGAAAGTCTTGTACCGTTGCAAAGTCGTGGTTGCAAATTCAGTATTTTAAAGATTATGAGGGCCCTGGGGGGCCGTTCTTTAAAAAATGTTTATGCCAGAAACCTTCGCGGGAGTGTACTCAACAACTTCCCAAAGTTTCATGGCGATTGGATGAATGGTGTAGTAATGCATAAAGGACAAACAGACAGACAGACATACATTTGTTTTTATATATATCGATTATCGTACTCTTATACATTGTCAATCTGCGATGGAATTGGGATTACTATGATATGTAAATGAATTTATTTGGAGGCGACCCTATATACATGTCCTAAAATCCTCTTTTATGTTCAACCCTTTTTTCACCGCTAATATGGCGAGTTAGTATTCACTTATGATTACTGTACATGTCCTTGTCATTTATTTTATACATGTATTTTATCAACACTAATACTATAATGAACATTGGGGCATAGCTGTTATTCTGCATAGTGACCCCATGTTTGTGTTTTCCTCCACAACCTGCCGTCTGTGGTTCATTCAAGGGTCCCATTACTCTAGGGAGCCAAACACTCAGAAATGCTCTGGGATGCTTCCTCCTAGCAGATGCCTTTTAGCTAACAAGCCGTGTTCATACGTTATAAGCACTACGAAGACTTTCCTTTTATCAAAGACTGCATGAGACTATTGTCACTGTCTATTGTTGAGTGATGTCGCGATGCAGTTAGCATCTAGCCTCTGTTACCGGCCATGTCACGGGATGATTCAGTATGTCGGGCGGCACTATTTAATGGCATCATTGTTGCCAGCTCGATTCCCTCGGTAATACATTGATGTTTGGAATCAGCGAGTAGCGGTAAGCTTTCTTCGGTTCTGGGTATGCTCAGACGTGAGTCCCAGGCTCTCCACACCACTGGAGTCAAGCTATCCTGGCTGAAGACGGCTGATAGCCAGAAACCGGTCCTAGGATGCTTGATTCCGGTCCAGGAAAGACATGGCTTGGCAGTTCGGGCTGGACTGTTCCCATGAGGCACAGGGTCAAGGCTGATTTGCATATGGCCATGTCTGAACTGGGGTGGTGTGGAGTGCAAAAAAACGTTGGATTTAGGCCCAGATCTCTGTACTGGGGTGAATGTATGACATTGTTCTGCATTCTGTCCATCAATTGTTGTTTTTGCAGCTTTCTTCTGTTCCCCTTTAGTGGTGAGATTAATCGCTGCAGTATGCTCCAGTTTTTATTAGAGTCTTACGTGGGATGGTGGGGGCTTTGTTTTTACTTTATTCAGATAGAGCACCGCTTGAGCATTAAGACGTTTTCTCCACCGAAGATCAGTGAGTCCGTTAACATTGGGCCTTTTTGACACAGTAATGCTCCCACAAACTCGGCATAAGACGTTGTCAATTGCATGATTTTTCTGTTTATTTTACAGATACGGTGCCTCTTTCACCATGCATTTCCGATACAGATCAGGTAATGAGATACCGGGGCGTATTCTCCTTTGGTTTCTTGACTGCCTTTTGAGGTACTGGGTTTTTCAGAACCGGTACCGAACCGGTAACCCAGCGGTGTCAGGGAACACACCCAAAGACCTCCAGTACTTTCCTGATTTAGACCACAGAAACTCAGAGTCTTCTAGGTGAAGTCAAGGATCGATTTTTATTGGCTGCAACCAAGTAACAGGTCCTAGAAGTACAACAACACGGGATGTATGTTCTCAGGAGACTGCTCGAATTTACAAAGTCAGGCTTCTCCTTTTATACGAAATATTGTGCTTTAGGCAAACATTCTTCGAATTTTTGTATACCATAGACATGTTCCTATTACAAAGAAAAAGCAGAGTCATGATAACAAGGCCATAGTTTAGTTTGTCCGGCCCACAATAAATTACCTGGCAAGGCCCAACATTCTCGTCAGATATCGGTGGACCCCCAATAAAACCGGGCACCTCCCCATCATAAAGCAAGTGAGAGCGAAAGGAGCAGAGACAGGTGTGAGCAAGATTCGGCAGGGTGTGTGTGCGATGAAAAGGGTTTATGGCCTGCCTCCTTGATGCTATCTCGTTCGGCCACTGGGAGAGGAACTGACCAAACAGGTTCGGCCTGGGGCAATGGTTCCAACTTGCCCAGGTCAGAGAAAAGTCAATTAAGGTGTACGTGTCCCTTGGGATCGAATTTAGCTGTATTATAAGCCTATGTAAAGGGCAACTCACAAAATGGCTGCCGTACACAAAATGGAAGCCAAGGGTTCAAGACGAAAATGACGATTTCGAGGTGAAAACGTCACTCGAATATGACGAAAATGCTTGTACATAGTGTACTAGCCATTCTCGGTCTTTTGATATAAAAATCGTCATGCTATGATGAAGTAAAATTCTGGAGTCCAGAATTTTCAGTACTACAAACCCTCCTTTTGCCCTTACATAGGCAAATTAACCTAATCTCATGCTAATCTGAGTCCAGGTCTATATTCCTAAAGTCATTGAGATGCTGCTGTAACATCATTCTATTACTTAGTTCGTCTCTTGATACAGGCTTCCTTACACATGATGTGGCACACAGGCCACATATTGCAGGAGCACACTGCACGCACAGACAGAACAGGAAAAGAATGGCTAAGACCATCCCAATGACCATCAGAATTTTCCATCCCCAGCCGGATATCAGTTCCCAGAACCACCCCATTAATGACCAATCTCCTTTATTCACATGAATAGATTCGGAAATCTTATGCAGTTTGGAGATGGCCTGGTACACTGTTGGAGCGTTATCTGGAATGAAAACACAGCAACTCGATTGGATCAATCTACATACCCCTCCTCGGTCTGCAAGTATGACATCTAAAGCGACCCTGTTCTGAAGGGTCATAAGACGATCCGACTGGAGCTCAGCAGTCAAGTTACTAAGGGCACCAGCAGTTTCAACTACGGTGGATTCAACTACCCTTGTCAATTGCCTTATGTTCCTGCTGTTAACCATGGGTCCCCAGAACGGCAGAAAACCCTTTACGAAGTCCCCAAATTCTTGACCTGCAGTGTCTTCTTTACTCAAGACACCTCTAACTATCCTTGTCTTGGGGTAATCTGCCGCTGCCGTGTAGGTGGGAGGCAACAGGAACGAAACATAACATGTGCCCGAGAAGTCAGGGGGCAACCATGTATAGGCTCTATCATGGCAGATGAAATAGGTACCCTTAGCTGCTAAAAACGCAGGGGAAGTCTGAGACCCGAAAACATACGTTTCAGTACAGACACTCTTCCCTAACTGAGCTCTGGGATTCTTGCCAGTACCTTGCAGACATAGATGACCCTGATGGGGTACAATCCAAATCGGGGACGATCTCTTTGCTTGCTGTTTCTCACTCAGAGTAGCTCCATATCCGGTCACGTTCCATCCTATATATGCAAGTGTCTCATCTTCGGGGGTAGTTCCATAAGAAATCTCTTCCTTAATCATGTCGACTATACCCTTAACCAGAGCACTATTTTTAGGATTGTCTTTTACAGAACGTAGGGGGTAGACTTCACGAGCATATATGAACATTGTTCTGTATGCCCACACAGAACCATTGTGGCTGAATGGCAGGACCAGATAAGGGATACCGCTATCCGTTGTGTGAGGCATAAGACCACACACCCAACAGTTAGTCGTGTTCATTACAAGTTGGTGTTGGTGTAAGAGCTGAACAAAGGAGTTATTAATGAACTGTAATCTCCTAGCGGATTCATGTTCAGGGAGGAGTTGAAAAGAGTGTGGGGAAACAGTAGAAGGAGGAGGTATGGGCGATGCAGTGGGTGCAAATGTTACTCGAAAAGAGAATAAAATATATCCTATTAAAAATATCATCACACTGAATAACATAAAAATGCACAATATCAAAAAGCTTTTCTTTGTCATAATTTTACATAATTTGTGTTTAAAGTTCATTTCCTTGGCAGGTCTCTCCATCCCGAAAAACTCCATCCTCTCTAAGGTGCTGCCCGCGATGAGAGGTTGATCTGCTAAGGAATGCTTCTGTCAGTCCAGGGCAACTCCCTTGGACCAACCAGAACTGCCGACCTAACGTCGTCAGCTGCACCCCAAAGACTTTGGGCAATCGCGGCCCTAGCAGCGGAACCCGGATAGCGGTTCGAAAAACAAAAATAAGCACGTTTCTCAGATGGGAGAGCTGCACTTTCAAAAATAGTACTTGGAGGGAAAAAAATAGGTTTTATTTGTCCATAGGTCTCGGCCTCAAATTATAGCGCTTCTTTCCAGGTACTGTCTGATCCTGAAACAGGAGTTCAGGCTCCAAAGTGTTCAATCGCTTTGATGGTGGCACAGCTTCTTGCAAAATGTTCTCACTTTCACGTTCAGAGTCAGTTCCTTTTACACGTGCATCACTGAAAGGCAGAAAACGTGGCACGGTGTCAGTCTCTGAGTCAGCGACACCCTTCTGGACCCACTGGTCATATGGCAGGGGTAAAGAGATCCGTTTGCAGTGGATCCCATGGATCCAGTTCTTCTTCCCTTCCACTCGAACGGCTGATCTTGTAGAAAGAAGGACGAGGTGCGGTCCGGTCCACCTGGGCTGGTCGTTCTTGGTTCGCTGGAAGTTCTTGACCAGTACCCAGGATCCATGGTCGATGGGGTGTCCTGGAGTTTCGGAGACCGGAGGCAGGGTGTCATGGACCTGTTGATTTAAAACACGCAATTTATCCGTCAATTCATACAGATAATCAAGCAAAACAGGGTGTTCTAATTCACTGAACTTTGTGGGCCTTGGCACTCGCCATATGTTGGCCGGGCGGCCAAAGACTATTTCATAGGGACTAAGTTTCACTCGCGAATGCACAGTCATTCTGGTGGATAGGAGTGCTAAGGGTAGAGCATCAGGCCATTTAAGACCTGTGCTCGCTTGAATTTTGGCCAATTTTAACTTAAGCGTGCCATTGTAACATTCTACTAGTCCAGCTGATTGGGGGTGATTTGCAGCGTGGAACTTCTGTTGGATGCCTAGCCCTTCACATACATTCTTCATCACACGACCCACAAATTCACTTCCATTATCAGTCCAGACCATTCTAGGCATTCCAAATCTGGGGAAGAATTCTTTCACAAGGGCTTTCGCTGTGGACAAGGCAGTATTGTCCTTTAGGGGATATGCTTCTACCCATCTTGAGAAGGCACACACAACAACGAGTACGTATTTTAAATTGTTGCACCTCTCCATGTGAATGAAATCTAGCTGCAAAACCTCAAACGGATACGTAGGAGGTGCAAAATGACCAGCTGGAGTTGGGGTTCCCCTACCAGGATTGTGTTTCAGACACACCATGCAATTCTTGACCACATTCTCTGCACACTTAGGAATTCCTGCATTTTGCCATACTGGAGCCAACAACTTGCAAATCCCTTTCACGCTGATGTGAGCCATTCCATGAGCCATTGTAACCACTGCAAGCACATACGCATCGGGTAACAACCATCTCTGATGCTCTGACAATTCAATCCAACAGCCATTCGCATCCATTTTACCCGTACTTTCTCTCCACATGTTCAACTCTTTCTCTGTAGCCTCAGCTTGAATAGACTTCACACTCTCTATCGTGTCTTCACACATACCAACATCACCAACCCATCTTGCAGGGCCTGCAACACACATTCGGCTCATCACATTCCGTGCAGTTTCTTTCTCGATTTCGTCAGCAAATGCATTTCCACGACCAACATCATCAGTCACCTTCTTGTGAGCACTACATTTCACAATCGCCACTTGCAGAGGCAAGGTCAGTGATTCAAGAAGCTCATTCACCAACTGACCATGCTGAATCTTAGCTCCATGCGAAGTCAGGAACCCACGCTCTTTCCACAATCGTCCAAAACTGTGAGCCACTCCAAATGCATACTGGCTGTCGGTATAGACAGTCACTTTCATTCCTTTTGACAACACACATGCTCTTGTAAGTGCAATTAATTCTGCTGCTTGAGCTGAATTATGTGGAATACGTGCAGCTTCAACAATTGTATGCAAAGTCGTGACAGCATATGCTGCAGTCGTAACACCATTCGGGAGCTTGAAACATGAACGATCCACCCACAATGTACCATCACATTCAGCAAGAGGAGTGTCCTGGAGGTCTATTCTCCCTTTCATTTCTTCTTCTGTTCTAAGAAAACAGTCATGCTGTTCTGAAGCATCTAATTCCTCTACAACTGGCAACAACGTAGCTGGGTTTAGGGTGTTGCATCTTTTTATATGCACATGACTCGCTAACAATGTTAATTCGTAACCTGACAATCGAGCACTAGTTAAGTGCTGTGTCTTGGTTCTGTTTAACAACGTGTCTACTGCATGTGGGACCATCACGATTAGTGTATTATTCATTACTAGACCAGCAGACTGTCGAATAGAAACAGCTGCTGCCGCTGTGGCTCTTAAACAACTGGGCAATGCTTTAGCTACCGGATCCAAAGTCGATGAAAAATATGCACATGGACGCTGCTTGTCTCCAAATAACTGTGTCAATACGGACAATGCACAGCCCTCTTTCTCGTGGACATACAATGTAAAGGGCTTACTGTAGTTGGGGGTACCCAACACAGGAGCCCAACATAATGCTGTGCGTAATTCAGAAAAACTTTTCTGACACTCTTCAGACCAAGGAACGGGATTGGGTGTATCTTTACACGTTAATGCCACCAAAGGTTTGGCTAATAACGAAAAATTTGGAATCCACTGTCTACAGTACGATTTAATGCCCAAGAAAGCACGCACTTCTCTCTGTGTTCTTGGCACACTCAATTTCACTATTACCTGAATTCTTTCTGGGGTCAGTTTCCTTCCCTCCTTCAATAAGAGATGACCTAAGTAGGTCACTTCTTGTCGACAATATTGCAGTTTGGAAAGTGACACCTTGTGATGCAAATCACACAGATGACGCAACAATGACAACGTGGCTCTCTTACAGATTTCCTCAGTATCTGCAGCAACAAGCAAATCATCAACGTACTGTACAATGGTAGCACCATCAGGTAAAACAATCGTATCAAGCTGTGTTTTTAAAGCTTGACTATATATTGATGGACTTTCACAGTAGCCCTGTGGAGCTCGTTTATAGCGGAAGCTTCGTCCTCCTAAACTGAAGCCAAAAATATCCCTTCTCTCCTCAGCAATTGGGATGCTGAAGAAAGCATTCTTCAAGTCAATCACCGAAAACCAGGTTGCAGAAGCTGGAATCATAGTCAATAGGGCAGTAATGTCAGGGACAACTGGAAATTGTGGCACAACTATTTTATTGACCTCTCTAAGATCAATCACAAATCTGTACACAGGTGGCTGAGAGGGATCAGTTCATTTCAAAACAGGCAGAACAGGACTATTGCAAACGTTGCCTCTTGTCTCTTCAATGACATCTTTTTCAATCAGATCGTAAACGATCGCTAACAACGCTTTTTCACCTTTACTAGAGATTTTATATTGGGGAATGCGTGGCATTTTAACATTGGCTTTCAATGTTACAACATATGGTGGTATGTCCAAGAGACCCACATCATTAGGGCCAGTAGCCCAAAGAATATCCGGAAGAAACGACAATTCTGTTGGAAGTTTATCCCTTGACAAATACATTGAGGAAACCACTTTCTTACCCAGTGTAACTTGTACTCCCGAAGGAGAACAGTACAAAGTCGCATACAATCTTTTTAACAGATCCAACCCCAACAAGTTTTCACCACAACCTGTTGTCAGAATAAGGGGTGCTTCTAATTCACAAGGACCAACAGAAAGGGACATAGGACTAGAAATCGGGTTCCTAACCGGGGCGCCAGAAAAACCTACAGAAATATTCATTTCGCCAGACAAAGGTGCGCCAGGGAGTTTGGAGTGCATAATAGAACTCTTTGTAGCACCAGTATCCAACAGAAAAGGCTCTGACACACCTGATGTAATCACCTCAACGTATGGTCCACTCTGATCTACTGGAACTGAAACAACTCCCTCTCTTTGTCTATGGCTGTCCTAGCAATCATTACCTCCCCAATGCTCATCTTCTGCAAAGTAATCATCAGCATAGTACTGAGCTGTCCTACCAGATGCGTTATTCTGTTGATCGAACCTATTCATAGAATTTTGAGGTGGAAGAGACTGTGTGTTCTGGGGGAGGTTTCCACGTCCTCTACCCCTAGATGCTTGCTGAACACCTCTACCTCTTGTGTTTGAAACGCCATTCGCACGCTGTAACAAAATAGGACAACTATACTTAAAATGACCCTCTTCCTTGCAATATGAACACTGATTGGGGCCTATAGAGACACGTGGTTGAGTATACTCGACTCTTTGCGAGTTCCTTTGATACTGTTGAGGCTGCTGATAATTATTCTGATAGTTACTCTGACCACCACTATTCTGGCCACCACCACCACGTGGCGGATATGCTTGCTGTAACAAAACCTTCGTTTTCAACTCTTTAGTTTTCTTTTCTGCTCTATCTTTCTTGTCTTTGTCTCGATTTTCGTAATATTGTGCAGTAGCCAATATCTGTGCTGAAGAGGAAACTGCCCAAGAACTCTCTGAATCCTTCAATTTTTTACACAACTCTGGAAGCAGATTGTGCACGAATTTATCGACGAACAAACGCTGACCACCCTCTGTGCTCATATCTTGACCACTGTGGTCGACAAACGTTTCTTCAAACCTGGTGAAGAAATCAGACACCGTTTCTTCTTTCTTCTGCTTACACGCAGACAACTTATCCCAATTTACACGCGTCGCAGGCATTATCGTTTTCATGTACTCAATTATCCTACCAGGGAGATCTGCTACTAAAGGCTCAGGTTTAGCACCACCAATTTGTAGGGCATCTGCAGCAGTAATATTAGCCCATGAGTCACCTAACTCCTGATCATGATCTGTATGACGAATCTTTCCCCATAAAGGCTGTGGAACAACATTCCCAAACAACATATCGATATCGGCTAAATTCATGATACATGAACCAGCAGTCTGTGACAACTCTTTGTAATACCCTGCAGGATTTTTACAGGGCTCAGGCAATGTCTGTTTAAGGGCCAAAACTTCAGCTCGCTTCCATGGGACATGTACCCACACACGCTGAAAATGAGGCTGAATAGGTGAGTTAGCTTGTAGGTCCCCTTCCCTCCACTGTGGGGGAACCTCTCTCATGGGGTACTGTCGCGCCTTTTTCCTACCGGATGCGCCATGCTCAAATAGTGATCGGGAAGTGCCCCCCTTACTCCGATACTACAACAAGGTCTCAACCGCTTTTTTGACATCGGGACCTACGATCATGCCCTCTGCGAAGTCAAACCGCGCACGACACAACTCGGGCGGGTTGCATTCCAGATCATTGTCTTCTAAATCTTCACAGAGAAAAACACACATTTGTTCAAAAACATATCTCTGCTTCGGTGCTTCCCATTGACGGAAGACTTCCATGACAGACTCTACATCATATCTTACAGCGTCCATAACCCATTTATGCGCTAAACGGTTCAGTAAATCTCTCTCTCGATAATCAGGCAGTTGACTCCGCAACTGTCTTCGTTCCGTGTTAGGGGTCGTATTAGGCGACCCAAGAAAAGGTGAGAGAAGATTAGTAACAGTGTTGGCCATTCTCTGTCGAACGGAAGGGGAAAGTGACGGAAGAACGGGCGGACAAACAGGGTGAGATAAGGCAGGAGCAGAGACAGTAGCAGGGGGAGCATTAGGAGAAATAGAAGGTGCACTAGGCAAAGTCGTAGAAAGCACAGGTGAAGCAGATGTGATCGGTGGGCCTTGAGGAGGCTGCACCAGAGGGGCAGGAGCCAGCTGAAGAGTAGCTGGTGGGTGCTGTGGAGGAGCAGAAGGCAATGCAATTATAGGTTGCGCAACTAAAGGCTGCGGAGGTGCCGTAGCGTTTTGCGCATGGGGGGTGGTGAACTTAACAAATGCGCCATTAACGGATCTTTTTCAAGCTCTTTTGCTGCATCTTGCTTAAGAGGCGGCAAAACTGGATAACATTTATCTATTACCATTTTACGTTGCCTGTGCAATTGCTCACTCATCTGTTCTTCTTCATTGTCTTTAAACTGCATAGCAGCTCGCATTATCGAAATACCCCTTTCTCTCTTATTTTTCTTCGCTAATTTAATTTCCTTCTGTTTGGCCTCCTTACGCCATAGGCGGAAAGAGTCAAACATTGCCGGCCGGGCTTTCTTCTTAAAAAGTTTAACTTCAACATTATCTAGGATTTCCGTATCAAAGCTACCATGTTGGGGCCATTTTAAAACACCATCTTTTCTGGTGTATTTGATCCACACTTCATTATATGTGATGGTCCTACTCCATGTTTCACATATAGTTCATAAGTTGGAGTTCCAATCGTAGGAACCGGACACGAGTCCTCCAATCGGGAATCCCTTTTACTACAACCAAGACAAAACAAATTTCCAAGTCTGCAAAGACCAGGCATCTTCGCTCTCTAGTCTAGCTTCAAACTTCAAAGGATTATCGATTACGATATTTCTCGTGCATACACGAGTCCTTTGGCTTTGGCACTTGCAAGTTCCAAATAAAGATCCCAAAGGATACCCAAAACTAAGAACCAACTAAGGACTGGGAGACGCTCCACTTATACTTAACTGAGATATCGATGACGTCACCAGAAGACTCGTCTTAGCGTTTCGCTCTACCAAACTTCAAGGGTCCAAATCAGGGCGATAGCCAGGGCAGCAGTCCTTAGTAGCTGTCGGGAAGCGGGGAACCTCGCAGCAAAGACTTTCGGACCACGTCGACATGCAGGGGTCGTTGAAGTGGTTGGCCTTCCTCCAGAATTTTCACACGAAGCTCCTCACGAACCTCTGGCTGGACCGGTACCGCTGGTATCGCCCCAAACGTTGGGCTCCAACTGATGTACTGGGTTTTTCAGAACCGGTACCGAACCGGTAACCCAGCGGTGTCAGAGAACACACCCAAAGACCTCGAGTACTTTCCTGATTTAGACCACAGAAACTCAGAGTCTTCTAGGTGAAGTCAAGGATCGATTTTTATTGGCTGCAACCAAGTAACAGGTCCTAGAAGTACAACAACACGGGATGTATGTTCTCAGGAGACTGCTCGAATTTACAAAGTCAGGCTTCTCCTTTTATACGAAATATTGTGCTTTAGGTAAACATTCTTCGAATTTTAGTATACCATAGATATGTTCCTATTACAAAGAAAAAGCAGAGTCATGATGACAAGGCCATAGTTCAGTTTGTCCGGCACACAATAAATTACCTGGCAAGGCCCAACATTCTCGTCAGATATCGGTGGACCCCCAATAAAACCGGGCACCTCCCCATCATAAAGCAAGTGAGAGCGAAAGGAGCAGAGACAGGTGTGAGCAAGATTCGGCAGGGTGTGTGTGCGATGAAAAGGGTTTATGGCCTGCCTCCTTGATGCTATCTCGTTCGGCCACTGGGAGAGGAACTGACCAAACAGGTTCAGCCTGGGGCAATGGTTCCAACTTGCCCAGGTCAGAGAAAAGTCAATTAAGGTGTACGTGTCCCTTGGGATCGAATTTAGCTGTATTATAAGCCTATGTAAAGGGCAACTCACAAAATGGCTGCCGTACACAAAATGGAAGCCAAGGGTTCAAGACGAAAATGACGATTTCGAGGTGAAAACGTCACTCGAATATGACGAAAATGCTTGTACATAGTGTACTAGCCATTCTCGGTCTTTTGATATAAAAATCGTCATGCTATGATGAAGTACAATTCTCGAGTCCAGAATTTTCAGTACTACACTTTAGTAGTTTCGTTCGGTTAGTGACTCCTCCCTGTATATTTCCTTTTTCAGATATTAATCACTGAAAGTCTCTCTAGAAGTAACATGTGTGGCAAGAATTATTCAAATGGTGTATTTTCAGAAGGGACACGCAGGATTGTTTCACGTTATGTGTAAGTGTAGCTATATTCCCACTACCGCCTTACTTGTTAAGTACTTTATCCGTGAGTTATTATAGTTCCTTATCAAAACACCTTGTATGTATTCTTTTGGTGTTGCTGTCGCACTCTTCGTTTAGGAGCTTATTGGCCCTCAACCCCTATTTGAGTCCTCATTGCAGGATCTTGGTAATTATTCGAGGACCCTTGTGGCTTTATAGGTAGTTGTTACAATTATTTCCTCGGTACCAATTGTGTTTTATACTTTGACTTTAGGTGCCCTGCCTTCATCACTGTCCTGATGAAGACCCCTATGTAAGGTGTTAATCGGCCTACGTTAAAACTTTGGGGTCGAAATGTCGACACTCCTCCTTCTTTACGCCAGCCCTTGGAAACAACAGAGACTATATTAATTGTGTTTCATCAATGGGGTCTAGCTACTTACATTTTATGGATAATTCATGTACCCTTGGCTTGATACTGAAAGCCTGATTTGTACTAAATTTAGCATATGATTCCACTGTTTTCCATGCTTTCCTCATGATCACGTATCCTCACCAAATTCCCTTACTCCTCTCTCTTTCCCTGTCCTGCTGGGCACCTTTCTACATATGAGATTTGAATTTTGACATATATGTATGTATTTCACTATGTGGCACTGTGATTATATAACATTTGCTACATAATAATGTTTTGCAGAGTATTGCTATTCAGATGTTTATGCTACTCTATATGTAATATCCAGCTAGTCTTAAATGACTGGAACCACTATATATGGTACTACGGGTGCTGACGTGAGGCGGGAGAGTGGCAGGATGGGGGGTAATAAACTACAGATTATGGCCGATTAGAGGTAAGTAAACATATAATTAGATAAAAACAAATGTTGTTGCGCACTGCAATGCCAAATGCGATGCAGGGCGCGCAACAAAATTTGTTTAATTTATGTATATGTTTACTTACCTCTATTCGGTGGAAATCCGTTGTTTACTACCCCCCATCCCACGTCAGCACCCACCAGTACTCCCACCACGGGCCGCTACTGTCCAGGAGTCATTTCAGCTGTTCCGTGACTCCTAGGAGAGTGGACTCCATACTGGGCCCGGCCCTAAAACCCAAATGAAAGGAGTGAAGGAATTGCTGGGCTTCCACAAAGGTGGTGAGCTGTGAGTTTACATGCTTTTCCAAAATGTAGGAAAGGGCTGGCAGCAGGCAAATGGGTCTAAATTAGCCCAATTAGTTGGATAAAGATTGTGCTTCTTAACCCCTTCGCTGCGGGGGTAATTCCCCCGCTGTGCTGGGGTAGAGGGGGGAGCGCACAGTGCCCCCATGCTCATGACGAGCTCAGCTCGTCACAGGTGCACCGGCTCCCGTGGAACGCTCAGCACAGGAGGGGAATTCTCCCCGCACCTGAGCGTTGCATGCATGAGCACCGGTGCGCCATGGCTCATGACGAGTTCAGCTCGTCATGAGCATGGGAGAGGTTAAAAGTGGAAGGCCCACACCGTACTTCCATGACCGTGGAACGCAGTCCTCATGAAGTGAGGAATTGAGCGAATCCACCACCACTTGCAACAAGTCAGGATCGAGAAGCCTCTGGAGGAGGCGGGTCTAAGGGAGAGCCTGGTTTGATTGAGTGCAGGATGGACAGTAATCCAGAAAAGTCCAATGGAGGCTATGACTTTTTGGGCAGGTCTGGGATGTCCTAAGGATGTTTAGGACTGATGAAAGGTGATTGCCCAATGACACTATCGCAATCTCCAACTTGTATTCCTGCCCTGCGGTTCACCGTAATTTGTAGCCCCCTTTTCCACAAAAAAGTGGGCCATTTCTGCGCATTGGGAGTGGGAAAGAAGAGGTACAGGGAACAAATTTGCTGGGATCAGACAGTTCTTTGACCACATTAAAGTGCCTTGTAGGACAGTTCTGAGCACGAGCCACTATATCTGAGTAATAAGACGCCCGCGCTGCTCTGCACATCGCGCAACAAGAACAACCCACACTCTGAAAGTTTTCTTAGCATAAAAGGTCACTTTATTTAAGACAGGTAAACAGTATAGCCATGCAACATTGTACATTAAAACATTCTTTTATGTAAAACCTTTAAATATCAAACATTTAAAACTTCCCCACAAACCTTGCATCAGCAATTTCCCCAAATGAACAGAACCATGCCCTAGTTTATTTCCTCCATCCAATTTCTCGTTTCCCCCCCCACCCCCTAGGGAAGGATGAGCCCGCTCCTGACCATCCCATCCCCCAAAAAAGCGCCACCCAGGAAAACCAACGAGTTTTCCTGGTCCCCAACCCCCCCTTCCCTGGAAAACAGCAGCAAACATTAGAATTAAATCTCCCTTTTAGCAGAGCACCAAAGATTGTCACCCCAGAAAGCAGACAAAAACTCCCTCACCTCCAACAAATAATAGGCTTGACCCAGGTCAGAAAGATGAACCCCATCCTGACGGAACAGATCCATATCCTTACCTGAAATGGTTGCATGGCACAAAACCTTGATACCCATGTTATTGCAGTAACACTTCATCGCCCTGTTTAGTTTTCTACGAGACTTTTCTAGTGCAGCCTGATTTTGTGCTCCCACCCAATGGTGCCGATAAACAAACTCCGTCCACACCACCGTAGTACCTGCCCAATTTTCAGTGATAACCGCTAAATCAAGTTGCATTTGTTTCAAGATGGATAAACCAGAGAGTTGTACCAGGTCATTTTCACCTAAATGAATTATAAGGAGATTTGGAATGCCTCTGACTGAAGATAACTTTGATAACAAAGGGAACAATTGAGACCATTTCATCCCACCTTGTTCATTCCATAAAAGTTCATGCCTTTTGCTAGGAAGACCGAGCTCTCTGCCATAGATCTGCTTTTCGGCAAAAAACGCTGCCCATTTGATAAAAGAATGTCCCACCAGCCACGTGGTGTTTTTTCCCCTGGACAAGGAATGGTAAACACGACCTAAACAGAAAAAGGAATGTTAGAAAAAGCACTTAAAACAGCATATAAACTTACAACCGAACATAATGAGCACAGCACCCCGATTTCCACCCACCAATCCTCTGGATACCTTCCCAACCGAAACCCAAGTTGTAAGCCTCGGTCGCTGCCCCAATACGAAAAGAATGCGTCCCAAAGAGTAAGGGGTCCTTCCCAGCTAATGACAATGTTTTTCGCAACACCGACAAAAACTGGAAACTGGTAATGTTATCCCCCGCCCAGTGAATAAAAATAGGCCCATCCCGAAAATGAGGCGAGCGAAGCAAAGAGGACCACTCCGCAAGTGGACAACACCCCTCCAGACCACTGGCGTGCAAAGAAATCAAAGTCCCTTTACCCATTTGATCCGTCTTGGAACGACATAACCATATCTGTAAAACACCTTCTTGAATCTGAATGGCACCGGAAGGTATCCCCGGTTGCCCTTTAAGCCCCAACAACTCCGAAACCCTAAAAGCACCAAAAAACAACCAAATCATGCAAAGTCGAAAACGAGAAACTTCCCAGGCATCATAGCAACAGACGGGCAAATGCCCCAATAACACACATAACAGGTCAAAAGTGATTGGTTCCCGCACACTCGCTGGGCGAAAACGCTCCTTCTTAAAACCTTGTAACATTCGCCTCAGGAGAACATCAGAAACCAAATCCTGCCCCAAAAACAACTGACCATAAAATGAAACCCCAGCCAATTTTCCTGCAATAGTAGTATGAGACAGACCTTTATTAATCAAATGTAAGACAAACTGCAAAATAAAAGATCTGCTCCCAGGAACCAGCCCCGAACTTCTGTGAGATTCAGCAAAAGATAAATATTCAAACCAGGCTTGACGATAACTACGTCTGGTGGAAGGCGCAATAGAGTTCTCAACCAGGTCGGTTATTCGGAGTGCCCCAGGACCCAGATGTCTTGCGGAATGGCAGTCTTGCATAGATCCGCTCCTGGCGCCAACTCCCGGAACTTCTGCCAATTAAAACGAGACAAAGCATCCGCTATTGAGTTATTGATCTCTGGGATGTGCCGGGCCCTGAAAACAATATTGTACTTCAAACTCTGAAGCATAAAATGTCGTAACAGCTGAAGCACCCGCAGGTCTTTTGCCCTTTGATTATTGATAAGGTGAACCACAGCCAAATTGTCTATGTGAAACAACACACATCTGTCACGCATTTCCTTCCCCCAAACCAACAAAGCCACCACCAAAGGAAACAGTACCAAAGGAAACAGTTCCAAAAAAGCAGTACTGCGACCTTGCTGTAACCAACTGCTCGGCCAAGGCTCCGCACACCAACGTCCTTCCCAAAAAATGCCAAAACCATTCTCACCAGAAGCATCTGAAAAAATCTGTATCTGCCAAATCGTGTCGTCTTCCAGAAAAAATATTGAAACTCCATTAAAATTCTCCAAAAATCTCAACCACACCTGAAGATCTTCTTTGACAGCTTTAGAAAGCCGAACGCGATGATGCGGAAGGGTGGCCCCAGACATTGCCATGCCAAGCCTCCGACAGAAAGTCCTCCCTGCACGCACCACCCGACAAGCAAAATTGAGATAGCCCAGCAGACGCTGAATTTGCCGGAGCTCAATCTTTGTCTTATCCAGGATTTCCAGCAAAAAAGAACGGATCTCAAAAAGCTTGTCACGCGGCAAGCGGGCCACCATGGCAGAGGTATCAATCTCAATCCCCAAAAAAGTGAGTTGAGTGCAAGGCCCTTCCGTTTTATCAGGAGCCAGCGGTACACCAAAAACCTCTGCCAAACCTTGAAAAGACTGCATTGCCTTACCACACTGACCTGACTGTGCCTTGTCAATGAAGAAAAAATCATCCAAATAGTGACAAACCGACTGATGACCACTGATTTGTACAAAACACCATTGCAAAAAAGTACTGAATATCTCAAAAAGAGCACAAGAAATCGAGCAACCCATGGGAAGTACTCTATCAACATAGAAGGCGCCATCAAAATACATTCCCAAAAGCTCAAAATCTGTGGGGTGTATCGGAATCAAACGAAAAGCGGACTGCACATCGCACTTAGCCAATTCAGCCCCAACACCAGCCACTCTCACCATCCGGAGTGCATCATCCACCGACGCATACGAAACATTGGAATCAGAAGAAGAAATATAGTCATTGACAAATTGCCCCTCGGGCCATGATAAATGATGGATTAATCTGTACTCACCCGCCGATTTTTTGGGCACCAACCCCAAAGGCGACACGATCAAATTGGCCAAAGGACAATGCGTAAATGGTCCTGCTATCCTACCAGCTTGTAACTCACTCAACAGCTTCTTCTCAACAACATGAGGGAGCTCCTTGGCAGATTTCAGATTGTCCGACCATCGCAAAGAGCGCGGCCCTTGGTAACCAATTCTGAAACCCTCCAAAACACCCCAAAATAGTTTTGATGCTGCCTCATAATCCTGGTAAAGCTCCAACCATGGCAACAAAGCCCGCAACCTAATGGGTGTAGGAGCCCTTTGGCATAATTGCTGGAAAAGCACCCCCTCTTTGGGAATTCACTGTTCCTCCATAAGGGCGTTGGGCAAAACATTGAGTAACGGCGTGCTTTCCACCACATTGGGAGCACTCATGTTTAAACCTACAGAACTGTCTAATGCAAGATCCTCTGTTAAAGTTCCAGCAGGCACCCAAGGGAGGCAGCTGTCCCCTCCCAACCAAACCCGCCCCTGCGTGGGCGGGACGCTGTAGAAAGGGCCGATAAGTAATAGGCAAACCACTTGCAGTGTGAAGGGTAGCATTAGGCTGTGACACCGACATCCACTGGAGCCAAAGTTCCTGATCCACCTCCCCCCAATGCTTATCGTGAAACAAACCCACCCGCGCCCTAAACTCCTCATCGTAATTCAGCCATGCATACCCTCCAAACTGCAAATAAGCTTTGCGTATGGTATCCATATATTTAAATAAGGACACCACCCTGTCTTGATATTTTTCACAGTACACACTAGCATAAATTAAAAATGCAGCAGTCCAGTTATCAATAGAACGAGGAACCCGTGGCCTACGAGCAATCTCCCACTCCTCCTCCTTGGAACCCTCTTTAGCTTGAATGTCCCTATGCAAAAGTTTGAAAACATCCACAAATTCGTGTCGCCAAATACGCTGTCTAGTCATGTCGGAAAGGTGTATACCAAGCGGCATGGCCAAACCCATATAAGGCAACTTCTTCTCTCCAGCACTAGAGACAGACACATTAGATGAGACAACTGTGCCGCTCCGAGAAGGCGGTATGACGGAATCTCTCCCACCCGAAATTGCCCGTGGAAAATCCAAAACAGACTCCCTATTGGCATTGCCTGCCTTGTCAGTACCCACCCGACTTCTTCCCCCCCCCCCACCTGAGGACCCACCGCTGTCTCAGACCAAGCAGCCCACCAACAAGGCTCACCTGAAGTTAATTGGGCCGCCCGCTTGGAGAAATCTGGAAGGTCATCCCGTCGCTGAAAACTCGGATTCCGCTCAAGAACCGTAGAGGAGCCCGTTCTTGACTCCTGCAACAAACTAGAACAATTATTGGAAACCCCGCCCTTTGCTGGGCGTCCCCGAACCTGCAACAAAGAAACCTCATCACCTTCCAATACATTTCCCACCACCAGATCATCAGCAGCATAGTCTAAAGCATTGTCTTGATAATTCTTGTCCACATTCAACTGCAAAATGTCCTTGCTGGTACCCGGTCTCACTCCATCCCCAACTCCCCCATCATATGTCTCCCAATTGGTCACAGGTAACAGTTCGGTCAAACTGGCCGTTGCCCTAAAATCCGCACCTGATTCGCCTGGACAAGATAGTTCTGCAGGAGCAAACACCTGTTCTGACCTCAAAACTCCCGAGGTGCCAGGCGTCGCCGTGTCTCGCGAACGCTGAGTCAACCTCCGTCCGCTCGTGACAGAAGCTGTGGACTTACCAGAAAAAACAGCCGGAACTTGCCCACGAATACCCACCACGTTCTGCATAGGGGCAGAGTGCTCCACCCATACCCATTGACCGCTCTGCGGCCCCAAAGGCGATTCAAATGAGACCTGTGGATGAGAAGAAGATGTGCAAGACATAGGAACTACAGGCGCTACATCCGCTGACCCATGCAACTGTTCCTCAGAATCCGGTACCATGGCAACCCCAGAACCATTCCTCGAAGGCTGGGGCCTGGTCAAAAACTGGACCCTGTCAGAGGCAGTCAAGTCACACAAAACATATTGCCGCATCTGCGACCGCCTTGCCAGTCTGCCAGCTCTCTGAGTACCTCTCTGAGTGAAAGACACCGCTGTAGGAAACTCCAACACCTGGCCATCCTCTCATTCCTCCTCATAAAAGTCCCCCAGCGCGGGCTGATTACTGCATGCAAAGTCTTCCAACTCCAACTCCTCCTCCTCATCGCTATCGACAGCATAATCCACAAGGGGGGCAGCCAAAACTGCTGCAGGAACTGGGGGGGCCAAATCCACAGGGGGCCGAACACCCTTAGGCAAGACATGCGGCCGCAAGGCACCAGCACCCAACCACTGCTGACTTTGTAGACTGGGACCACCAGCCACGTGAGGTGCAAAAGAGATGCCAAACGCCCCCCCCACTAAGCAGCTTATCAGGGGCCCCCACAATGACACGTGCATCCCCCTTTCCCTTCGACTGCCTCAAAGGCCTGCTGACTTGCGAAACTGGTGCCCCCCCCAGACGCCTCCTAGCAGCTACAGGTACAGCTGGACAACTCCTGGACACCAGCCTGCTAGCAGGGCTTCTCCTTACTGCCCTTCCCCTGCGACCACTGGACTTGCCTGTATGGGGGGGGGACCGAGGAGCTGGACTGGCATCCCCGGAATGTTCTGCAGGCTGCCACCGCGTCCAGGACACCATCAGACGCCATCCTCTTCGGCCTCTGCGCACCTGACAGGACTGCCACAGGTGCCTCAGGCCCTTTGAAATTGCGCCGGTCCTCCTCCTGCACACCCTCCGCCGTCATCCCGCCGAAAACGGCAAATTCGCAGTGAGTATGAGTTAACAAGTAACCCTACTGCGCCACAAAGTCCACAAAAATTCGTGAAAGCACACGAAAAACAAGCTGCGCACCAGCCCTCGCAGCGCCGCTCTCCTCAGCCTCCGCGCGCGCGCCTCGCTGATTGTCCCCGCCCGTGAGCCCTGCCCTACCCACAATCCCTTGCGCGTGGATTGTTCCAATCGCGCGAATAATCCCAGGGGGACACCGGCTGACACCGGAATCCCCCTGGGCCCCAGTGTGTTGCATTTATTAATATCGCTCTTATATTTGTCTTGAGCCTCCAGGGTGTACGTCTTTCTCCAGAGTCTCTCGAGAGCCTTGCAATGTTTCTTCTCTTGCTGACGCAGATCGTTGAACCCTCGGGCGGGAGGAAGGGCTCTCAGTCTCAGCGAAGCCTTCAATGTCGACGGACGGACAGTCTCCAGGGAGTTTGCCCGATGACCGCGTGACCCGCAGGGGAACATGGGCGGGACAGCGGTTTAGTCCCACCCGGCAGAAACTCCAGTCGACACTGATAGGGCGCCCCGCATTCACCAATCACAGGCCAGGGGAGGGCCTTCATGTGGGAGGGGCGAACTCACTATATCCACCAAGGTGGCCTAGGCTCGGCCTCTCGTTCTCCCAGTCTCCCGCGGCTCAAGTGCTGTTCCTGCGCCTGCTGCGTCTATGTCTGGCGTCGGGTACTGTTTCCTTCCGTCCGTGTGGTTCAGCGGAGGGTGAGTTACTTTCGGCGATGGGGTGATTTGTGTGCAGTTCCGGGCGGGTGATGGGATGGCACCTTTTAGCTTCATGCGGTGTATTTGTGTTAATCGGCGCTCGTGCGTTGCTTCACTCCATCTGTGTGTGGGCGCAGCTCAATACACCTTCTAGTAAAATTGAGTAACTTTACTTATCTCGGCTTCCGAGGAAGAAATCCTACGGGATGGCACCTTTTAGCTTCATGCGGTGTATTTGTGTTAATCGGCGCTCGTGCGTTGCTTCACTCCATCTGTGTGTGGGCGCAACTCAATACACCTTCTAGTAAAATTGAGTAACTTTATTTATCCATCCTGGGGACTACTAACAATTCTGTTTACCGACACATTACAGCCACATGAGGGCTTCATTGATTTGTTTGATATGTTATAGATATTTTATCCCTGGAAGAAAATTGCAAAATGGCCAGTGATAATAAGACAGAGTATAACAAATAAATAATAGGCAGGTTCACCAAGGTTTTGTAGGAGTAGTATGGGTAACTTTTGTAACGCTCCTTAAACAAGAGTAAGTTACAGAAAGATCTGTGTGACTTTGGCCCCTCGATAGACTACAGAAGTAGCTTTACCTCCTCGTGTTTCATAATTTAAATTCAAGGGTTGCTCACATTATGGAGTAATGCGAAATAGTAAACTGATGTACAGGAAAGGTGCCTAGAATTCGACAGCGAGCTGAAACCCTGTGCAAATAATTTCTCCACATATGCAAGAAAAATATCGATGCATATTTCAGAAATAGGTAACTCCTTAGCTCCTACAAAAGCAAACATACTGTGCTCCATTCCAACACTGCTATGTCATAGTGATAACAACGGTTTGCGATCTGTTCGGCTAATAAATAATTTCCCCAGTATGTACATGTTAAAGGCTAAGCATGCCAAGCACATGCCAGGTCACCTCTCAATGGAAAGTACTTCAGTTCAGGTTGCCCACTGCTATTTCATAGGGATAACATCGGTTTGCGACGCCACGCATCCCAAGGCAGGATGGCAGGACGCTGTCAGGTAACATGCACATTACACAGGGCAAGACATGGTGCAAGTGGGTAATCAAAGCAGTATGCATGTGATGCTTGTTGTGTTACATGGGACAGCGGAGGTCCCAAGGTTCTAGACTCCCATATCCTCCACAGTCCACAATGCAACATTCGAAGGATTCCAGTGTGTGGAAGAAATAACTCAGGGGTATTATTTCTGGATGTCAGCCAGGAAGCGAGTTTCGAAACCAGAATATGACAACCCCTGGAGTAAATGGGCTCCAATAGTTGGGGTAGGCGAAAGGAATGACTGGTCGAAATCCACCCGAACACACAAAGGTGCAAGGTGGTCCTGTTTTGACTGAGGGTAATGTACGATACTGAGCACCTGGGGTGCATTACAGTTAATTCCGGCATCAGCAATCCCTATGCAAGGTCACCGAGACGACTGATGTAAGCGGAAGAAATGGCGATGGTAACTAGCCCTGCTAGAATTGAGACCTGCCCATGTTATATATCCAAGGGCATGCAGCGTTTGGAAGGGGTCACCACCAATGCGATGATCTTTGGATCCATTAGGTAATAAACTAAGTTAAGGGGAAACTGTAGCAGTAGACCATTCCCTAAAGGAGGTCAACAGACCCATGATGATTCATGGGGAGAGGGACTTGGGTTTCTTTAGGCAAGTACCAATATGAGAGGAAAATCGAAGGGTGCTATGACTAAGACTGGGAACACTTGGCCAGTTTGGAAGTTGACATTTCCTCCTGGAAGTACAAGAGGCACGGAAAAGTGACTGGAAGTGGCTAGGTGGGTGGGGGGCTCTGTCATCGACGGGGGCCTCCTCCAGAGCTGTGGCGGAGTTACAGGGCGATCTGGAAGCAGACGGGTACAGTAAGGGTACCTCTGCGGCAGAAGGGTACAGTAAGGGTACCTCTGCCTGGCACAGTAAGGGTGCCTGAGCCAAGGACCAGGAGCCGAAGGAGGTTCCTGGAAACCGCGATGGCGCCCCGTTAGTCCTTCGGGCGGTCGGGGGGCCTGAACCGACCGGGGGTGTGCCACACCGCTCCGCCCCGACAGGGGGGGTGGGGCGGGAATATAACGAAGTTGGTAATGTGCTGCACCGTCTGAGCATCGACTCGCCGTGCAAGATGGCTCCTTAGGCATGCGGGACAGCAAGGGGCTGCCTGCTTGGATCGCCCGTAAGATGACCCACCTAAACGTCATATGTGTGTTGTATGAAATAAACCTGCAGCGGTTCTTTTCCATAATCATGTCTCCAGAGTTTCATTGGGGAGGAAGTGTGTATATGTACAGGCGGGCGGGAGTGAATGGCGTTGTGGGCACTATGCCCGATGACCGCGTGACCCGCAGGGGAACATGGGCGGGACAGCGGTTTAGTCCCACCCGGCAGAAACTCCAGCTGACACTGATAGGGCGCCCCGCATTCACCAATCACAGGCCAGGGGAGGGCCTTCAGGTGGGAGGGGCGAACTCACTATATCCACCAAGGTGGCCTAGGCTCGGCCTCTCGTTCTCCCAGTCTCCCGCGGCTCAAGTGCTGTTCCCACCCTGAACCCTGACCCAGCAGCTTGAGCGGCGGCGCGAAGTGATGGATGTTGTAATGTTCTTCTTTGTGTTGCAGGCGGAGTTACAGGGCGATCTGGAAGCAGACGGGTACAGTAAGGGTACCTCTGCGGCAGAAGGGTACAGTAAGGGTACCTCTGCCTGGCACAGTAAGGGTGCCTGAGCCAAGGACCAGGAGCCGAAGGAGGTTCCTGGAAACCGCGACGGCGCCCCGTTAGTCCTTCGGGCGGTCGGGGGGCCTGAACCGACCGGGGGTGTGCCACACCGCTCCGCCCCGACAGGGGGGGTGGGGCGGGAATATAACGAAGTTGGTAATGTGCTGCACCGTCTGAGCATCGACTCGCCGTGCAAGATGGCTCCTTAGGCATGCGGGACAGCAAGGGGCTGCCTGCTTGGATCGCCCGTAAGATGACCCACCTAAACGTCATATGTGTGTTGTATGAAATAAACCTGCAGCGGTTCTTTTCCATAATCATGTCTCCAGAGTTTCATTGGGGAGGAAGTGTGTATATGTACAGGCGGGCGGGAGTGAATGGCGGTGTGGGCACTATGAATCCAGCTGCCCATCAAAGGCTGATCTGCTTCAACCTTCTGCTTTGGGTCTGCTTTAGAGCTTCGACGCAGTGACGTCAGGGCAGGGGCGTCCAGTTTAAACCAGACCCTGCACGTGATCGTAGTTTTAGGAGGTCCTGCAGACGGCAGTGGAGGGTTCTGATAGTAAATGGAGCTGCCGAGGGTCAGACCCGGAAGCAGAAGGGGTGCCGCTGTCAGGAGAGCCGCCATATTGGACACCAGCCTCAGTCCTTCCTCCCTTTCCAGCATTCTGGAATTTAATTGTATGTGTTCACCTATTCTCTGGAAGTCCCTTCCCCTCAGGGAACACCCTCCCCCCGTTATCCAGTCTTGTCCCGATCTCTCCCAGGGAGTACCCCGAAATGTTCAAGGGGGGTGCACAGGCAGCAAGGGGCTGCAGCGTGTAGGATGCAGTGGGTTCAGCGTTTACGAAAGTTGGGGTTTCAGAGCTCAATTGGTAGATAATGCAGGGTTCAAGGACAGCGAGGCTGGTGCAAGGGGTGTGCAGGGTGCAGCGGACAGACAGGGCGCTTGGGGATAGGAAGCTTAAGCTGCAAGAGGTGTGGCAGGCTGCAATATGACGGGCACATTGGGGTACAGGGTAATGGAGATATCTCTGGAATTAGGATGCGATTAGCGGTATAGAGGGGGATGCAGGCGCCATGGGAAGCACAGTACTTAATACTGGGCCAGAAAGTATTCATAGCACTGTGTAAGCGTGGTCAAGGACAGTGGTGGCTCTAGATGGAAGGGGCTTTGTTTTCCTGAGGATGAAGAGCTGTCTGCCCTAACATGGCTGCAGATTGCATCTGTGCAATGAGTTGACACATAGTGGGGATTTGCAATTGTCCCTACTCTCTGGTAACTCATTGCCAAGGGTGCTGCTCATAGAAGCTTTAAGAACTGATCGAGAGGTTTACATTTTTAAAGATTCCCCTCACTTTGCCATAGGGAGGCTTCACAACTGGGGCGGCGAACCCTGCATGCTAAAGTATAGGTAAAAATAAAAAAATTAATATTACTCAAAACTAAAATGTAAACATATGTAATATTAAATATTAATGCAAATTCATTTAATACATTAGGCTGTGTCTGATGGTTTAGTGGTCTATTGTGTCCACTGTAGAGGCCTGTGTTCAACCTCATGGTCACAGGTTCAAATCCTTGTTGTCCACTCAGCCGTTCATCCTTCTGAGGTCGATAAAATAAATACCATTGAGTTGGGTAACAATAAACATCTTTTATTAAGCACCAAGATACCCTTGGTCAAACGTGTGCTTTAAAAATACACACATTAGGTTATATTAGTTTTCAATAAAGAACCCAATACAAAATGCTATAGCATTATAATTTACATTTTTTATTCAAAATGTATTAATTGGAATGATTTTTTTTAGGTAGTTTAGTATAATTTAATAGTTTAAATTAAATTACAAATATATTTCTGAAGTTTAAAATTAAAAATAAATTCCCCTCTAAAGATTTTTTTAAGTTTGCATTAATAATTATTAAAAGTGAAGTATAGACTTCATTAAATGAATCTAGGTATATTTTAATGAAAATTATTGTTACTCTATTTTTTTCTATTCAGAATATGGTATTACATTAGTTTATAATCAAATAATAAATAAGTACTTTTTAATATAGTTTTGTAACATTAAATTGTATTTATTTGTAATTATAACGATTTTAAATAATTTAATCTAACATTTCCTATGGGTTCTATTTTAATTCCCCACCTCCATTATTTTCTATGCAAGGGTGTTGCATGGGTGGTTGGCCAGGTGTGGTGCTAGACTAACTACTGTTTTTATTCAAATAGTACCTTAAACTTAGAATTTGAGAATACGCAAAAAGTAGTACATTTACTCAAAAATAAAATTTACTCAAAAGTGTAAGTTACCTTTGTGAATCTGGCTGTAAGATGATAACACAACAAGTTGAACACAGTAGCATAAAGGTTTGCTAAATATGGTTAATAATTAGCATGTATTTTCATGTTAACATGAACATGTGTGATTTGTGTTCATGGTACATATTTGTTATTTTATCTCAGCATGACTCAAATGTCACTAAATAATGGTTAATTATCTTATTATTGGTGCTGCAGGAGTCCATTTACCGTGTTACTTCATTTACTCTGTGGTCGACAGGCTCGCATGTCTCAGTGACCTGGAGAGCTATGCTGGGGGTGCTTAGGGCCAGATGTATGAAATTCTGTGTTTGCACTTCCTAAATAGCGAATCCCAAGTAATCGTATTTAGGAAATGCAAAATGGAATGTACAAAAATAGCGATTTCCTAAATAGCAATTCCTACCGAGAAGCAATCACTATCACGAAACCACTATTTAGGAAAAGCTAAACCATTCATTCCCATAGGTACAAATGGTTTTGCATTTCCAAATTTGTTATTTCCTAATCGGAAAATGCAAATTTGGAAATGCAAAGCCAAGGGTGCCTATGGGCATATGGCCCGCCTTGATGTACCCCTCAAAAAAGTGGAGTACATATAAAGCCCACACATGCCCTCAGGGCATGTGTGCGCTTTATGGCACTTAATAAAAACAACATTTTGGGCTGATTTTTTAAAGTTGCACATGATTGCCATCTACTTTGAGCCGATGGTAATAGTATTTCCATATTGCCAATTTCACATTGAGGAAATGCTTTGTATATGTGATTAGACAATCGCAAATAGGAAATCCCTATGTGCCATTTCCTATTTAAGGAATCGCAATATTTGGTTTATTACACTAGTTAGAAATCACAATGTGCAATTCCTTATCTGCCTTTGTACTTGAGGAAAGGCATGTCTTAACAAACTGGAACTGAAATGCGGTCTGTTAAGGAATGCTAAATCCTTTCATTGATCTGCCCTTAGTCTCCAGACAGGGTCACAGAAGCCGGACAGGTCAAAGGACACAGACCAGACGAAGCATGATCCACTGGTCCTCCAGGTTAGGGACGAGGCTAACAACCTTGTCCCATTAATAAAAGCATGTTCCAGAAACAGCAGCAAGAATCATTAATACTTAGCACAAATAAAAGTGGAAGAGGTGTGGCGCAGCGGCCATGATGCCCGACTCTGGCCCACGGGGTTCACGGTTCGATCCCCGGTGCCGGCGGCAGGTTAGCCCAGCACCATGTGACTCTGAACAATAGCTCGCTTAGGGCCCGATGTAGGTAGGCCGTTACCGATCGGTAACGGCCGAAAATACCGATTTAGGGCCCTTACCGATCGGTATACTGGCATCGAGATGTAGGGCTCAAAAAAAAGTACAAATCGGACCCAAAACCCAATCGGAATGATTACCGAATGTAAAAGAATCCGATACGTACATACCGAAAATCGGATACTGTACGAATCGGTAACACACCGAATCGGATGCAAACACCGAATCGGTGCATGTACCGAATCGGTAGTGACACCGAATCGAACATAAGCCGATTCGGTGCATGTACCGAATCGGTAGTGACACCGATTCGGACATAAGCCGAATCGGTCCATGTACCGATTCGGTAGAGACACCGATTCGGACATAAGCCGAATCGGTCCATGTACCGATTCGGTAGAGACACCGAATCAGACAGAAGCCAAATCGGAGAACCTACCAATTCGGTAGAATCACCGATCGGGAAAATCCCCGCTTCGGACAGAAGGGGAGATGTAGGGAGGCACAGAAACACTGATTTTGGCTAAAAATCGGTAGAATCCACTCGGTAATTACCATGGATTACGATCAGGTGGTAACCAACTCCAACCCATAAAAACAGCCCCAAAATGCATTGCAACTTGCAGGATGGCCGCTTTTTATGTCATAGCGAGGCGGCTACGGCTACAGCAGCAAGGAGAGAGGGAATGGCAAAGAGAGGAGCAGGTATACAGACAGCGTATCACCCTGGTCATGCTGACAGATGCAGAGATCCTACAGCGGTACATGCTGGACTCAGAGACCATCACAGACCTCATTAGGGACCTCCAACCCCTGTTGCAGCACCCCACCCCAAGGGCACACGCAATCCCTGTGCAGGTGCAGGTGCTATGCTGCCTACACCTGCTGGCGTCTGGCAGCTATCAAAGTGTAGTCGCTGTGGCAGGAGGGGTGACCCAGAGCAGCCTGTCAAGGTTCTTCCACAAGTTCCTTGATGCCATGATCCAGAGGATGGCCCACTACATTTCCTTCCCTGCAACCCAGGCAGAACTGGTACAGACCAAAGCAGACTTCTACCAGATGGCAAGATTCCCCCACATCATTGGCTGCATAGACGGCACACACATTCCGATTTGCCCACCATCTGACACAGAATACATCTACCGCAATCGGAAGTCCACTCACACCATCAACGTACAGGTGATCTGCAATGCGAAAAGCACCATCACAGACCTGGTAGCAAAATTTCCGGGTAGTACCCACGACTCCTACATTTTCCAACAGAGCGGCATCTATGCACGGCTGATGGCTGGGGAATTTGGAGAAGGATACCTCCTAGGTGAGACACATCATCAGCCCCCCATAACCAAAAACAGCAAAGTGAAATACATGTATGCATGTAAGTAATTTTACCCCTTTTCCTTCTAGGCGACAGTGCATATGCCCTCCGCTCATTCATTCTCACCCCCTACCTCAACCCCTCTACACCCAGCCAAAGGAGGTATAACCGTGCCCACAAAAGCACCAGGAATGTTGTGGAAAGGACATTCGGCATCTGGAAAAGCAGGTTTAGATGCCTGCACAAGAGTGGAGGTGCAAGGCAGTACACCCCCATCACCTGTTGCAAAATCATAGCTGTCTCTGCAATGTTACACAACCTTGCGGTGAAGAAGGGCACTGAGGTGGAGTTGAGTGACTACGAGGACCATGATGACGACGAAGCTGTGCCACTAACACAGCCAGCTGGGGTGTGTACGCCAAATGATGGCAGATATAGACGTGAGGAGATAACAGCAAACTATTTCTGAGTGAGTACAAATGCACAGACAGGTGAATGGTTGTGTTGAATAAGCAATTTTTAATACTGTTGCTACACAGTTACTGCACTGATGTGCAACAAAAAAAAGGTGTAATAGCAATGAAAACAAAAGTCTAGGGTCCAGGTTGCCTCACCCGCCCTTGCTAGGCTATTTCTTTGAGCGCTTTACAGCCCCACTGTGGTGTCCCTCACCCCCTTCAGAATGACCAGCGGCATCTGCGGAGCGCCTGGTGCTCCTGCGTGGCTCTGACGCAGCGCTGGCCGGGCTGCTGCGGCTGCTGCTGTCCCCAGCATCCCCCAGGTCCAGGGCAGGATTTGCGGCAGTGGTAGAGATGATCAAGGCCTCCATTGCTGTTGTGATGCGGGCCATTCCCCTTGTCAACTCTGCGGTATTTTGTGCCAGACTAGACTCCATGTTGGCACTGCGCTGACAGAGTCGTGCCGTTGCTGCAGCAAGGCGGCTTATGGAGCGGTTCTGCACCCGGGCATCCCGCCTGCGCATCACCTCTTGCTCCTCCAGTCTGCCACATAACTGTGTGATGGCAGTGGTTAGCCTGCCTAAACCTGCTACTGCCTCCTTGTTGGAATCCACAAAGGCCTGAAATCCTTTCACCATTTCCCCCATCTGCAGGTTGTGCTGCAGGAGCTGGCGTTGGCATGCCATGATGGATTTCGCCTGCTGCCTTTGGATCTTCACCATATTACCTTCGAGGCCCCGGAACACACTGGCCTCCCGTGCTGGTTCTGCAGTGGTGGGAATGGCACGGCGCCGGGTACTGCTGCTGCCCGCCTGCTGAGTGGGCTGGGGTGCCACTGGTGGGGGTGTGGTGCTGGCCGGGGCCTGAGCCCCTGCTCCCAGGACAGGGTGTACTGGAGCCACAGTGGCAGGAGCTGGTGTAGGTGGAAAGAGCTCCCTTGTCGGGGAGTTCCCTGGGGAGAACTGCAAGGGGGGTGTGCTTTGCATTAGTGGGGAGTGAAGTGCATCAAAGTCAATTGCCAGGTCTCCCTCAATACCCAGCCCTATGGTGTTTTCCTCCTCCTCCTCCTCGGCAGCCTGACTCGTGCTTGGCCCTGCGAGTGCAGTGGTAGATGGTGCTGCTGCCTCCTTTGGCAGTGGTTGTCCGCCTGATGGTGCCCCTAGGTACAAAGAAGCATTTGTAAATAGTGTGCCGATGTATTACAGTCAGTACAATTAAAGCATTCCACATGTCCTAGCATCTCCGTAGAATGTGTTCCACTGTTTCATGTCTTGTGATTCTGCACTGCCATATTTTGATACCTTCTGCTGACTGGATGTACCATGATGCTTGTCTCTTGTATGTTGGTTACAGTACTGTGCTGGGGTTTGGCCATGCATTGTGTCTAATGGGGAGGTGTCTGGTAGGGTGTGTCCTGATGCGCATGCCTCTTACCTGTAGCTGTAGCTCTGGCTGAGCTGTCCAGGGTCCCCATTCCGGTCACGCTCTCCCTCTCAATGGTGCTGGAGACCAGTTCCTCCAGCTCGGTGAGGGGTGGCGCCGGGTTCCTGCCACCACCAGTGACTCCAGCCTGCTTCTGGATCTCTGCCATCTTCCGTTTGGTCAGGCTGCGGATGTCGTAGAAGCGCTTCTTCAGCTCATCCAGGGACCTGGGGGTGACACCCACAGCGTTGACCTTTTGGGCGATTACGCTCCAGAGCCTCCTCTTGGTGCTGTCTGGCACATTGAGGGACAGCTTTCCGAATAGCTGCCGGTGCACCCTCACCACCTCCTCAACCAACACCTGCAGCTCGGTGCTGCTGAACTTAGGCTTCCTCTTCTGGCTGGACTTCTGGCTCTCACTCTGGTTTTCCATCTTGCTCTGAACAGTTCACTAACTCCTACTCCCACTGCTGCTAACTGTGACTGCTCAGCTCAGGCTGGCTCTCCAGAAAGTTCTTAATTGGCTGCACCTGCCAGGGTTGCCACTCCCTGTTTGGGTGGGGGAGGGGGAGCCACCTCATTGGCTGAAGCGGCTTTTACCGAATCGGCTGTATCCGAATCGGATATTACCGAATCGGTGTAATCCGAATCGGTATCATCCGATTCGGATTTTACCGATTCGGTTTCTTCAATGCATTCCTATGGGCTTTTTGGCCATGGGTGTGTTTTCATACCTCCGATTCGGTAATTGCCGATTCTGATTTTACCGACTCGGCTATTTCCGATTCGGTGGTAGCCGATTCGGCTAGTTCCGATTCGGTCCATGCCGATTCGGTACGTACCGATTCACATTACCGATGCCGACCGATTCCCTATTATTTCGCTGTTTGTTTGCTACATCTCGTTTTCCGATTTCAGAATACCGATTCGGCCCGCCTCGGTATTTTGAAATCGGAAATTCCCTTTTACCTACATCGGGCCCCTAATCTTTCTGGCAGCCCCCAGCGCCAGGACACCTCTCCGGAGGTAGCGGTGCGCTTTACAAATGCTGGTATTTATTCATTTATTATGAGATCCAGAGTCTCTGCAGCAGACGGTCATGATTAACAGTAATGTAACAAACAAGAACCTGTTGGTCTGGAAAACAAAAAGACAAAAATCGTACAGCAACAGACTGAGAAGTTTTGGTCAGAGAAGTCCCTTCAGGGCTAGATCCCATCAACCCGCCGCGGTGGTGAATCTCATCACCTGGGATCTCCTCTTGACTACAGATTATTATACAGCCGCAGGGCTACACCCTTCCAAAGATAGAAAGGGAGCTCACAGGTGTCGTGATCAGTGGCCTGGAATGGTATCCACTGTGGTCCCAAAAAGATGGTGAGATCAAAATTAATTATAGGAGGGGTGATAATGATAATTGCAGTGCAAAAACAGTGAATGTGTAAAGAAGTGAAGTTTTAAAATTGACTACAATGATACTGAACAATTTTAATAAGCACTATCCCGGTCTCAAACATAAAAACAGTGCATATACAGTTTGAAAAGATAGCTGTAAGAAGTCCACAAGGATGACAGGTCTACATGTTTCAGCCTCTGGATTCATTAATCCTGGCTTTCATCAGGACCTAAACCGATGGAATAGCTACTGCATTGTTGTGTTTTAAATGTGTGAAAAATATATATTAAATCTCAAAAGAAAGTGGTTGATTCAGTACAACCTACAATCACCTGTGTATCCTGAAACCCATTGAATATCACAGGAGAGTAGAACTCATTCCTAAAGAAACAAAAATACAAAAGACCAAACAAAATGTCAATTGCCGTCGAAATTTGTATCATCTTGACATTGCTGATGTCATGATGTTGATATATTATATTATATATATCAAGTACCACACGGTGAACATTTCATATGAGGTATATAACAAATTGTTGTCGCACTTACCTATCTCTATGCGGGAGTACTTCTCATCTCACCTGGCATCCTGCTCTGGAGAATGAGGCACTGCTCTGTGTTGTAGGTGTAAACATAAAAAGCCGCAGAGTCAGGAATCTCTGCACGGCTGCTACCTGCCCTATTTACGAAGAATAGTCACGCACAATTCTGACCAATAGCAAAAAACAGGAGCCCCTGATTACCCAATGGAAAGAGGCATGTTCAAATGTCTGAACAGACAAATCTCAATAGTAAACTACTCTATTTCCAACTACAAGAAAAAGAGCTACCAAGCCTGCTTGATTTTACCCCCAGGCAAATGTTAATGATGCATAAAGAATACCACTGTTTATCTCAGTGTCCTAACAGTGCTGGAAAACGGCTTTCACATATTCGGTCTGTCACATTAACCACTTGGCCTCCGCGGTAATTCTGCCGCTGCGCGGGGGGGATTAGGAGGGGGGCGCGCGGCACCGCTATGCTTGTAACGGAACCACGCCGTCACAAGCCACGGGCTGGCTGTGCTAATGACGGCGTTGTTCTGTCACGACTTCACCCACTCACTAATTCGCCTGCACAGGCGAGGAATCAGTGCTGCGTGAGCGCAGCGGCTACGGCATGACGGAACCACGCCGTCATGAGCACACGCCACCCGTGGCTCGTGACGGCGTGGGTCCGTCGCCAGCATGGAAGGGGTTAATAAATTGTCAAAAAGGCTTGTTAAGAAAAACATCCAGAGAATTGTATACTCCTTTCGTTATTCTTTAGCTCATTTACCGCACTTTGTGTTATCTGTGCTTCTCTGTGGTTAGACAAGTGTAAGTTTGAGTTACATTTAGGAGAATGCAAAGAAAGTGGTGATTAGACGCTTCGCTTGTAGGCCTGGAAACGGATTAACTCAATGGAATGAGTTGCAACTATGCTTAAACTTCCCCAAGAAACTAGTGATTTTCCTCCATAGACAAGAGGCCTGGGATTCTATTAAGGGGTATTAATCTTCACATGTGAGATTCTGCCCTTACCTCTCTGCTGCTCTACGTATGATTGAGCTGCTGGCTGCTTTTCTATATTTTATATTTAACACTGTTTTAATGTGTTATATGATGATTAATATAGGCTCTACCTGGTGAACATTTACTTGTTCTTTAAGGTTTTGTGTGATAAGGCAGATGTAGAGTACTACTACAAGTTACAATGTTACTGTTCTGCAACTGAAATAACTACTTTTTCTGATATGTAGGACAATAATGTATTTCTGTTTGCACATAATAAAAAGAGGTTTTAAAATGTTAGTTTTTGGGGGTTAGTCATTGGGGGATGTTTATAGTTAGTTTAGTTAGTGTAGTTTAATGTTTGATGGTTATTTATTAGTTACATTTTAGGGTGTTTTTTAGTTGTAGTAGTCGAGTGCGGTTGTATCGTGTATGTTGTAATGTAATATTTGTTTTAAATGTATGATATGCGTGAGTTATTAGCAATTCATTTGTGATATTTATGGAGTTATTTGTGTTTTGTGGGTGGGTATTCTGTGCAGCTTTTTTAATCTGCTGTGTCATTGTGTCCTGAATTTTCACAATTTTTGGATGCTGCTTTTTATTTAGATAATAGGTTTAGGTATATATTTAGCAACATTATTTTTTATTTCCTTTATTTTCAGGTTTTACTGAAGTGTTCTGATGTTTGGTTTTTGGGTTTTGGATGGTTCCCATTTAATATTATTTTTCTCATTGGATTGCACTTTTTTTATTCTTGACATTTTTGCATTTTGTAATGGTAGATTTGGTTTGAAATATTTTTGCGTTTTGTTATTTATTGGATTATTTTGAGATGTAAGTTCCATTTTGTCTTATTTTGGATGGATGGGAAATGTTAATGTGTTTAAAAGTTGTTTGCATTATTATATTGTTTTATAATGTGTTAGAGTCAAAACAGAACACGAGACCAATTCCCAAACCATTTCAGAAAAATTGAGAATATTTTAAGAAATACAAAGCAACAATCCAAAGAGGGAAACTGGAGTTGTGAATTTTTTAATTTTTAAATATAAAAATTGTACCAAAAAAGCACTAAGCACCAACCGCAGTTATCTGATTGTACCTGTCCAGTGTCTAGGAGCAACTTAAGGCTAACCTTAATGGAGAGAAGGTCAGATAAAGAACCAGGTTGACCCTGTCGGATAATTTACCTTTGGACTTAGCCTCTGAAATGGATGTCAGAAATCGCCAGTGGGCAGGGACGCAGGCTGTGAATGAGAGGTCTATATATTGTTGGATAGCTGCTGTGTGAGGCCTTGGTGAAGCTGTTTGACTTTTGGTCGGAAAGTTCAGAGTGGGAGAAATTTGGGTTTCATATCTAGAGATAGTCCCTTGCTGACCAAATACTGTTGGTGCCTTTACACTGTGAAGATTTCTTCTGCGGGGCAAGGCTGCAGGCTGAAGCTGAAGAAGGCTCCAAGAGGCCGGATACCTTTGTCGGGAGGTCCCCGTGGAAAGCATTTGCTGCCTGTGCGGAAAAGCTCCGAACGGGAGCTATGGCAATCTTTGGCCCCGCGGCAAGGCACCTTCATCGGAACAGCTTGGCAGGTTCACCCCGGTCCTCTGGAGGTCTTTGAAGGTAAATGTTACTAAGTGCCAGGCTTCAGGAAAAGTTAGGAGAGGTCCACTGGGACACCAGTCAAGGAGCCATAATCCTGGGGACAGCACTTGGGGGTTAGAACTCACTCCAGCACAGGCCATCAGTAGAATCCAGGGCAGGTCCAGTTGGAACTGGCCAGCTGAACAGTTGCAGAAAAAGCTTCTAGTAGCTTCTTGTGACCTGGTAGCTTGAAAAGGAGGTCAGCCTTTCACAGCATTTCCTGTGTGTCCTACTTCAAAGAATACCACAGTGACCCTCTTAATCTAAAACTAAGATGGCAGAACCCTTCTTTCCCTGTGCCAACTCAAGTGCCCTCCCCTTAGGTGTGATCAACAAGAAACTCCTGAAGGAATTATATACATTATTTTAGTTATCATTTTTCTAATTTGCTCATTTAGGATCCAATCAAGTTGAATCATTCAATGAATATCAGTTATGTATACATATTATTTGAGGTCACAGAAAAAGATAGGTAAGTATTCTGTGCTATGGTATGAAAATCAATAGTTTATTAATGACAGGAAAACCAGTGCAATATAAACTCTACAAAACAGGGAATAGAAACAAATAAATGAAAGGTGACATGTATACAATAACCACCAGATAAGACTGACAAGTGTCTGATATATTAGAATTCACAGGAGCTCCAACATGGTGAACAATACAACTCAGCCTAACATCCAAAATACAAAGAATAGGAATAAAAGGATTGTAACACAAATAGTTCTACTCTGTATGGGCTGATGTGTTTCGGTTGTCGACGTTTCGGCCTCTTACGGTAAACATCCATGAGACCATCCACAGGACTACATCTGTGTGAAATGACCATCTAATGAATAGGGACTTCCGAACAGACAATACCTACAAGTCCAATGTGATGCGCTTTGAATCTGTGAATCTATGGGGGGCGAAGCTAGCCCGGCCAAAAGATGGCCGCGCCCTGATAGAGCTCCGCTCAACACTGCCAATATTTGCCAGAATCCACACAATATCCTGCTGCAGCTGCATAGCTGCTACCTGTGCTAACTCCCTGGGGGACGGCGATCCCGGTGAGCGCGGTCTGCTCACCGCCGACCTCCCTATCCCCGAGCACTACGAGGACCCGGCTTCCGGTGCGTGGTGCGGCCTTGAATCCCCGGCCTGGAGTTTGGCGCTGCCCGAGGCCCTTGTCACCTGGGCAGCGCTTGCGGGTGCGGTGCCGAACGCCCCGGCACCCGCCGCTCTGTCTGCAACAGCGGCAGCTGCAGATTCAGATTCCACACAACGGAGTGACCGAGTTTGCTGACTGCTACCTGCTGTGGTGCCCCCTGGTACGGCTCCCGACTCACAGGTGCTCTCTTGCCAAGTCCTGTTCCCCTTGCCAGAGGAGTGGCCATTTGTGTGCCAGACCAGTGAGGACTTCAGGTGGTGCGCGATTCTTGCGCTCTGCGGCAGGGTGCACCCCTCAGCTCGGCGTTGATGTCTCCCTTGCATCTGCCCTCACTCATTGTGTGCCTGGGTGTGCTACTGACAGTTGGCGTCCACACTACTTGACCGTCCTAGTGTCTCCTGGGAGGACGCTGCCTGCGCTGGGACCTTCATGAACACGGCTGACTCTGAGGTCTGATCTACTGCCACAGGCTGTGCTCTGATACCTTTGTCCCTGGAGATGCTTTGACACTGTGCTGTTCCCCTGACTCTGGGTCCTGGCCACTGGACACGAGGTGGTGATCTTGCCCTTCGGCTCTGGGATCCCTGCGCCTCCCCTGTTGAGCTGCACTTACCTGCTATCCTCGACGATATGGGGAAGGTTGACAGGACCCAACCTAAGATGCAATTTGAGCAAAGCAAATCCCGGTGCAATGAGGAGGGAGCAGAAGGGACCCCCTCAGAGACTGACCCCACGACTGACGATCCGGTGCGAGATATCAAACAAATCATTGCCTTTATGCAGCGAGGCCTTACTGTCATTGACACCACGATAGACACGCTGGCTTACAGGATGGACCAGGTCTCTGAGCGCGTCGACAAACACTCTGAGCACCTGGATATGGCGGAGCGCCGCATTACCGAGGTGGAGGAGGCCCAAATGGATGCAGGAAACACGTGGAAGCAGATGGAGCGTGCCCTCTCGGCCTTGCGAGACAAGGCAGAGGACCTGGAGGCCCGATCGCGCCGCAGTAACCTGCACATCACGGGCCTGGCGGAGACCACTGAAACAGGAAACATGGACAGTTTTTGGAGCACCTTCTGACCTCTCTCCTAGACGCAGACACTTTCTCTCATCTATTCGTGGTGGAGAGAGCGCATCGGTCGCTCGGGCCTTGACCCCAGCCAGGCGCCCCTCTCCATCCCATCATTACAAAACTTTTGCATTATCGGGACAGAGACGCTGCGCTGCGTAAGGTGAGATCATTGGCTCCCCTGCGGTATGAGCGGTCGGATATATCTCTGTTCCCTGACTTCACCCTTAAAGTGCAGGAGGCACGGCGGCAGTTCACCTCAATCAAGTGGAAACTGCGGGACCAGCACATCGATATGATATGTTATATCCCGCACAGCTCAAGGTCCTCTTTGATGGGAAGCCTCATATATATTCAGACCCGCAAACACTTCGAAAAGCCTTCCGTGACAGGGAGAAGGCCAACAAATGCTGGAACAGTCAACAGACCTCCTTCTCACAGAATAAGGACGCCGGGACTATGGACGATAATGACTGATTGACTGGTGTTTACTCTATTATGTGTTACATATCTTTTCCGCTTTCATAGTTGATGGGTTGGTCACTTGTTACTGTGCTTTCTGATGGTCTATTATAGCCCTGTGGCAAGTGTAGTGCCCCTGACAGCACGTTGCTCTAGTGTATGTTTTCTCTTTCCTTATCGAGTTCGTTCTTAATTTGCCCCTATAGTTAACTGGAGTGCGCAGCCGGGGTATCGTCCTTTTCCTTGGGAGTTTGCCTATCCGTTGTTATCCTGACTCCCCTGAGCAGAGTTGTTCTGCACGTTACCTGTTCCTAAACGAATCATGGATAAAGCTGCAGTGGGATGGGTAATAGCAAGCGGTGTTTGTGCGTAGGGTTGGCTCAGTTTGTGTAGGTGGGCAACATCTGCCCCACTGCGTTAACCGCTGTTCCACTTTTTGTTGGTGGGTGTTTTGCGGGAGCGATGGGTGGGACTCCCTCACGCTTGGTTTCCTTTTTTGTGAGGGTTGGGTGGGTTGTGGCTTGCCTCTGCAGTGGTGGGGTTTGCGTAGCGTGGGTGGGGGGTGGTGTGTTTTTATGGTATGTTTTATTTTCTTGCTTAAATATTGTATACTTGGATCACCTTTTTTCCTTTTCAGGTTGTGGTGGCTGGTGGGAGGGGCCTGCCTCTGTTTGGACATTCTTTTTACGTCCTTATCGTGTCAGACATGCAACCCAGGGTGGAAGCGCCACGACGCCTGACCTTTTTGACATGGAATGTGAGGGGAGTAAACGATCGGCGTAAAGTGTGTACAATTCTTGCACACCTGAGGTGCAGGAGGTAGGTGTTGCATTACTGCAAGAAATGCTTCTGCAGCCGGGCAGTGCTCTCCTTGCAAGTCACACACTAGCGAGCACCTCTTGTGCGGATTACTTTACCTCACACTCCAGGGGCGTCTCAACTTGGATTAATCCTAAAACAGGCCTCTGTCTCAAGCCCTTGATTACAGACACGACAGGCAGATACACAATATCACGATGTCATGACCCTCACTGGGAATTCTTAGTAGTTAACTCTTATGGCCCTAACTATGATTATCCTGAATTCTATTGTTCCTTGTTTGTACTACTCCGGAGCCGAAGCTCCCTCCCGATCATCTGGGGTGGTGACTTTAACTGTATCATGGACACAGCCCTTGACCGCTCGAGAGGCCCTTCCGCCCGCTCTCTGCTTCAGCTAAAATGGTGCTAGACGTCACCTTGCAGTTGCAATTAGCCGATGTGTGGAGATCGCGATCGCAAGCCCGAGTGGGTATACACACTACTCAGCAACACATGACGTTCACACCCGCGTTGACTATTGGTTTATCCCACGCGAAATGATCTCAAGGGTGTTGGATTGTTCAGTCCTTCATCGCACCTTCTTGGATCATTCACCAGTCATGTTTTCCCTTGCTGCCCTCCCCCGTACTCCTCCCGCATTTTTGTGGCGATTCCCCCCCCACTCTTTATTAGACTCTGTTTTCCACTCCGAACTGAATGAAGCGATCTCTGAGTTTTTACAAATAATGTAGGCATGGTTAGCTCCTTCCCCACAGTGTGGGAGGCGTTTAAGGTGTATATCCTTAGGGGTGGCCATTAGCAAACATGCGGGACAGATTAACTTTATCCGGTACCATTGTCAAGATAGAGCAGGGGTACTCAAAGTACGGCCCGCGGGCCAGTGGCGGCCCGGCAAGCCTTCAGTGGCGGCCCGCGGAGCTTGAGACATCGCACCTGTGTGGTTTTTTTTTAACTTCACCAAACACCTCGGGGAGCAGCAGTGTGTAATCAGAGAGCCTGCTCTGTGGGGGCAGGGCGATTCCAGCCACAGTCAAGAGTGGAGCTTCAGGGGCGCTAAGAGGTGAAAAAAGCCGCATTAACAAACAAATGGTCGTTTAAAGACCTGTTAAGAACTGGGGTGCCTTGGAGGCTGTGTCAGCCAGGCTGACACACAGGGGAGAGGGGGTGGGAGGGGGGAGGACAGCAGGAACTGAGAGCCTGGTGAGGTGGAGGGCAGCAGGGAGTGAGAGCCAGGGTAAGGGAGGTGGAGGGCAGAGCAGGGAGTGAGAGCCCGGGTGAGGGAGGTGGAGGGCAGAGCATGGAGTGAGAGCCGGGTGAGGGAGGTGAAGGGCAGAGCAGGGAGTGAGAGCCCGGGTGAGGGAGGTGAAGAACAGAGCAGGGAGTGAGAGTCCGGGTGAGGGAGGTAGAGGGCAGAGCAGGGAGTGAGAGCCGGGTGAGGGAGGTGGAGGGCAGAGCAGGGAGTGAGAGCCTGGATGAGGGAGGTGGAGGGCAGAGCAGGGAGTGAGAGGCGGGTGAGGGAGGTGGAGGGCAGAGCAGGGAGTGAGAGCCCGGGTGAGGGAGGTGGAGGGCAGAGCAGGGAGTGAGAGCCGGGTGAGGGAGGTGGAGGGCAGAGCAGGGAGATAGAGCTGGGTGAGGGAGGTGGAGGGCAGAGCAGGGAGTGAGAGCCGGGTGAGGGAGGTGGAGGGCAGAGCAGGGAGTGAGAGCCGGGTGAGGGAGGTGGAGGGCAGAGCAGGGAGTGAGAGCCCGGGTGAGAGAGGTGGAGGGCAGAGCAGGGAGTGAGAGCCGGGTGAAGGAGGTGGAGGGCAGAGCAGGGAGTGAGAGCCGGGTGAGGGAGGTGGAGGGCAGAGCAGGGAGTGAGAGCCCGGGTGAGGAAGGTGGAGGGCAGAGCAGGGAGTGAGACCCGGGTGAGGGAGGTGGAGGGCAGAGCAGGGAGTGAGAGCCGGGTGAGGGAGGTGGAGGGCAGAGCAGGGAGTGAGAGCCTGGTGAGGGAGGTGGAGGGCAGAGCAGGGAGTGAGAGCCGGGTGAGGGAAGTGGAGGGCAGAGCAGGGAGTGAGAGCCGGGTGAGGGAGGTGGAGGGCAGAGCAGGGAGTGAGAGCCCGGGTGAGAGAGGTGGAGGGCAGAGCAGGGAGTGAGAGCCGGGTGAAGGAGGTGGAGGGCAGAGCAGGGAGTGAGAGCCAGGTGAGGGAGGTGGAGGGACGAGCAGGGAGTGAGAGCCCGGGTGAGGAAGGTGGAGGGCAGAGCAGGGAGTGAGAGCCGGGTGAGGGAGGTGGAGGGCAGAGCAGGGAGTGAGAGCCGGGTGAGGGAGGTGGAGGGCAGAGCAGGGAGTGAGAGCCTGGTGAGGGAGGTGGAGGGCAGAGCAGGGAGTGAGAGCCGGGTGAGGGAAGTGGAGGGCAGAGCAGGGAGTGAGAGCCGGGTGAGGGAGGTGGAGGGCAGAGCAGGGAGTGAGAGCCCGGGTGAGGGAGGTGGAGGGCAGAGCAGGGAGTGAGAGCCGAGTTAGGGAGGTGGAGGGCAGAGCAGGGAGTGAGAGCCCGGGTGAGGGAGGTGGTGGGCAGCAGGGAGTGAGAGCCGGGGTGAGGGAGGTGGAGGGCAGAGCATGGTGTGAGAGCCGGGTGAGGGAGGTGGAGGGCAGCAGGGAGTGAGAGCCTGGGTGAGGGAGGTGGAGGGCAGCAGGGAGTGAGAGCCCGGTTGAGGGAGGTGGAGGGCAGAGCAGGGAGTGAGAGTCCGGGTGAGGGAGGTGGAGGGCAGCAGGGAGTGAGAGCCAGGTGAGGGAGGTGGAGGGCAGAGCATGGAGTGAGAGCCGGGTGAGGGAGGTGAAGGGCAGAGCAGGGAGTGAGAGCCCGGGTGAGGGAGGTGGAGGGCAGCAGGGAGTGAGAGCCGGGTGAGGGAGGTGGAGGGCAGCAGGGAGTGAGAGCCTGGGTGAGGGAGGTGGCGGGCAGCAGGGAGTGAGAGCCCGGGTGAGGGAGGTGGAGGGCAGAGCAGGGAGAGAGAGCCAGGTGAGGGAGGTGGAGGGCAGAGCAGGGAGTGAGAGCCTGGGTGAGGGAGTTGGAGGGCAGCAGGGAGTGAGAGTCAGGTGAGGGAGGTGGAGGGCAGAGCAGGGAGAGAGAGCCGGGTGAGGGAGGTGGAGGGCAGCAGGGAGTGAGAGTCCGGGTGAGGGAGGTGGAGGGCAGAGCAGGGAGAGAGAGCCGGGTGAGGGTGGAGGAGGGCAGAGCAGGGAGTGAGAGCCTGGGTGAGGGAGGTGGAGGGCAGCAGGGAGTGAGAGCCAGGTGAGGGAGGTGGAGGGCAGAGCAGGGAGTGGGAGCCCGGGTGAGGGAGGTGGAGGGCAGAGCAGGGAGTGAGAGCCAGGGTGAGGGAGGTGGAGGGCAGAGCAGGAAGAGAGAGCCGGGTGAGGGAGGTGGAGGGCAGAGCAGGGAGTGAGAGCCGGGTGAGGGAGGTGGAGGGCAGAGCAGGGAGTTAGAGCCGGGTGAGGTGAGACAGATAGAGACAGAGACAGACGGAGCTAGATAGGGTCAGAGACAGATAGAGGCAGAGACAGACAGCGATAGAGACAGACAGAGAGAGAGAGACAGACAGAGAGAGAGACTGAGGGAGAGAGGGAGACAGACATAGGAAGGGATGGAGACAGACTGAGAGAGAAAGACAGAGGGAGACAGACAGAGGGAGAGAGGGAGACATACAGAGGGAGAGAGGGAGACAAACAGAGGGAGACAGACAAAGGGAGGGAGACAGACAGAGGGAGGGAGACAGACTGACAGAGGGAGGGAGACAGACAGAGGGAGATAGACAGAGGGAGACAGACAGAGGGAGACAGACAGACAGAGGGAGGGATGGAGTCAGACAGAGGGAGGGAGACAGACAGAGGGAGGGAGACAGACTGACAGAGGGAGGGAGACAGACAGAGGGAGATAGACAGAGGGAGACAGACAGAGGGAGACAGACAGACAGAGGGAGGGATGGAGTCAGACAGAGGGAGGGAGACAGACAGAGGGAGGGGGACAGACAGAGGGAGACAGAGGGAGTGATGGAGACAGACAGAGGGAGACAGACAGAGGGCAGACGGAGGGAGGGAGACAGAGGGAGATGGACAGTGGTACACAAATAGAGGGAGACAGATGGAGGGAGAAGGAGAGAGGGACGGAAAGAGAGGGAGGGAGACAGAGAGAGAAGGAGAGGTAAGACAGAGAGAGAGACAGAGGGAAACAGAGAGAGAGAGAAGGAGGGAGCGAGAGAGATAGATAGAAGGAGGGAGACAGAGGGAGGGAGAGATAGGGAGAGAGAGAGAGAGAGAGAGAGAGAAAGAGAAATGTGGGTGTATGCTGGTCTGTTGGCTCAGTGGATGAACGCGTCAGCTGCAGGGGTCTGTGTTCAACTTCATGGTCACAGTTTTTTTCTTTCTAGCCCCTTCCCCCTCCCCCACTGACCCCGCCTCCACCAGTGCGGCCCTCGGCCACAAACCACACTGTAAATTTGGCCCCAGAGAGAAAGTTTGTGAGTACCCATGAGATAGAGGATGAGGACGGATCACTGCTGACAGAGAACGTTGTGATAGGTGCCCGATTCCCCGTTCTTATTACCAAGAACTGTACAGTTCCAAACTCTCCCCTAGTGACGAGGATATAGCCGGCTACCTGGAATTTATACAACTCCCATGGTTCCAGGACTGGCTTTGTGAGTTTTTGATGAGGCCTATTGAGGTGGCGGAGTTCTGTCTTGCGCTGGGATGGATCCATGCGTGAGGGGAGTGCCCCTGGTATGGATGGCCTAACGGTCGCATTTTATAAAAGCTTCAGCGACCTCCTTATCCCCCACCTTATTCTTTTATTTTACAATATTGCCGCTGATGTCTCTATGCCCCCTTCCATGCACGAGGCGCTAATTATCACCTTACTAAAGCCCAAAAAAGACCCACACAAATGCTTGGGTATGTAACTTTACAACGAAACTTTTACAACGACCTACCATTACAACGCAACTTTTACCACGCAAACTATTACAACGCATTGCTCTGGGGGGCGCTGTAGGATAGGGAATAGGTTAATTTACTATCCAATAACCTTCCCTACTATCCACGGGGACTGGAGTTGGAATAGTAAATTAAACTATTCACTATCGAGCACCCCAAAGCGCTATGCGTTGTAATGGTATGCGTGGTAAAAACCGCGTTGTAAAAGTATGCGTTGTAACGTCATACATCCAAATGCGTGTCCTCCCGCCCTCTCTCACTCCTCAACATGGACGCCAAATTATATGCCAACATTCTTGCGAACCGACTATCCCCGCTTCTCCCTCAGCTGATTGGACCTGAGCAAGCCCGATTTATTCCTGGTCGCAACCTTACGCAGAATATTCGAACTGTCTTTGGCGCCCTGCAACATGCGAGGCCTGAGGCAGGGCTGCGGCAGTCCTCCTTGACGCCGAAAATGCCTTTGATTCAATTGAATGGAAATTTATGAAGGCTGTACTGACCCGAATGGGTGTTGGAGGAGTGTACCTACAGCTGATTTCAGCGTTGTATCATGCTCCTATGGCTAGGGTTCGGGCGGGCGATGCGGTGTCAACGCAGTTTTCAATCTCCCGGGGCACCCGTCAGGGGTGTCCGCTATCGCCATTACTGTATGCGGTTGCAGCTGAACCGTTGCTGCAGGCTTTATGTGAATATCAGAGTCACAGAGGACTCTGCTTCCCTCGATACAATCTAATCACATCTGCGTACGCTAATGATACCATTCTCTATGTCAGGGATCCTGAAGCGAATCTTTCCCTGGTAATCCAGGAGGTCCTTCGCTTTGGAGGCCTCTCTGGCTTATCGATTAATTGGGATAAGTCTCTCATTTTCCCCCTGACGCCAGCAATGCTGCAATTCCCGTTAGATTATCCGCTGCAGTGGACTACGGAGCCCGTACGGTATCTAGGCATCCAGATCTACTCTGATGCGGACGTGATCTTGCAGGTCAACTATGGGGCAGCGATTGGAAATCTCCCCGATGACATCGATCGCTGGATACGCCTCCCCCTTTCTTTGACCGGCCGTGTTGTCTTGATGAAAATGGTTGTTCTCCCGCGCCTACTTTTCCTCTTTGTCAATATACCCTTAGTTCTCCCGCAGCAACTGTTTCGCGACCTCCGATCACTAATGACCAAACTAGCGTGGGCGGGCAAGACCCCGAGGGTGGCGTTGGACACACTTATGCTCCCATATTCCACTGGGGGCTTAATTCCCCGAATCTGGAACTGTATTATAGAGCTGCGAAGGCCTCACATGCGTATAGTTGGGTACACGGGCCCCGGGATCTACCCCATCTCCAAGTGGAGAGGGTCGCTGCCCCGCATTCATTGCCACGTTTTCTCACGCAGGCCCCTTCGCGTAGATGTTGCATTCTCGATTCAATCAACTCTGTTGCTCATGCGTGGAACGTGCTCCTTGACATGTATGATGGCGCACAGCTCTAGTCCCCCCGATTGCGTGTTGAGTGGTGCCAATGGTTTGCGCCCAGCTCGGACAGGGGGACCCTTGACTCTCTTTACAAACTACATATACAGACTATGGGGGATCTCTTTCGGGGGGGGGGGGGGGGGCGGTGTGCTCATGGGAGGATGCGGCGGGCACTGCTGACGAACACACGGCACTGACTAAATTCCATTTCTTTAGAACTCGTCATGCCTTGCAGGCAGTTTTGGGTGAAGGGCTACAGGAACCCTTATATATTCTCCCTTTGACTCTACTTTTGAGCGCCCAGAGCCCCTGCAAACTAATCTCCAAATTGTATACCTTGGCTCCCGCCACAAAGGTACCCTCCCTAAACAAGGCTCGTCAGGTTTGGCAATTTGACATGGACACCCCATCACGGACGATGTCTGGCTCTCCTGCTGTACCGTGTCTCGACAGAGCTCTATCAACGACCGACACAGGCTTGCCCATTTTAAATACTTGAACAGGGTGTACCATTCCCCCTCGCGCCTGTTCCGGTTTGGATTACATGACACTGACGACTGTGAGCGCCGTAGTGCCCCCCAAGCAGGTTTTTTCCACTTGGCATGGCCCTGTCCCCCAGTGGCACAATATTGGGCTGCGATCTTTCATAAACTTAGCGACAAGTTGGGATTCCCTTTGTCCCCGGAACCTTTGGTGGCACTGTTAGGTTAAACTAAACCTCTGAAGAAGGCTATGCGCAGATTGGTGGCTCTTGGCCTCCTCTTGGCTAAGCGCCGGCTGGCGATGAGATGGATGAGAGGGCCGCTGCCCACCCTGGTGGAATGGGAGCGAGAAAGGTTATATTGTCATATTCAGTCGGAGGTTTACAATGAGTTGAGGCCACGAGTAACCGCCCCAAGGGCCTCATTTATGAAAAGAGACGCATCGCTGCGTGAAAACAGCGGTGCGTCACTTTTCACTGCACCCTCCTTGCGACACCAATGATGCGTCATATTAACAGTATGACGCATCATGGCGCAAGGAGTTACAGATACGTCAGTATTTTTGATGTATCTGTATGGCGCAAAAGTGACGCATTGCTGGAGTGTGTCAGAAAAGTGACGCAACTCCAGCAATGTATCCAGGGCCTGCGTCAGTCTTACGCCTGCTGTGAGGCACACGTAAGAAATTGACGCATTTGTGTCCTAGAAGTGGCGCAGTGAAATCTCATAGATTTCACTGCGTCACTTCTATGACCCTGTCTTGCGTCAAAACGCCCCCCCTTGCATACATTATACCTGGCGCAGGTATAATGTAGCGCAGGGGTTTACAAAGAGACGCATCTACCTAGATGCGTCACTTTGTAAATATGGTGCAACAAGGTGCATTTTTTACACCACTGGTGCGTCACAAAAAGTGACGCACCGGCGGCGTAAAAGTGACGCACAGCCTCATAAATGAGGCTCCAAGAGTTTATGGAGTCTCTTTGCCCAATACTGTGCTCTTCAAATGTCTAAACACTGATGCCTCTGATGCCTCGTTACTGTAACTGGTTGTTTTCAGCTCTTTCATGCCCTGTGGTGCTGTCGCTGCTGACATTGAGCCCCTTTAGGCTGTCACCTCACTTTAAGGGTGCCCCGTAAATCAACTTGCGGGGTAGCGCCTTCTCACCCCCGGGGTTGCTACATCCCTTGAGATGCTTCTCCCGACCCACCCTTTTAGTGTCCCCCACTGCCCTCTGTATCATTATTGTTTATTTGATTCTTTGATTGCGATTCTAGTGATTTGCATCTGTCTTTTTGTTGATTCTTGTTTTTCCATCCCTGTCAGATATGTATTGATTTTTTTCTCCTTTGTTGTGTATTTGAAAATTCAATAAAAAAATATTTTAAAAAAATATGTGAATCTATTTTCATGGTGTTTCATTTGCATAGGGATACTGCAATATATGTAAATAACCACAATTGCAGGTGGTGGACTCTGACGCCGCCGGTGTCAGCTAAGGTTGTTGCCCTGATTCCTCTCTGAAGCTGTGGACTGCTCATATCTTTAATCCTTACTTAAATCGCAGTGTCCCTAGGAGTAGGGGTGGTAAGCTACCATCATACCAGGTACCAGGCACACAGGTAGAATGACCTTTGCCCTTGATTAGAAATAACTTCCAACAATCATCCGTCTACGCATGGCCTAGTATGAGGGGATGGTCACTGACCCCCCCCTCACCCCCCGCCAACAATGGGGGTACACTTTGTGTTCACCACTAACCATCAAAGCCTCATGCTCTGCTAGAGAATGCCACAAAAACATGGACCCCTCCCCCCACCACCTCACCTACAGTGGACTCTTCCTTCTTGATTACACACCAGGACAGGTGGGAGAGGGGGAGGGGCGGAGCTCTCCCGGTCACTTTCCTCCTCACACACGGGTCTGTGCACTGCCGCGCGGGTGAGTTTGCGGGGTGTGATGGCATAGGAGGTAAAAGCCCATGCAGGTCGGTGCCAATGTGTTTGTGCACCCCTGGCTGGCAGATTGGGGCTGCAGATGTTGTATTGTAGGAGACACTGAGGGCCAGTGTTGACTTGCACGCCCTGAGCTGGCTGGTGGAGTGGCAGAGTGAGTGCCCATGTGCCTATGCATACCTTAGCTGCAGAGGGCGTGTGTCATGCACGCCAGGGTCCTGTGAGCACAGACCCAAGCTGCAGGGTGGGTTTATAGTGTGAAAGAGAGACCTGGGGTGGCAGTGAGCGGGCAAGTAGGTAGCATCTGTACATGGGGAGAATAGGCATACTATCAATCAATCAATCAATCAAAGCATTTATATAGCACACTACTCACCCGGAGGGTCTCAAGGTGCTAGGGGAGGGGGGGTCCGCTACTGCTCGAACAGCCAGGTCTTGAGCTGCTTCCTGAAGGCGAGGTGGTCCTGGGTCAGGCGGAGGTGGGTCGGGAGGGAGTTCCAATTCTTGGCGGCCAGGTAGGAGAAGGACCTTCCTCCTGTGGTGGCTCTTCGGATGCGGGGGACGGAGGCGAGGGCGTGGCTGGTCGATCGAAGCTGGCGTGTGGGAGCGTAGAAGTTGAGGCGGCTGTTGAGGTATCCTGGGCCTTGGTTGTGTAGGGCTTTGTGTGCGTGGGTGAGGAGACGGAAGGTGATTCTCTTGTTGACCGGGAGCCAGTGCAGGTCTCTCAGGTGTCCGGAGATGTGGCTGCGGCGGGGGATGTCCAGGATGAGTCTGGCCGAGGCGTTCTGGATCCGCTGGAGTCTCTTCTGGAGTTTGGCGGTGGTTCCGGCGTAGAGGGCGTTGCCGTAGTCCAGACGGATGGTGACGAGGGCCTGGGTGACCGTCTTCCTGGTCTCGGTGGGGATCCACCGGAAGATCTTACGTAGCATGCGCAGGATGTTGAAGCACGACGAGGAGACGGCGTTGACTTGTCTGGTCATGGAGAGGGAGGAGTCCAGGATGAAGCCCAGGTTGCGTGCGTGGTCGGTTGGTTTGGGTGCGTTGCCCAGGGCGGGGGGCCACCAGGAGTCGTCCCAGGCGGAGGGTGAGGATCCCAGGATGAGGACTTCCGTCTTGTCCGAATTCAGTTTCAGGCGGCTGTTCATCATCCACTTGGCTACGTCTGTACTAGTACTAGATTGCCCATGTGCCCATGTGCCCATGTGCCCACACACCACTCAGCTGTATATTCAGTCTGTAGAGTTGGTGAGAGGCCCTGCATGCTAGGTCCGTGTGTGATAGGGAGTCATCAGAAAATTAAAATAGCTCCAAGTTTGAACTAAAGCCCTGATGCACTCAAGCAGGAGCAGCAAGTGAGCCGAACCCCCCTAGAACAGCTTCCTTGTCTCTTCCATCCATCCTTTCACCCTCTGTCCACCTGCTGATATCCACTATTTCACCTTTACATTCTGTCATCCACTCATTCTTTCAACTATCATCCAGTCTTTCTCCATTCCTTCCATCCATTCATCCATCCAGCTATCCACCCACTCTGCCTTCCATCCATACATACATCCACTCTGCTATTCCTCTATCAATCCATAAACTCTTCCATCCATCCATGCATCTACTCTGCCATCCGTCAATCCACTCTGCCATCCATCTATCCAAACATCATCTATCTATCCACTCTGCCACTCACCCACTCTGCAATCCTTCCACTCAGCCACCCTGCCATCCATACATCCACTCTGCCATTCATTCACTCATATTTCCACCCACCCACTCATCCATCCGTCACTTTACTCTGCCATCCGTTCATCTGTTCACCCACCTATTCATCCCTTTACTCTTTCTTCATTTTGACGGTCCATCCACCTATCCATTTACTCTCATCTATCCATCCATCCATGTCTTTACTCTGTCATCCTTTCACCTGTCCACCCACCTATCCATCCATCCATCCATCCATCCATCCATCTATTCATCCATCCATGGCTTTACTCTGTCATCCTTTCACCTGTCCACCCACCTATCCATCCATCCATCCATCCATCTATTCATCCATCCATGGCTTTACTCTGTCATCCTTTCACCGGTCCATCCACCTATTAATTCACTCTCATCCACCCATCCATCCACCTCTTTCCTCTGCTATGCTTACACCTGCTCATTCCCCGATCCATTCACTCACTCATCTGTCCACCCATCCCTTTACTTTGCCGCCCTTTCACCTGTCCATCCACCTATCATTCATTCATCCTTTCACCCACTCAGTCACCCACCTACTCATTCATCGATGCTTCCGTCTTTTCACCCTTCCTACCAGCATTCCTTCTTTCCCCCTGTTCTATTTGCCCAGATGTGTTTCCCCTCCTCCCCCTGCTCTTCTTTGCCTCCCTGCGCCGATGAGGGGCCTCTCTCTGCTGAGCTGCAGACGGAAGAGGCCCACGGAGATCCCCTGCGGGGGTTCACTGCCCCAGCACGTGGGCATGCCCAGCAGGACTGCCCGTGGTGGGTCTGCAGAAGGGATGACGGAGCCTGGGGGGGCAGAGGGGGGCAGTGGCCGGGCAGTTAGGCAACATCGGTAGAGGGGGTGACCATACGCCCACACTCACCTTAAGTGCAGGCTGGGGGCACAAGGTGGGCGACAGACCCTGCATGCCAGGCCATGAGCCATCAGACCCCCGAGCTGGCTAAGTGGGTAGAGCCTGGGGTGGCAGGGAGCTGGCATGAACCACACACACCTGATCTGCAGGGTGGGTTTGAAGGGTCGGTGAGGCCTGGGGTGGCAGGGAGCTGGCATGAACCCACACACACCTGATCTGCAGGCTGGGTGGAGCCTGGGGTGGCAGAGAGCGGGCATGAACCCGCACACACCTGATCTGCAGGGTGGGTGGAGCCTGGGGTGGCAGGGAGCTGGCATGAACCCACACACCTGATCTGCAGGGTGGGTGAGGCCAGGGGTGGCAGGGAGCTGGAATGAACTTACACACCTGATCTGCAGGGTGGGTGGAGCCAGGGGTGGCAGGGAGCTGGCATGAACCCACACACCTGATCTGCAGGGTGGGTGAGGCCAGGGGTGGCAGGGAGCTGGCATGAACTTACACACCTGATCTGCAGGGTGGGTGAGGCCAGGGGTGGCAGGGAGCTGGCATGAACCCACACACCTGATCTGCAGGGTGGGTGGAGCCTGGGGTGGCAGGGAGCTGGCATGACCCACACACCCCTGATCTGCAGGGTGGGTGGAGCCTGGGGTGGCAGGGAGCTGACATGACCCACACACACCTGATCTGCAGGGTGGGTGAGGCCAGGGGTGGCAGGGAGCTGGCATGAACCCACACACCTGATCTGCAGGGTGGGTGGAGCCTGGGGTGGCAAAGAGCTGGCATGACCCACACACCCCTGATCTGCAGGGTGGGTGGAGCCTGGGGTGGCAGGGAGCTGGCATGAACACACACACACCTGATCTGCAGGGTGGGGTTGAAGGGTGGGTGGGGCCTGGGGTGGCAGGGAGCTGGCATGAACCCCCACACACCCCTGATCTGCAGGGTGGGTGGAGCCTGGGGTGGCAGGGAGCTGGCATGAACACACACACACCTGCTCTGCAGGGTGGGTGGAGCCTGGGTGGCAGGGAGCGGGCATGAACCCACGCACACCTGATCTGCAGGTCGTGCTCACAGAGTCGGTGCAGGCCTCGCGTGCCAGCCCCGGTGCCCGGAGCCCCCTGTGCTGCAGCTTGGGTCTGCCAGGGGGGTGGGGGAGGGGGGTGTATGGTACACCCCCAGTGCCCTCTAATTATGTGTTTCCTGTGTTGCCCTGGCAGCGCGCGTGCTTTTTGTTTACCTTCGGCCTGGAGGTGCCAACGCCGGAAAAAATTATCAGAGGCAAATATTTTGAGAGGAAAAGGGCTCGAAGGCGGCAGCTGTGTTGTTTCACTGGGGAGGCGGGGGCTGTGTTTGGGAGCAGGGGCCACGGGGGGGGGGGGGGGGGGGGCCTGACCGAGAGCGGCGCTCAGCTCAGAGGGGCAGATCTACGAGGAAGTGCCGCAGCCTGGCACCGCAAGCCCTTTGGCTGCGCCACGCTGCAGCACTTCCAAAGCACAGGGATGCGACATATTTACAAGAATAAATATGTCACATTCCTGTGCTCTCCCCTGCGCTGGTGCACAAACTGCAGCTATGCGCCGCCGCAGGCCCCCTTGCACCATGGTGCAAGCATGCCTGCGTCGTGGGGAGATTGTTTATGTGCGGGAAGGGGCACCTTCCTGCGCAAAAACAATCATTGCAGGCATTTTCCTTTTCCAATGCATGCTGTAGAAGGCAGCACGCTTTGAAAGAGGAAAAAATGAGGAGAAATGAAAACATTTCTCCTCGTTGCGCCACGCTACGCCTCCTCTAGGCTGGCAAAGTATTCAAACGCATCTCCAGATTTACGATTTCTTGTAAATCTGGAGATGTGTCTCGTTCCATGGGTGTTGCGTGGGAACACCCACAGCAACACCCTTGGAACGCCCCTTCAACGCAGGGTGCTGCGTGTGAAGAGGCCGTATTTACAAGGAGAGGAAAAGTCACGCAGGGTGGCTTTTCCTCTCCTTGTAAATATGAAGGAGCCCCCGCGCCACCAGTACGTCACGAAAAGTGACATACTGGTGGCGCAGGGGGCTTGTAAATCTGCCCCAGAGTGCTGGGGAGGGAGGGAGGAAGGGAGCGCCTTGACTGGGGCTAAGAGGCGCATTGAAGACACTTCAAAGCTGTCATTCGACTGAGCATTGCTTGGTTGTCGTGCAGAACCTCCGAGGTTCACTATTAACATATCGCCCACTGCAAATAACTATCGGCTGATTAAAGCGCTTCTGCACCGAGGCACAGAGAGGAAGATCTACAAGGAAGTGCCGGCAGCGCGGCACCGCAAGCCCTTTGGCTGCGCCACGCTGCGGCACTTCCGAAGCACAGGGATACGACATATTTACAAGAATGTATTGCATCTCTGTGATTCCCCCTGCGCTGGCGCATGAACTGCAGCCACACTGTTGGAAGGGGCAATCTCTGAGGGCCAGGTTGTGCTCACCCAGACACCCCAAGATCCACCTCTCCCACAGAACTTGCCGAGTCTTGATTGTAAGGTCCTCGCCGGGGAGGCCTTTGGGTTTGGGATCGTACACACTGAGCTCACACCACACTACGAACAGACACCACACCGTTGGGTTTTAGGAACAAGTTCTTTATATAAGCAAGTAATGAAGGAAGCACTCTTATATACACAGTGGCAACAGGACCACAAAGTCTCTGAGGATTCGGGAAGGGGGAAGCGGGACAGTCTTTTAGTCTCTGGGTCCGTACGAGGCGTACCCCACGCACAGCTCTCAATCCTCGAGCCGGGGGGTACGGGATGGTGGTCGTACTGGCTGCCTCACCTTCGTCGAGTCGACCCGGTCGTGATGGTGGTCTCGATGGTCCAGCCGGACCAGAGTACTCCTCGAGCCGCGACGAGGTCAGCAGGGCTCGATCGGGAGAGGTTCGTGAGAGCCGCGACAGCGTCAGCAGGGCTCGGATGGTCTTAGAGGTCGAGCCGCGACAGCGTCAGCAGGGCTCCGGTGGTCTTTAGAGATCGAGCCGCGACAGCGTCAGCAGGGCTCCGGTGGTTCAGTTCCTTAAGGCGAAGAAGGAGCCGCGACAGCGTCAGCAGGGCTCAGAGGTTCCAGGTGAGTCTTCTTAGGGTCAGCCGCGATCAGATCAGCAGGCTTCAAGTCCAAGATACAACTGCCCGCTAGTTGTCGGGCGGGCCCAGTTATAGTCCTTTTGCTCTTTGATCTCCGGACCTTCGCAGGCAGAGGTCTCCTGCCCGGGGGGGCTAGTCATTGGTGAGGTCCGGCGGTCGGCTCTTTGATCCCTTTGAAAGATGGGTCCGGGAATTCCCAGACGCCCAGCGGGTCTGGAGCCAGCCCTCGGGGAGGCCAGAGGGGTGATCGAAACTGGCCCACAGGGGAGGGCCAAAGGTGTGACAGAAAACAGCCCCTCAGGGGAGGCCGGAGGTGCCATCGAAACTCCCTGGCTTATCTCACTCGGGGAGCCCTTTACCCCCCAGCCGGGACTGGCGCGCCTGTGGAGTCTGGGTTTCGCTGGGGCCGGGGTCATGCTAGGCCCAGGGAGACAGGGATGACGGGAAGGGAAGATGGCGTCCGAACCTTGTGGGGCATGCCATGTTAGGCGCTCGGAGCCGGACGTGGAGCGGGAAAGGCAGGCCTGGTCGAGGTTCTAGGGGGATCTAGGCTTAACTGGAGTAGGACGACCAGGCTCGGGGTGCAGGCTACACTAGCGGGGGGGGCTGCGCAGGGGACTCGGGGTACAGCCCTACGCTCACAGGGGGTGGAGGGACAGAGAAGGACCACGCCAGGAGGCCGGGTCCAACACGCGTCCCCCCCAGCTGAAGGCGGGGAGAACTACCCATCCTCTTGGGGGTTCTCTTCGCTGAGGCGGAAGAATCGGGACAGGTCGTCTGCGTTGGCGTGGTCAGAACCAGGCCGGTGCTCAACAGTGAAGTCCATCCCCTGGAGGGAGATGGACCAGCGCAGCAATTTGGGATTCTCCCCTCTCATCTGCATTAGCCACCGGAGAGGTCGGTGGTCGGTCTGGACCCGGAAGTGAGTACCGAACAGGTAGGGCCTCAGCTTCTTCAGGGCCCAAACTACCGCGAAGGCCTCCCGCTCGATGGTGCTCCACCTTTGTTCTCGAGGGAGTAGCCTCCGGCTAATGAATGCCACTGGGTGGTCTCGGCGGTTCTCATTCACCTGGGACAGGACGGCTCCGATGCCATGCTCGGACGCGTCCGTCTGGACTACAAACTCTCGTGAGTAGTCGGGGGCCTGTAGGATGGGGGCAGTGCACATGGCGTCTTTTAAAGTTTCGAACGCCTCTTGGCAGGCGGAGGTCCAGCTGACTTTCTTCGGCTGGTTTTTGGAGGTTAACTCCGTGAGGGGGGCTACGATGCTGCCGTAACTCTTGATGAACCGGCGGTAGTATCCCGTGAGCCCTAGAAACGCCCGCACTTCCGTCTGGGTCGTGGGGGCCTCCCAGGCCACGATGGCATCGATCTTGGGCTGGAGGGGGGCTACGAGGCCGCTTCCGACCTGGTGCCCGAGGTAGATTACGGACCCTTGTCCGATCTGGCACTTGCTTGCCTTAATGGTGAGACCGGCCCTTCTCAGGGCCGTCAGCACCGCCCAGAGGTGCTGGAGGTGCTCGGGCCAGTGGGAACTGTACACTGCGATATCGTCCAGATACGCAGCGCTGAACTCCTCCAATCCAGCCAGTACCTGGTTCACCAGTCTCTGGAAGGTGGCGGGGGCGTTCTTCATCCCGAAGGGCATCACCCGGAAATGGTAGTGACCATCCGGGGTGGAAAAAGCGGACCTTTCCTTAGCTCCCTCGGTGAGGGCGATCTGCCAGTATCCACTGGTCAGGTCAAACGTGCTAAGGAAGCGAGCAGCCCCGAGGCGATCGATAAGCTCGTCGGCTCGGGGGATGGGATGAGCATCGGTTCTGGTGACTGCATTGAGCCCGCGGTAGTCAACGCAGAACCTCAGCTCGGGAACAGCACCGGGGGCGGCTGCCTTCGGAACCAGGACCACGGGACTAGCCCATGGGCTGTCAGAGGCTTCGACCACCCCGAGCGCTAGCATCTTTGATACCTCGGCCTTGATACAGGCCCGGACTCGGTCAGGGACGCGGTAGGCTCTGTGCCGGACCGGTGGGCTGTCCCCGGTGTCCACGTCGTGGACGCACCAGTTGGTGACGCCGGGGGTGAGGGAGAAGAGGTCCGAGAACTGTCCCAACAACTGGCGACAGTCCTCGCGCTGCTCGGGAGAGAGGGAGGAGGAGAGACTCACCCCCTCTACCGAGCCATCTTTTTCTTTCACGCACAGGAGATCGGGGAGAGGCTCCGTTTCTTCTTCTTCCCCATCGTCCGTGGCTAGGAGCAAGCTCAACTCGGACCGGGTGAAGTGGGGCTTGAGGCGGTTCACGTGAAGGACCCGCAAGGGGTTCCTGGGGGACTCTACATCGATGAGGTAGGTCACCTGACTCTTGCGCTCTACCACCTTGAAGGGCCCTGTCCACTTGTCTTGCAGGGCACAGGGCTCTACGGGGGCCATAACCCAGACCTGCTGTCCGGGCTGAAACTCGACCAGAGTGGCATTTTGGTCATACCACCGTTTCATTTCTTCTTGGCTGGCTTCGAGGTTGGCCTCGGCCAGCTCCCGGAACTTCCTCGTCTGGTTCCGGAGGGCCAAAATGTATCGAAACACATCGGGAGGGGGCTCTGGGGCCGCCGTCTCCCACCCTTCCTTGACCAGGGTGAGGGGTCCCCGGACGGGGTGCCCGTAGAGCAGCTCGAAGGGGCTGAACCCCAGGGATTTCTGGGGGACTTCGCGGTACGCGAAGAGGAGACAGGGAAGGAGGACGTCCCACTTACGCCTCAGGGGCTCTTCGAGTCCCATGATCATTCCTTTGAGGGTCCGGTTGAAGCGTTCCACCAGACCGTTACCCTGGGGGTGGTATGGGGAGGTGAACTTGTACGTCCCCCCACATTGTTGCCAAAGGGACTTCATGTATTTCGAGATAAAGTTGGTCCCTCGGTCACTGACGACTTCTCGAGGGAATCTGACCCGGGAGAAGATGGCCATGAGGGCCCGCCCCACTACGGGGGCGGTCACCGTTCGGAGGGCAACGGCTTCGGGGTATCGGGTGGCATGGTCCACCAAGACAAGGATAAAGCGGTGCCCCAAGGAGGTCCGGGGGTCGAGGGGGCCCACAATGTCGATTCCCACCCTCTCAAAGGGGGTACTGACCACGGGGAAGGGTTGGAGAGGAGCCTTGCGCTTCCCTCCGCTCTTTCCGCTGGACTGACAAGTGGGGCAGGACTTACAGTGGGCCTCCACATCGGAGCGCATGCCCGGCCAGTAGAAGTGGGTGACCAGGCGCTGGTACGTCTTGTCTTGTCCCAAGTGTCCCGCCAGGGGCACGTCATGGGCCAGGTTCAGGAGGAAGCCGCGGAAGCGTAGAGGGACCACCAGCACTCGGCCGGACCCTAACTCGGCGGACTTTTGCTCGCTGTATAATAGGCCGTTTTCCCAATAGATAAAGTGGGAGCCGGACTAGTCACCGGCGGCCTGGGCGGCGGCCTGCTGCCGCGGCCCCACCAGGGATGGACAGGAGGTCTGCTCTAGGCACAACTCCTCTCGGGACGGTCCCCCTTCCTGGCGCCATTGGGCCAGCTCAGGAAGGTCGTCCAAGCTCGGGGTCGGTTCGACGTCGGGGCCGCGGGGCCCTGCGTCGGGGGGGAAGCTCTCCCTGGGGAATAGCTCAGGGGTCTCAAAGGGTTCAGGGACCTCGGGGTCCTCAGGGGTCACCGGGGCTGCCTCTAAGGTCGCCTCTTCGGGGGTGGCCCTTCGGGCGGTCATCGACTGGGTACTCACACAGGCCCACTCGGGTAGGCCCACCATCTCTAAGTGGGTCCTTTTCTCAACCCGCTGCCATGGGGAGCTCTCTAGATCGTTGCCGAGCAGGCAGTCCACTGGCATGTCGGAGCGGACCACCACTCGTAACTCTCCAGAGACGCCCCCCCATTCGAACGGGACTTGAGCTATCTGGCAGGTGCGGACGGAGTTATCGGCTGCAATCACCCTGCAGGAGATGTGGGGAACAATCTGGGCTTCGGTGACGAGGTGCCGTTTGACGGCGGTGATACTGGCCCCAGTGTCTCGGAGCGCCCCTATGTGATGGCCATTATCAGTCACCTGCTGTCGGTATTTCTCTGTGTTGTCGGGTAGGGGAGCCCCGGGGACCATCTCCCTTTCACCCAGGGAGACTAACATCATAGCTGCGGGGTCTGCTCCCTCGAACTCTTCCTCCCCCTCCTCTTCTAGAGCTACTGAGGTAATGTGGCGCACTGGGAGCCCTGCAGCGGCAGGCTTCTGGAACAAGGGGCAGCGGGGGTCATTGGCATAGTGCCCGGGTTTCTGGCAATGGTAGCAGGCTTGGCTGACCCGGGGCCCCGGCCTAGCTGGGGGAAACCCTGCGCGCGCTGTGGGAGGTGAGGTACCTGGCTGGTTTCTGGGGGGACTGCGCGGGGACCCTACCTGGGAACCCCTCTGTCTATTCTGACCCCCTCCTCCCCTCGGGCGGGATGGTCCTTGTTCGTTTCGGCCAGTGTCCCCTCCGGGCCCCCGGGTTACTCTGGTGCTCACCCAGCGATCGGCCTCGACGGCCAGCTTCCGGGGGTCGGCCAACTTGCTGTCCAGGAGGTGCTGTCGGAGTTCCACAAAGCAATTCAGGGACAAGTGCTCATACGCAATGAGGTCGATGAGTCCCTCGAAGGTGGATACTTTGCTGCCCTTGATCCACCCTTCCAGGGCCCGGCTGTAGAAATTGACATATTCTACCCACGTGGTGCCGGGGATCTTCTTGCATTCTCGGAAGCGTTGGCGGTACATTTCTGGAGTGAGCCCGTACCTTGTGAGGAGGGCCTCTTTCATGTGGCTGTAGGAGGTCTGTTCGGCAGACGGTAGGTCGAGTAGGGTGTCTCTCCCCTCACTCAGGAATCGACCCCACAGCCCGGCTCTCCAATCTTTCTGTGGAACTCGGTGTGAGGTCATAGCTACCTCGTAGGCCTTGAACCATTGCTGGATGTCATCGTTTTTATAATATTCTTTGACCACATCCTTGGGGATGTGGACCTTGGGTTCCACTGGGGGACCAGACTTTCGGGTCGCTGCTGTTTGGTTGCCTTCGTTCCGGGCCTTTAGTTCGATTTCCAATATGCTGCGCTCGTGCTCCAGCTGGAGCTTCTTTCCGTCGTGTTCTCGCTGGAGCTTCTTCTCCTCCAGTTCTCCTTGCAGCCGCAGCTGCTCGATGGCTAGCTTCTTCTCGGCCAGCTTGAGTTCTCCTTCCATTTTCAACCGGGCTAGTTCTAGCTCGTGGTTTCGGTTGCGTTCTCGGTCGGTCATCTCTTCTCGAGACAGACCTCTCTCGGGGCTGTAAGTCCGCGTCGGGGACTCTGCTCTTTCTTGCTCTGGGGCGTGGGTTTCGATCAGGGGTGCTCCCCCTCCATCGGCTTCCGTCGGTGCTGGAGGTTGGGCTCCGGTCTCCACCCAGGCTGTTAGAGCCTGTTGGAAGTCCTCTTTGGTGTTTAATCCCGTTGACGGGATATGGAGATCTTTGCAGAATTGCTTGAGCTCACGGTGCGAATAGTCTCCCACAAGCTCCATCTGGAAGGTGGTCTTGTCGGTAGTGACGCTCATGGCTGCTCTTTGTTCGGGTAGTGTGTCAGTACTGTACGATCCCTAGACGTAGGTTCTTATCGCGACGCTGCCACCAATGTTGGAAGGGGCAATCTCCGAGGGCCAGGTTGTGCTCACCCAGACACCCCAAGATCCACCTCTCCCACAGAACTTGCCGAGTCTTGATTGTAAGGTCCTCGCCGGGGAGGCCTTTGGGTTTGGGATCGTACACACTGAGCTCACACCACACTACGAACAGACACCACACCGTTGGGTTTTAGGAACAAATTCTTTATATAAGCAAGTAATGAAGGAAGCACTCTTATATACACAGTGGCAACAGGACCACAAAGTCTCTGAGGATTCGGGAAGGGGGAAGCGGGACAGTCTTTTAGTCTCTGGGTCCGTACGAGGCGTACCCCACGCACAGCTCTCAATCCTCGAGCCGGGGGGTACGGGATGGTGGTCGTATTGGCTGCCTCACCTTCGTCGAGTCAGCCCGGTCGTGATGGTGGTCTCGATGGTCCAGCCGGACCAGAGTACTCCTCGAGCTGTGACGAGGTCAGCAGGGCTCGATCGGGAGAGGTTCGTGAGAGCCGCGACAGCGTCAGCAGGGCTCGGATGGTCTTAGAGGTCGAGCCGCGACAGCGTCAGCAGGGCTCCGGTGGTCTTTAGAGATCGAGCCGCGACAGCGTCAGCAGGGCTCCGGTGGTTCAGTTCCTTAGGGCGAAGAAGGAGCCGCGACAGCGTCAGCAGGGCTCAGAGGTTCCAGGTGAGTCTTCTTAGGGTCAGCCGCGATCAGATCAGCAGGCTTCAAGTCCAAGATACAACTGCCCGCTAGTTGTCGGGCGGGCCCAGTTATAGTCCTTTTGCTCTTTGATCTCCGGACCTT